>NW_022436995.1:267073-675951 GCF_009761245.1 Sapajus apella
TCACCTAGGTTGGAGAGTGCAGTGGTGCCATCTTGGCTCACTGTAACTTCTGCCTCCTAGGTTCAAGCCCTTTGCATGACTCAGCCTCCCAAGTAGCTGGGATTATTGGCTTCCACCACAATGCCTGGCAAATTTTTTTTAATTTTTCATAGAGACATAGTTTTGCCAGGTTGGCCAGGCTGGTCTCAAATTCCTGGACTCAAGTGATCCATGCACCTCAGCCTCCCAAAGTGCTGAGCTAATAGCAATGAGCCACAGCACCCAGCCAACAAATGGGATTTAAACTAAAAAGCTCTGCATGGCAAGAGAAATAATCAATGGAGTAAACAGACAACTTACAGAATGTAAGAAGATATTTGTAAACTATGCATCCAACAAAGGATGAAGATCCATAATCTACAAGAAACTCAAACAACTCAAGAAATTAAAAAAAATCAAAAAGTGGGCATAGGTCATGAACAGACATTTCTCAGAAGACAAACAAGGGGCTGGCCAACAAACATATTTTAAAATGCTTGACATCACTATCAGTGAAATGTAAATTAAAATCACATTGAAATACCACCTTACACAAGTCAGAATAGCATTAGTAGTAGTAGGAGCAGAAGTAGTAGTATTTATTATGATTGATTTAACTTTTAAGTTCAGGGGTACATATGCAGGTTTGTTGTATAGGTAAACTTATGTCATGGAGGTTTGCTGTACAGACTATTTTTTCACCCAGCTATTACGTCTAGCATCTACATTATTTTTTCTTAGCCTCTCCCTCCTCACACCCTTCACCCTCTAATAGGCACCATGTCTGTTCCTTCCCTCTATGTGTCCATGTGTTCTTATTATTTAGCTCCTGTTTATAAGTGAGAATATGCTGTATTTGGTTTTCTCATTTGATTTGGTTTGACATGGGTGTCCCCACCCAAATCTTATCTTGAATTGTAGCTCTCATAATTCCCATGTGTTTTGGGAGGGACCTGGTGAGAGATAATTGAATCATAGGTACATTTTTTTCCCTCCATACTGTTCTCATGGTAGTGAATAAACCTTACAAGATCTGATGGTTTTATAAGGGAAAACCCTTTTCACTTGGTTCTTATTCTCTCTCTTGCCTGCTGCCATGTAAAATGTGCCCTTTGCCTTCCACCATAACTGTGAGTCCATTAAACTTTTTTCTTTATAATTTACCCAGACTCAAGTATGTCTTTATCAGCAGTGTGAAAATGGTCTAATACACTGATCCTGTTTTAGTTTGCTAACAATAATGCCCTCCAGCTCCATCCATGTTCCTGCAAAGGACATGGTCTCCTTTTTTATGGCTGCATAATATTCCATGGTATATATGTAACACATTTTCTTTATCCACTCAATTATCAATGGGTGTTTAGGTTAATTTCATGTCATGTCTTTGCTATTGTGAGTAGTGCTACAATTAACATACACTTGCATGTGTCTTTATAATAGAAAAATTTATATTCCTTTAGGTATGTATCCAGTAATTGGATTGCTGGGTCAAATAGTTTTACATCTTTGAGGAATTGCCAAACTGCTTTCCACACTGTCTGAACTAGTTTACTCTCACACCAACAGTGTATAAACATTCCCTTTTCTCCACAACCTTGCAAGCATCTGTTTTTTAATAGTAGCCATTCTGACTGGTGTGAGATGCTATCTTACTGTGGTTTTGATGTGCATTTTTCTAATGATCAGTGATGTTGAGATTTTTGAATATGATTATTGGCCACATATATGTCCTCCTTTGAAAAGTACCTGTTCCTGTCCTTTGCCTACTTTATAATAGTTTTCTTTGTTGTTGTTGCAAAGTTGTTTAAGTTACTTATAGATGCTAAATATTAGAACTCTGTCAGTTGCATAGTTTTCAAAAGTTTTCTCTTACTTTTTAGGTTGTCTGTTCAATTTGTTGATAGCTCCCTTTGTTGTGCAGAAGGTCTTAGTTTAATTAGATCCCATTTGTCAATTATTGCTTTTGTTGCAAATGCTTTTGACATCTTTATTATAAAATATTTGCCTGTTCCTATGGCCAGAATAGTATTGTGTAGGTTGTCTTTAAGGGTTTTTACACTTTTGAGTTTTCCATGTAAGTCTTTAATTTCATCTCAATTTAATTTATGTGTAGGTATAAGGAAGGGTTCCAGTTTTAGTCTTCTGTATATGGTTAGCCAGTTATCCCAGCACTGTTTATTTAGTAAGTATTTTGTATCCTGAGGCTGATTTTATACTGACTTTGTATCCCGAGACATTGCTGATATGGTTTGGCTATATCCTCACCCAAATCTCATTCTGAATTCCTATGCATTGTGGGAAGGACCCAGTAGGAGTTAACTGAATCATGGAGACATGATTCAGTCTTTTCTGTGTTGTTCTTGTGATAGTCAATATGTCTCATGAGATATGATGGTTTTAAAAAGAGGAATCCCCCTGCACAAGTTCTCTCTCTCTTTGCCTCCTGCCATCCATGTAAGACATGACTTGCTCCTCCTTACCTTCTGCCGAGACTGTGAGGCTTCCCCAGCCACAAGGAACTGTAAGACCAATTAAACCTATTTCTTTTGTAACTTGCCCAGTCTTGGTAGATCTCTATCAGCAACATGAAAATGGACTACTACATTTGCTGTATTTTCTTCCCATTGTAGGTTTTTGTTCAGTTTATCAAGGATTGGATAGTTGTTAAGTGTTCAGCCTTATTTCTGGGTTTTCTATTTTGTTCTATTGGTCTATGTGTCTGTTTTTGTACCAGTACCATGATGTTTTCATTGATTGTCTTGGCTGTTTGGGCTTTTGTGTGTATGTTCATATAAATTTTAAAATAGTTTTATTCTAGTTCTGAGAAGAAGAGCAAGGGTAATTAACTAAAAATAGTATTGAATCTATACATTGCTTTGGGCAGTGTGGCCATTTTAATGATACTAATTTTTGCCATCCCTGAGCATGAAATGTTTTTCCATTTGTTTGTATTATCTCTGATTTTTTTGAGCAGTGATTTGTAGTTCACCTCTTACCCCCCTGGATAGCTGTAGTCCTACATAGTTTATTCTTTTTGTGTCAGTTGTGATTGGGATTGCATTCCTGATTTGGCCTTTGGCTTGACTATTGTTAGTATATAGAATGCTAGTAACTTTTGCACACTGATTTTGTATCCTGAGATTTTACTGAAGTTGTTTATTGGCTTAAGGAGCTTTTGGGCTGACCCTATGAGGTTTTCTAGATATAGGACCATGTTTTCTGCAAACAGGAACAGTTTGATCTCCTCTCTTTCTATTTGAATGCTCTTTATTTCTTTCTCTTGCCTGAATTCTCTGGCCAAAACTTCCAATACTATGTTGAATAGGAATGGTGAAAAAGGGTATCCTTGTTTCGTGCCATGTTTCAAAAGAAATGTTAACTGTGGGTTTATCATAGATGATGCTTATTATTTTGAGGTATATTTCTTCAACACCTACTTTATGGAAAGTTTTTGACATGAAGAAGTGTTGAACTTTATTGAAAGCCTTTTCTGCATCCATTGAGATAATCACATTGAGATAATCATGTCATTTTTGTCTTTAGTTCTGTTTAGGTTCAACCTTGTAGCCCAGGGATAAAGCCTACTTCATTGTAGAGGACAAGGTTTTTAATGTGCTGCTGAATTTGGTTTACCAGTATTTTGATGAGGATTTTTACATTGAGGTTCATCAAGGATTTTGGCCTGAAGTTTTGTTTTCTTGTTGCAGCTCTGCCAGTTTTTGTTATCAGGACGATGCTGGCTTCCTAGAATGCGTTAGGGAGAAGTCTCCCCTCCTCAAGTTTTTTGACAAGTTTCATCAGAAAGGGTGCCAGCTCTTCTTCATACATCTGGTAGAATTCAGCTGTGAGCAGGATAGCATTATTAAAAAGCCAAAGAACTGATCTTGGTGAGGATTCAGAGAAAAGGGAATGCTTATAGACTTCTGGTGGAAATGTCAGTTAGTATAACCCTTATGGAAAACAGAATAGAAATTTTTCAAACAGCTAAAAATAGAACTACCATATAATCTAGCAATCTCATTACTAAATTTATACCCAAAGGAAAAGAAATTGTTATATCAAAAAGACACTTATATTCATATGTTTTTCACAGCACTATTCACAACAGCGATGTGAAGGAGTCAACTTGTTTCCATCTATGGATTGGACAAAGAAAATGTAATACACACACACACACACACACACACACACACACACACACAATAGAATACTATACTCCCATAAAAAATAATGGGCTCCAAAATGGGGGAGGGTGTAAAAGAGAAGAGGGTTTAAAAATTACCTATTGGGTACAATGTTTACTATTCTAGTGATGGATACACTAAAAACTCAGACTTCACCACTACGCAATGTATCCGAATATCTTCACTTGTTACCTCTGAATCTATTTTTTAAAAATATCAAGGGACATCTTAAACTTCAGTGTTTCAAAAATGGTTTAATAATTCTCCTTTTCGTTTTACACCAATGGCATTGTACAATTATATTAATTCAATATGTCTTTCAAGGTAATGTCTACATAAATACCAATTTTATTTAAGATGTTGTAACACAGAGCTAACGAAGTTAAATTGACATATTAAGTATTTATAAAATATATTTTAACTTTCTTAAGGAAGTTTTTTCTATTCACAATTCTGTTTTCATCCATAAGTCTTGGCCTTCGCATTATTACTGTTTGTGATATTAAGTGACAGTTTCTTTAGTATAGTATCTGTATAGTTTTGTATCTCCAGAAACAGACCACACAATAGCCCACTCCAATAGGTCAAAAATGTGATTAATTGCTTTATTTTGTTTTCTTTTATGTTAAACATAAACTTCATGGCTATTTGTTGTTGTCAAGGGGTCTACTGTAGGGAATGCCATCAAACCTAATGCTGCTGAAAACAAATAATTGTCCATATTTTCTTATAAAATTGTATAATTTATATTTTAGAGAACTCCAGTAATTTTTCAGAGTGATAGATTTTTGGTCAAACGGATAATCCTCCAGTCATCAGATCTGTTTTTACGACATTGACGTGTTCTTTAATCATCAAAACACCTAAGAGAACTGCCAGGTTGATGGGCATTTCAGGACAAAAAGCATGAGAAAATCTAGCCAATTAAAGACAAGAAACCCATTAAAAAAGATATTTTTCTAGAAGAGAAGATGAAATAATTTAAATTATAATAGAGATATCATTGAGAAAACTGGCACTACTTGAAGTTAAGTGTATTTCAGAAAAGTTAGGTAGACCATGATTGTGAGAAAGATTCTAAGAAGCCGTAAAGTCCTGGGTTCAAGTTCTTAAAGTCACATAACACCAGTGTAAGTGGGCCGACCTCCCTAGAGTGTACCTTAGAGAAAACATTAGTTAACTCAAAGAGATGTTGTGTGATCTAATTAGTAAACCTTAGTTGATTAACACTTGTAGTTATTTCCTTTTTTCATATTTCAAAGACATCTACTCTAGCAAAGGTTCTTTAATAATATATGTTTTACATATTTTAAAATAAATAATATTTTGCAATCATTTAACGTTTGTTTTATCCTTCAAATGACAGACTCCCTGAGGGCAAAAACAATGCCTTGTATTTCTTGATGACATCCTATAGTCTCTTCTAATGAGTACACACTAGTAATTAAGCATGCTCTTAATTGTTTGAAGTCTGGAGCGAAGAATATTTCCTCTGATAGAGATTATTTGCAATGTCGTCCAGATAATCCTACAGAGTCAATAAACAAAAGTGTAAAAATAGTTTTTCTCCATCAGCAAAATTGATCTAATTAATAGAATTTCTTTCAATTATTTATCAAATCAGATGCCATGGAAAAAAGATTCATAAAACAATGATATTATGTGCAATCTTAGCTCCTGAATGTAAGGTGCTAAATATATTAAATATTTTGAACACATATTAGAAAAGCATGCATGAAGCAATGAAGGGGTGAAAAAGCATCAGACACACAGAAAACTGACAATTTTATAGGATTGCTCAAGTATACAGTGAGAAGAATATCTTGAAAGTTTAGATACTATAAAGCCTAGTATGTCTTAATTTTAAATTATCTTATTGTTTATGGATACAGAATAGTTATACGTATTTATGGATACATGTAATATTTTTATGCAAGTATAAAACATGTAATAATTAAAACTGGGTAACTGGGATAGCCATCATGTCAAGCATTTTTCATTTGTGTTGGAAATCTTCCAATACAAATCTGCTCTACTGCTATTTTGAAATATAATAATTTGTTAACTACAGTACATCCTATTGTGCTATGGAACACTAGAACTTATTCCTTCTATCTATGTACTTTCTATCTAATGGTACTTTTTATCCATTAAGTAACTCCTCTTCACCTACCCCTCCCACTACTTTTCCCAGCCTTCCTGGTAACTATTATTCCATTCACTACATCCATGAGAGCAATTTTTTTTAGTTCCTAAACATGACAGAGACCATGAAATATTTGTTTATCTGTGCCTGTCTTATTTCACTTAACATAGTGTCCTCCATTTCCATTCATTTTGCTGCAAATGATAGGATTTCACTTTTTTACTCCTGAATAATATTCGATTTGTCTATATACTACATTTTTTTATTCCTTCATCTGTTGATAGACACTGAGGTTGATTCCACATCTTGGCTATTGTAAATAGTCCTGCCATAAACATGAGATCACAGCTGTCTCTTCATTATACTGATTTCCTTTCTTTTGGAAGCATATCCAACAGTGGTATTGCTGGATCATATGAGTTTTATTTTTAGTTTTTTGAGGACCCTCCATATTGTTTTCCGTAATGACTGAACTAATTATACATTCCAACCAACAGTGTATAAGAGTTCTCCTTTCTCCACATGCTCAACAGCACTGGAGTTTAGATTTTTCTAGACATTAGATGCTGCTGACAGATTTTAAAATAGGTAAGGACTTGGTTAGACTGTAAATATTGAAAGATCATTTTATGGTTGTTTAAAGGGTAGGTAAAAAGAAGAAAAAAAGAAGGCGGTAAGAGGCGTTATAAGTCAAGTGAAGAAATATAATGGGCTGCAGTAACTCACACCTGTAATCCCAGCACTTTGGGAGACCAAGATGGGCAGATCACTTGAGGTCAGGAGTTCGAGACCAGCCTGGCCAATACAGTGAAACTCCCTTTTCTACTAAAAATAAAAACATATCTGAGCATGGTGGCACAGACCTGTAGTCCCAGCTACTCAGGAGGTTGGGGAAGAAGAATTGCTTGAACCCAGGAGGTGGAGGTTGCAGTGAGCCAAGATCACGCCATTGCACTCCAGCCTGGGTGTCATAGTGAGACTCCATCTCAAAGAAAGAAAACAAGCAAAGAAAGAAAGAAAATAAGAAAGAAAAATAAGGAATGAAACATAATGATCTCCTATAACTTTGTAGCACTGAGGATGGAAAAGATGAAGCAAATTTAAGAGTGATATAGATGACAAATTTTTATAATTAACTGGATATAAATAAGGCAAATCTTAAGGATAAGGCTTCCTTGAAGCAGACTCCACAGTAGAGCTGTGTAGGATGTTCATTTGGGAGTGCTCTAGAGATCAATTCCATGCAAGACTAAAAGAAACAAAAGAAGAATTCATCAGAAGAGTCATAGATATAGTCTCCACTAAGGCCTTAGGCCACAGAAAACTCCAGATCTGAGATGACACTTCAAAATTGTTCAAAATTGAGTATGGACTGATTATTGAACTGGACCTTGGGAAATCTCCTTGGGTTAGATAGCTCTCTTTAGCTCAGGACAATGGGGCTGTGTGTCTCAGCCATAATTTGTTGGCCCCTGGGGAATAAGTGTTTCAGTCCTTAGAGGCAGTGGGGAGTTTGAGTAATATAAAACCACCTCCACTGAAGGGAAGAAATCAACAAGACTGTAAATGACATTGAAATATGTGAATGTGCTATTCACATCTTTTTGAGAAAAACCAAGAGCAACAAACCACCTGTGGTTATCATTCTTAAAAAAGCTGCAAGTGTATCCTCATTGGATTAATTGGAAACAGCCAACCTCAGAAAAACAAAAAAAAATCAACATTGTTGATTTGGCTATTTCATTTTTCCAACAAAGTTTACTTAAGCATTTAAACAAAGCATTTCAAATTCTAATACTAAAACACTAATATCATCTTTATCCAAAAGGAGATGGGACCAAATTCATACTTAAGCAAACATCCCTTTTTAAGTTTATGTCTACCATTGCTACTGTTAATATTACTATACTCAGTAACAATGTTCCTTGAATATTTGCTAGTATATCTTTATGAAAATCATGTTTATCTCCCTCTACGATTAGAAGTTGCTATCTAAAATAGTAAATATTTTCAATGGACAAGTTTTCTGGCATACTTTATATTACATATATGCTCTAAATATACATTTATCAAACCTTGAAGATACAGATTTAGATCATTCAGTTTATGAAAAATGTATACTATGTAGCCAAAGTGGTAAAGCTGGTCCTCAATGACAAAACTATCAACCGAATTAGATCTGCTGAAAAGGTGTAACTTCATCTTTTTCTCCTTCTAAGACATGTCCCTTCTCATTTCTGAATTCTAAGAGAGATGGAAGTAAGGGAGAGAAGAAAGTAAGGAACCATATGCAGGCAAGAAAACTACTTAAAGCAATTGAAGATCTAAAAACAGATTATATTTAAGAGATCTACATCTGAAGTTTCCATATTACTCTCTAACGTAAAAACTTCTTGTGCTTTCCCCAGAGCATATTTACTCCAGTGTGAAGATAACCACGTTGCAGAAGTAATTCTATGGTTACTTTACTTCATAGTAGCTTGTACAATGGCTATGCTTTGTCGTCACTCACCACTTTTTTTAGTAATATATCAAAATTGGAGCAAGACAGTTATGCTGTTTTTTCATAACATTTATCAACATGTTTCATTATATCATATACTCTTTTCACTATGTATTTATCACTTGTTTCCTTCCACTGTAATGTAATTTATCTGAGGGTAGCTTGTTCACAGCTGTATTTTCAGAATCTAGAAATCAATTAAACCAGCCATTTCTGAAATATGTAGATAGATTTAAACAGTGTTTTTTTTCCTTTAGAAACCACTATGGGGCCAGGTGTGTTCGCCCATGCCTACCTATAATCCCAGCACTTTGTGAGTCCAAGGAAGGAAGACTTCTTGAGCCTGGGAGTGCAAGACCAGCCTGGGTAACACAGTGAGACCCTTTCTCTACAAAAGGAAAGAAAAAACTACAGAAAAAGCAGGATGGACTGGTAAGCCTATGACAGTCCCAAAACATACAAGTTCTTGTGAGACAGAAGAATTGTAGAGGAAGATAAAAACACAACTGCTTCATAAACACATTGATGAAGTGTGTGAAAGTTAGGACATTTAAAAAAAAACAAATGAAGGTTTCTAGTAATAGTTGACCAGCTATCTACAGACCGACTCTCCTGTTGAGAACAGCGATTGCAGTACTGAATTAAAACAACAACAAAAAAAACTGGACAGAGAGCTATCAAAACAATGGTAATGTAAAGAGTGAAGAACTGGAAAAGAAAAGAACCCAAGAAATGTAAAAATTTATGAAATTGCCAAAAATGAAAGCTAACACTGGCTGAGAGGATGAGATACTGAGAAGAGCTTTTGACGGTTTCACAGACAGGGAGAAAACAATTCAGCCAGTTTTCTTTGTGTCTATAACATTTTATCTATAGCAGTTTAAAGCTATTCAGCAATACCTAAACATACATATAAAGGTATCAGTAGCAGGCAGATGGCAAATTAATTACTCACATTAAAAGTAATTGTTTTACTTTGAATCTGTAGTAGCAAAGATAGGTGACTTTAATTTGATTAGAATCCTGCCACCTCATCTAAAGGTATTTGTTATCAGTTACTACTAATACCATCTTCATGTTATAAAGTTAGAGTGCTATGAAATAGCATAAGAAAGGTAGTACGGGTGAGATGAATAGCCATCCAACTTTGCAGACTCTTTTAAATTTTGAATAAGGAGATAGTGTGCCGATGAACATAATTTCTCTCAAAGTTTCTAAATTCATGAGATTTGGGTTATGAATTCACCCCCCAAAATAAAGAGCTGATTCTCAACTCTTTTATAATGCCTTATCATCTACACATATATGTAACTCCTTCTTAAAACCTTTTATTACTTTCAAACTTCACCACCTGTATTAGTCCATTTTCATACTGCGATAAAGAAATGCATAAGGCTGAGTCATTGTATAACGGTACATCACATGTGATTATGTACAGTACATAATACTTGATAATATAAAAGACTATGTTACTGGTTTATATAATTACTAAACTCTATGTTTTATTATTATTTTAGCATGCATACCTGATGCTTATTAAAAATGTTAACTGTAAGACACTCTCAGGCAGGTTCTTCATGATGTATTTCAGAAGAAAGCATTATTACTGTAGGAGATGATAACTCCATGTGTGTCATTGCACCTGGAGACCTTCCAGTGAGAAAAGATGTGAAAGTGGAACACAGTGATACTGATGATTTTGACCCTATGTAGGCCTATTATAATGCATGTCTATGTTTGAGTTTTTGAAAAAGTAGTTTAAAAGATGAACAAACAAACTAAATAAAAATAGCTTAAAGAATAAGGATATAAAAAAAGAAGATATTTTTGTACATATTTGTTATGTCTGTGTTTTATAGTGTTATTACCAAAGAGTCAAAAAGTTTTTTAAAAAAGTTCATGAAGTAGAAAAGTTACAGTAAGCTATAGTTAATTTATTACTGAGGAAAGGAAATTATTTTGCATAAATTTAGTGCAGCCTAAGTGCACAGTGTTTACAGTCTATAGTAGCGTACAGTAGCAGTGTAGGCCTTCACAGTTCTTCGCTACTAACTCACTGACTCACACAAAGCAACTGCCATTCCTACAAAATCCAAATATACTAAACACTCAACACATTTTTTTATCCTTTATACCATATTTTTACTGTAGCTTTTCTATGTTTAGATATGTTTAGATACGCAAACACTTACGGCTGTGTTATAATTACCTAGTATAACACTTACCACTGTATTATAATTACCTAGTATTCAGTACAGTAACATGCAGGAACAATAGGCTATATTATGTTGCCTATGTGTGTAGTACACTATACCATTCTAGATATGTGTAAGCATGCTCTATGATGTTAGCTCAACAATGGCATTGCCAAAAGACATATGTCTATGTGCATACATATGGGCATGTATGAATATATTTTTTTCCTCTACATTTATATTTGATCAATTTCTTGCTACAAAACTTATAACGAATATCAGAAAATAATACTTTAAGCTGAATACATTAACTACTTTGGTACATGCTCCTTCTGAGTAAAATGTTCCAATTATCTTTTAGTCAATGAAAATTTTGTTATTTTCATCCGTATTCTCGTTTTGCTTTTATTTTCTTGAAAACATTTTCCATTTCACATGGAGAACGAATCCAAGTTGGAAAACACTCTTCAGGATATTATCCAGCAGAACTTCCCCAACCTAGCAAGATAGGCCAATGTTCAAATCCAGGAAATGCAGAGAACGTCACAAAGATATTCTTCAAGAAAAGCAACCCCAAGGCACATAATCATCAGATTCACCAGGGTTGAAATGAAGGAAAAAATCATACACACACACACACACAAGATTATCTATATGATTATCTCAATAGATGCAGAGAAGGCATCTATTGTATCTATAGAAGGCATCGATGTATAGATACACACACACACACATACACACACATATAAATTATGTGTTATATATTATGTGTGTGTATATACACACACACACACACACACACACGCGTATGAAAACATTCTCCATTTCTCAATGGCACTTGCATTTATAGTACTCTTAATTTGGGAACATGTTAAATTTATATATTCTTCATAGGTAATATGTACTTTCTATTTGGCCAATACTATTAAAGACAATAGGAAAAGAGTGGTTAAAAAATAAAGCCCCTACCCTCATGGAACATATATTATCAAGGAGCTATACAGAAAAGTTATAAATTAAATTAAGAAATCTAATACAATAAAAATAATTTCAGATCAAAATTATAGGATTATCAGTCCCATCAGCATGGCAAACTTTTCTCTCTCCTCTTCTACACCAAATAGAACTACAAAACCAGAAATAAATTAAGAGACAACCAAAGGAGAATTGCACACAGTAGAGGGGAACATCACAGTGATTTGGGGCCTCAGGATTGAAAGAAAACACAGTGGTAGCATGTCTTACGAAACCCAGCCAACATAAGAAGGTAACCTTAGGCCTGGCATTTCCTGACTCCATGCCTGGCAATAGAAAGGCAGCCCAGGAACGTCATTCTTCCCCTAGTTGAAACTGAATTCCAGCCTACAAGATCAGGCATGCCTGATAGAACAGGAAAGAGGAATCAGTGGAAAGGCCTAGTGACAAAAAATGGCCAAGAAAATGTTTCTTTTTCTCTGCTTGGCCTGAGATTTCCCTCATTTCTAATGAAACTCTGATGCTCAGGGATCACTAGAAAGTAGGATTGCAGCACATCAAGATCCATCCCTGGAAATATTCTACATTTTGTATAGTGACGTAACTTGGAGTTAGGAAGTCTGTGCCCTACTTAGAATTAGTCAGCCTAGGCTAAGAAATATCCTCCAGGCTCTCAGTCACCATCAGCTGGTGAGAACCCCAACAATATGAAATAAACAAAACAGATCAAAATAACAGTGCATAGTCTCTAAAAAATTATATTGTCATTGGAACCACAGCCCTCACAGTAGACCAGGACTTGTCTGCCAAACCTAAACAAAGTGACCATGTGCCAAAAAAAAAAAAAAAAATCTAAATAAGGCCCAAATTCTTCTAGCATAATAGTCAAAATGTCTAGAATAAAACAAAAACCACCCATGATATCAAGAGGTGGATCACGAAGTCAGGAGATCGAGATCAGCCTGGCCAACATGGTGAAATGCCATCTCTACTAAAGATGCAAAAATTAGCCAGGCATGGCAATGGATGCCTGTAATCCCAGTTACTCAGGAGACTGAGGCAGGAGAATTGCTTGAACCCAGGAGGTGGAAGTTGCAGTGAGCCAAGATCATACCTTTGCACTCCAGCCTGGGTGAAAGAGCAACACTCCATCTCAAAAAAAAAAAAAAAAAAAAAATGTCCTTTCCCCAGTGTATATTCTTGTCAACAATCATATATATATATGGCTTTATTTTTGAGTTCTTTATTCTGTTCCATTGATCTATATGTCTATTTTATACTAGTACTATGGTGTTTTGGTTACTATTGCCTTATAGAATAATTTGAAGTCAGGTAATGTGATGCCTCTGGCTTTGTTCCTTTTCCTTAGGTTTTGTGTGTGTGTGTGTATGTGTGTGTGTGTGTGTAGGGAGGGGCTCTCTTTTGGTTCCATGTGAATTTTAGGATTGAACGTTCTAATTTTGGAAAAAGTGATGTTGGCATTTTAATAGAGATTGCATCAAATTTATAGATTGCTTCAAATGACACGGTCATTTTAACTACATTAATTTTTCTGATCCTTTTTTTAATTTCAATTTCTTTCATCAATGTTTTGTTGTAGTTTTTCTTGTAGAGAATTTTCACTCACTTCCTTAAAGATATGCCTAGGTATTTTATTCTTTTTGCAGATATTGTATGTGGGATTGAGTTCTTGGTTTGGTTCTCAGCTTTATAATTATTGGTGTATAGAAACATTACTGATCTGGGAAAACTGAAATTGCCATATGAAGAAGAATAAAACTGGACCCCTATTTTTCATTGTATACAAAAATTAAGTCAACATGATAAAAGACTTAAATCTAAGTCCTGCAACTATAACAATAATAGATGAGAACCTAAAGCAAAATCTTCTGGACACTAGTCTAGGAAAAGAATTTATGAGCAAGACCTTAAAAGCACAAGCAATGAAAACAAATACAGAAAATAGGATTTAATTAAACTAAAAAGTTCTGCACAGAAGAAGAAACATTCAACAGAGTACAGAAAACATAGAACGAGAGAAAATTTTTGCAAACTATGCTTCTGACAGGGGAATAATATCCAGAATTTGTCAGAAAAGCAAAGAATCAACAACAACAAAACAACAACTAAAAACAGGGGACCACGTAAAAACATGGGCAAAGAACACGAACAGATTATTTCTCAAAAGGTGACGTAGTAATGGCTGATAAACATATGATAAATGCTCAGCATCCCTAATCATCTGGAAATGCAAATTAAAACCATAATGAGATATAATCTTACATGAGCTAGAATAGCTATTTTTAGTTTGGTGCAAAAGTCATTGTAGTTTTTGCCATCACTTTTAGTAACAAATTAATATTAAAAAGACAAAAAAAATAACAGATGTTGGTGTGGATGCAGGGGAAAGAGAACACTTATGCACTTTTGGTGGGAATGTAAATTAATACAAGTTCTATGAAAAACAGTATGGCAATTTCTCAAAGAACTAAAAACAGAAATATCATTTGATCCAGCAATCCCACCACTTTATCACTACCCAAAGGTAATAAATAATTATATCAAAAAGAGTACTTGCATTCATATGTTTATCATAGCACTATTCACAGTAACTGTGATGTGGAATTAACATAAGTGGTCATCAATAAAAGATTAGACACAGAAAATATATATATAGATAGATAGATATACAGATAGATACACAAATGTATATGTATATACACAAAAGCATATATATATATATATATATATATATATGTATATACAAATATAAAAAAAGCTTTCATTTTTCAACGGCTAAATGGTATTCCACCATGTGTATATTATAAGAGTCATTGTTTTCCCATTCCCAAGCCAGCACTAAGCACACTTATTTTGTATTTAACGAAAAGATGGAAAAAAAAAAAAAGAGAGACTGCCTCTTTAACTAGCTAGCTCTGGGAGTTGATGGGGCTCTGCATTTTTAATTCTCCCTAGATCACGGAAAACAAAGAGGTGGATATACAACAGTCTAATCTAATTAGAGCTCGTATTTTCTTTCTTAAAACATCAAATTTTAAAGAACACAGATTTTCTAAAACAAATCACCAGAAATTGCATATAATGTTTTGTAATATAAAATATATAAATAGTAATCATGTCACTAATTTGGTTTTCAATTTACAACATCTGTTTTAGCTATAGGTATGACTGTATTTAAGAAAGTAAGGATCGAACTGAACAAAATCCACCAGCATGTTATGTATTTCTGTGCACCACAGCTGAAAAACTGCTCAATATTTCCTAAAGGGAAGCCAAAATAGCATATTCATTCTTTATGACTCTGCTCCATAAAACTACATGTATAATAGATTGCATGTCCAATTTTGGACATTAGGTATTATCAAACTGGCCCACAAAAGCAAGAGGTAAGGCAAGATAGAGTTCTAGAAAAGAACTGGCTATGTTGAGAACACAATTGCTACTACTTGTCTGTTTAAGCATCCATTAAAGCCCCTGGATATTGGAAGGAGATTGACAGAGTGGCTAAAGTAGAAGAACCAAACGAGTTTTGCCCAGAGTCAGCCAGGGATTTTGGTTTTTACTAAATGTACGCTGACACAGAGCAGAGGAAATCGTCTGAAACAAGTTTAAGGGATCTACGTTAAAGCTGCCTAAGCATAGATATGTATACTTGTTCAAGGCTTTGCAAGCTGGCTTAGAACACTGTAAAGCCTTGCCAAAATCACTGAGAGAGTTCAAGTCTTCTTTGAAGCAGCAATAGTATGCTTGGGTTTAAGCAGGATGTCATAAGCAAAGTGTGAAAAAATATATTTTAGGACACTACAGATTTAGCTCAATTGACAAGCAGTTTTTCTGCCAACAAATTCTTTGTACATTGATCTTTGTAACTCTGAATTCATATCTCAAAATAGATAATAGTGATTAGTGCATCAAAGTTTGGTCAAGGATGCCTAATTTAATCCTTAAAATACATGATTAATGCTTTTTATCTACTACATATTTTTATATGGTGAAATTGTATTCTAAGTTCCAAGAAAGGATGCCTAGAACACACTTCACTGGCTGAGGATGGAAGGACTCACAGAGTGCTCTTGGTTGTAGTGATTGTCATCTAGGGTGTGGGTAGGGCGTTAGGAAAAACCAAACATGACAGATTCTCCAAGCACTTATTAAAGTTAGGTTTTTTTAATAGTAATAGATGGCTTTATAACATTTTATAAGATATTTTAACTAAAATATCTGGGATAGGTTTAATTATAAGAGATTATATTTATGGTTTCCAAATAATAAAATTATTGAGATACCATCTCACTCCAGTTAGAATGGCAATCATTAAAAAAATCTGGAGACAACAGATGCTGGAGAGGATGTGGAGAAATAGGAACACTTTTACACTGTTGGTGGGAGTGTAAATTAGTTCAACCACTGTTGAAGACAGTGTGGCGATTCCTCAAGGCCCTAGAAATAGAAATTCCATTTGACCCAGTAATCCCATTACTGGGTATATATCCAAAGGATTATAAATCATTCTATTATAAAGACAGATGCACATGTATGTTCATTGCAGCACTGTTTACAATAGCAAAGACTTGGAACCAACCCAAATGATCATCAATGATAGACTGGACAGGGAAAATGTGGCACATATACACCATGAAATGCTATGCAGCCATAAAAAATGATGAGTTCATGTCCTTTGTAGGGACATGGATGAACCTGGAAACCATCATTCTCAGCAAACTGACACCAGAACAGAAAATCAAACACTGCATGTTCTCACTCATAGGCGCATGTAGAACAATGAGAACACATGGACACAGGGAGGGGAGCATCACACACTGAGGTCTTGGTGCGGGGAACTAGGGGAGGGACAGTGAGAGGTGGGGAGTTGGGGAGGGATAACATGGGGAGAAATGCCAGATATAGGTGATGGGGATGGAGGCAGCAAACCATATTGCCATGTATGTACCTATGCAACAATCCTGCATGTTCTTCACATGTACCCCAAAACCGAAAATGCGACAAAAGATATATTTTAAAAAATTATTTTACCAATATTTACTAGGTATTTATTCTCCATTTGGTGTTCTTTGTATGTTTTGTCATGTTTTACAATGACATTAAACACTGCGTTGGGTTTCCTTCTCTTTATTAAAGCATTATATACATGTAGTTTTTTCTTAAGACTTTTACAATTGGGAAGAAAAAACTACCATCTGATCAAATGTGTTCTTTAAATCTCAAATAATTAAATGGGTTTGTTTTCCATGCACTAATATAATGAAATAAAATGTATCTGTAATGTAAATCTCTGACAAGATAAATTTAGAATATATATCAAAAAAGATAAATATTTTTAATATATTTATTGAATATGTCAAGTAAGAATTATTTCCTTGAGTTACCAATGCTGAGGAAGTAACAAAACTTTCTGTATTTTTTTCTTTAGTTCTTTCCTACATCTTTTCTTTTTCTCAGCCTGTCTCTCTTCCTTCCTGCCACAATGTTGTTTTCTTCTATTTTACGATCTGTCATTCCACATACAATTATTTACTTTTTCCAGACACTCTTTCAGGGGTTAGGGAAATAGTGGTGAACCAAAGAGATCTTGCTCCTACAATTAAGAGGTTCTCATCTGCTAGAGAAAACAGACATGAAATACTATTAGAAGTGAAATGATTATTACAAAAAATGTGAAAACAGAGTACTTTAGAGTATGTAAAATGAACTTTTTTTTTTTTTTTTGTCGGGGTTTCGCTCTTGTTACCTAGGCTGGAGTGCAATGGCGCGATCTCGGCTCACCGCAACCTCCGTCTCCTGGGTTCAGGCAATTCTCCTGCCTCAGCCTCCTGAGTAGCTGGGACTACAGGCACGCGCCACCATGCCCAGCTAATTTTTTGTAATTTTAGTAGAGACGGGGTTTCACCATGTTGACCAGGATGGTCTTGATCTCTTGACCTCGTGCTCCACCCACCTCAGCCTCCCAAACTTCTGACTGTAAGTTTATACTTGGGAGAGCAGTGAAATTAGAAAATGTATCTTATCTGGGGAAATGACAGTCCACTGAAAATTGATTCTAAGCATTATATGCCAACATAATTCCTTGTTTTTTTTTTCTAACAATTCTATTTAATTTGAGAGAAATTACAGAGAAAACAAAAGGTGTGATTTGAGGTTAGGCATTGAAAGTTAGGTGAAAACTGGGAATCTCAGAAAAATCTTATTTTTAAAGTTAACGGCTATAATCAACTTCACATTTTTCAGATGATCCATCAGTTTAAACCTATTTCCAGATGCTTTATTCTAGGAAGGATAAAGCAAGAGTTTAGGGAAGACAGTCCATGGTCTTATATTAGTGGTCGTTATGCTGCTGCCAGTACCACATGTATCTTTCACGTTTGTCTCTTCTGTGGATCTTTGGTTTGCAGACATCTGATGCCTCAATTCTTTTCCTCTAGCTTCCAACTTTTGTTAACCTCCAAGCTTTGTTCCTGTGCCTGGGTATTCACAGCTTTTTTCCTCGAGCGGTGGCTTACACCAGTTATGATAAACAATTGTCCCTTCCTTCTTAAAAAAAAAAAAAAAAAAAAAAAATTCTGGATGCGACCCAGCCTGCCTTGTTAAAATCTTCACTGCTTGCTGCTCTCATTTGACATTTGCCAACTGCTCTCTTACATGAAACAGATTTTATGCCTGCATTTCTACACTTCAGGCACCTCAGGCTCTAAAATCTGCCATGTCCATAGATTTGTTATAGCCTGCCAACTGTCCCCTGTGCCAGCTGGTCTGCCGGTGGATGTTTTCAGTATAGATTTTCAGAGTTCCCTAAACCCTTGAACTGAGGATCTATTAGCCTGGTTTCGGTGGCTCTTTCCCTCAGTAGATAATGGTCTTCCTGAGGTAAACCTGTTTCTATTTTAGTCACTACTGAATCCCCAGTATTCAACAAATATTTGAATAAGTGATCTGCCTCTTTTATCTTATATTGCTCATGTTTATAAAAAGTACATATAATTATGTATTTAAATATCTGCAAATATGGTTAAACTTCATAAAACTTTGAAGATCTGCATCAGATTAAATGAGTATTTAAACCACCATTTCCAAATGGAGAAACCATAGTAAAGTTTGTTCTCTTATTTTTTAATGATACACTGTGTTTATTTCAGCATTCACATGGCTCTAAAGAGACTTGGATCCTTAAAAACAAAACTGCTATGAGAACTGCTGAATGTATTGCCTTCTTAATATCTTCACCAAGGAATCACACATTGTTCACTTTGAATAAGATATATTATGTATTCTTAATGGCAAATTATAGCATCTAGAAGAATAAAAGTTGTTCTTAGTGGAGGGGGAGAATCTTATTCTTCATATGTATAAAGCACAGATAACCATACACTACATAACAAATATATAGTGTATTTGTAATATTAATGTTTTATGGAGAGTCATTAGGATAAAATGTTTAAAATGTCTCTTTGTTGGGGGCAACAAGAAAAATAAATCAAGAAACTCTGTGGTACACAAAGGTAAATAAGAGCTCCATCCCTGTTTTGTAGACAGCAGACAAGTAAAAAGGCAAAACTTGCTGGAGATTTGACTCCTTTAAAAGGTGGGTAATGAGAAAACTATGAGCACGTCCTAGAAATTGATGTGGTCAACACAGAAGAACAGAGTCACAAGGTAATTTCTGGAATGTCAACTTCTTTCAAACTTGATGTTTTATTTCTATTTATTTATTTATTGACAGGGTATCGCTCTGTCACCCAGGCTGGAATGCAGTGGCATGGTCTCAGCTCACTGCAGCCTCCACCTCTCAGGTTCAAGCAATCCTTGTCTCAGCCTCCTGGGAAGCTGGGATTACAGGCACGTACCACCACATCTTGCTAGTTTTTGTACTTTTTGGTAAAGACAGGATTTTACTATGTTGATCAGGCTGGTATCGAACTCCTGACCTCAAGTGATCTTCCTGCCTCGGCTTCCCAAAATGCTGGGATTGCAGGTATGAACCACCATGCCCAACCTTAATGTACTATTTTTAAACAATATGTCAATCTTTTAGGCTAATCTACATCCTATAAACAGCTCATTTAATACACAAATGTAATCTTTTTAAAATTCCAGATTATTTTGTAAAACTATATAGTTACATAAAATATGTATTTTAGTTGGAAACAGCAAAATTAGACTTCAAGAGATAGCTCTGTTGTCTCATGTATCACAAAATTCAGTTAGTCACAGCTATTCCTAATAATGAACTATTTTTTCCGGACGTAATCCATTTCAGTTACAGCCAACATTTTCTGTTTCAAAGGTCCTATCAACTCAAACAAGAGAGTACCCTTCACAACACAAGTATAATCACTCTTCACAACACAAGTACAATCAGAGTACACAATACTCAATCACAATGACTTAAACATTTAAAAAAATTTTTTTCCATCAGTGACTTCCATTAGCTTCACTGCCCTTAACTATCCCCTCCTTTGCAAAGCCTTTTCTGTTTTGTCAACTAAATAAACACACTTTATTACCTGTAGCCATGGAATTGTGGAACACCAAAATTTTACAATCATTTCTTTGATATTTCCATTACATGTTAAGGACAACCAATTAAACCATGTCTTAAAAGATCTTACCTACCGGATCTTTTCATAACATCTCACAATTTTTTAATTCCTGATTTTTTAACATAGTTTGAAGTGCTGCATATTCCAGGTTCCTCTTTGACCAATCTGAAAGCATTATTGAAGCCCCTACTCTTACTGAGCTTTGCTGCACTATTCATTACATTTTTCTTTCTGTTACAGACGTCCTCATCAACTTCCAGGATGATAGCATTCATTTGCCAAACTGTATTTGGGTGCAAGATGCTAGATATACAAAGGTAGGGTAGATATACTCTTGCCTGCCTTCTACAAGCTCTGAGTAGTATCTTTCATAAATTTCATACATATATTTCCAGCACAACTTTAGAAAGCATCACTTTTAAGCACTGTGGACATCTCAGACTTATAATGTACAAACAATAATTCATTTTTCACTGTAAAATTTACTGTGTTCTTTATTTTGGTAGATGGCACAATAAAAAACATAATTAACTTACTCTCTTGCCTCTACCCAAACCTCAGAATCAGAGAGTAAATTTAATTTATTTCACATGCACATCTTTGAATTCAGGACTCTGTTAATCATTTTAGGTATTCATTAATGTTAGTTTCAACTCTGGTTTCTCCAGCTACAACGTGAGTGATTTTGAACAGGACAAATAAAATCCTTGTATCTCAAGTCCTTTGTTGGTACAACAGATATAACCTGTAACTAACAGGATGTTGAGGAAATATGCGGAGAGTATAGTACATAGTATTACTGAATACATTTTGATATTTTCTCTTTCCCAAATGTTTCTTCTCTTCTGGTGTTACTGATGTAGATTATATATTATTTGATGCCATCTGGATTTCCCAGTACAGATTTACTTTCCTCTATTCTCTGTCAACATTTGTCTAACCTCCACAATGTGACTAGATTGATTATTCTGCTGAAAGACTTTCAGACTTACTAATTGTTCACAATAAAATATTAATTCTTCACAGTAAAATATTAATTCCCACAGTATATCATCACATTTTATGCACTTCTGTGTACATCCCACAAGGTAGTTAGGCATAGAACAGATATTTTTCAAATGTCTTCTGATTTTGTGTACTTCCCTTATAAAAATGTGTGCATAAAGTCCACACTGCATCTTTGTAGATATTCATATTTGAAGGAGGGCAGTTATATTTAAGCTAATGTTTAGTTAAGAACTATATGAGTAAGAGAGAAGGAACCAAGTTCAGGCACAGCCTCCCTCCAACAGACGTATAAAATCAAACCTCCTCTTGCTAAATCTTCTGCTTCATGAACATCTTTCTGCTTAATTTGTATTGTTTAGGAAATTTTAAAAGCCAGTAGTCACATAATCTACATGCTCTCAGTTGGAGCCTACACTTCCTTAATATTTATTTCTCATTCTAATGATTTTTAGAGCCTATACTTTCTTAGTATTTATTTCTCTTCCTAATGCTTTTCCAATGTCGGTTATTACAGCTGGATAACAATGCAATGAGAATAATGGAAGTAAGACTTGCCCAGTGAGGTTCACTCCACCTGCATTCCTATGGTTGGCAGGACCTCAATCATTACAAAAAAATGTATGTTCCTGCTGTTTTCCTCATGTGACTCTAGATCCCAACACCTTGTTTATTGGATATGACATTTAGTACTATGACACTTTTTTGGAGAAAACTCTATTTTGCTTGAGAACTGAGGAATTATGTACCACCTTTCATATCCTCTTGCTATTTTTTCCAAATTTAACAAAATATGGCAGCTTTTCTTTCTAGTGGGTAGTCTCATGTTAGCAGGACACATTTTCTTCCTAGTTTATAGTGTAATATTAGCAGAGCTCATTTTCTAATTTTCACGTTTTTAAACTCTAATTAAGTCAAGTTACTTGTTATCACCAGTAATTTGGAAATATCAGTTGTTTCACAGATGAATACAACAGATTTGGCAGAATGTGGAAGTGCCTGGTAATCAAAATCATTTCTATCTTCAGCTCTACAGGAGAAGTTTCTTTCAGTGGTCTAACAAGATTTTTTCGAAGTATTTGTCACATGGGCTCTAGGAGGTAAATTTGCATTCCTAGTATTTTGTATAAATTTTGTCCCTTTTATACTTGAATTTTGTCATTGTTGTTTTTTGTTTGTTTGTTTCGAGACAGAGTCTTACTCTATTGGCCAGGCTTGAGCGCAGTGATATGATCTCAACTCACTGCAATCTCTGACTCCTAGGCTCAAGAAATTCTCCTACCTCAGACTCCCAAGTAGCTGGGATGACAGACATGTGCCACCATACATGGCTAATTTTTGTATTTTTTGTAGAGATGGGGGTTTCACCATGTTGGCCAGGCTGGTCTTGAACTCCTGACCTCAGGTGATACACCTGCATTGGCCTCCCAAAGTGCTAGGATACGGGTGTAAGCCACCATGCCTGGCCAAATTTATGTTTTATGTTTATTTTTTTAATATAAGCATAGAACATTATTTTTCTGTTTGTTTTTGTTTGTTTGTTTTTTGTTTTTATTTTGAGACGGTCTTGCTTTGGTGCCCAGGCTGGAGTACAGTGGCACAATCACAACACACTACAGACTTGACTTCCTTGGGCTCAGTGATTCTCTCACCTCAGCCTCCCAAATACCTGAGATTGTAGGCACATGCCACGATATCTGGCTAATTTTTTGTAAAGATGGTGTTTACCATGTTGCCCAGATTAGTCTCGACCTCCTGGGCTCAAGCAATCTGCCTGCTTCAGCCTTCCAAAGTGCTAGGATTATAAGTGTGAGCCACCATGTCCAGCCCATTGTTTATTTTTTGAAGTGAATAAAATTTATGTTATAATTTCCATGATTATATTCATTCCAAAGATGAAGCAAAGTGTAAATGTGTGGTTTCTTACTAAATTTACATATTTGGTTATGTTTTTCAGGTCTAATTTCTACTCCTTTTTAAGTGAATAAGATGATGCTATGCTATGGGAATTAATATTTTATTATGGGCAACTGATAAGTCTGGAAGTCTTTCAGCAGACTAATCAATCTAGTTACATTGTAGAGTTTAGACAAATGTTAACAGAGACTAGAGAAAAGTAAATCTGTACTGGGATATCCAGATGGCACCAAGAAAGCATGTAATCTACATCAGTAACACCAGAAAAGAAGAAACAATTGGAGAAGGGAAGAAATCAAAATCTATTCAGTACGTACTATTTGGTATGCTCTTTATTTCCTCAAGTAATTTTGACGACATCTTATTAGAGCTTATTTCTATTGGACCAATAAAAGAATTGATATACTTGACCTTACGATGAGATCTTTATAAGCATTCTGTTCTTCAAGCAGTAATAAAATTGCAAACACATCCTGAAGAAGAATTAATGGTAAATTTACAAAAACATCCCTAACTTTGCTACTACTGTCTTTATCTAAGACACTCACACATTTATCTAACTGAAATTTAATTCAGAGTTCTACTTTTTACTATCTCCTTATAGTACTCTGTAACTCTAGTTTTCAGCAAGTCATATTCTGAAGTAAATTATTGTTGGTTTTATTTTATTTTTATTTTTGAGACAGTCTTGCTCTGTCACGCAGGCTGGAGTGGAGTGGTATGATCATGGCTCACTCCAGCCTTGACCTCCCAGATTCAGGAGATTCTCCTGCTTCTACCTCCAAAGTAGCTGGATCCACAGGATGCCCTACCATGCCTGGCTAATTGGTTGTATTTTTGTAGAAGTTGATTTTCACCATGTTGCCCAGGCTGGTTCCAAACTCCTGGACTCAACCAATCTATAAGCCTCGGCCTCCCAAAGCGCTGGGATTATCCATGTAAGCCAACATAGCTCACCTTATTGTTGGTTTTATATGTGTTATTTATGTTACCAAAATTGAAGACTTGAGGATAGTAAGTAATATTATTATTTTTGAAACTCTCACCTATGATTGTGAATTTCTCTGCCTTTCTATATTTCTATCAATTGTATCTTCTTTTATTTTGAAATTCTGTATTTACAGTTACATGTATTTAAGATGGTTATGAATTTTTGATAAAGTTTACTCACATATCATAAAATATTTTGATCTCTAGCATAGCTTTCTTTCATCAAATCTACTTTATCTGATATTAATATAGCCATTCCGGTTCTCTAATTTTTTATCGTTTGCATAGAAGATAGTTTTCTACTATTTTGCTTTCAAACTGTAAAGTCCCATAATTCAGAGTGTATTTCTTCTAAATAAACTATAGTTAGTTCTTGCTTATTTTTTTTAACACAATCTGAAACCCTCTCTCTTTTAATAGAAGTGTTTGGTCCATTTACATTTAATATAAATGTTTATATGGCTGAATTTAAATCTACCATGTTGGCATATGTCCCCTGTTTTTCCAATTTATTATTTGTTCCCCTGCTTTAAGTATCTTATCTTCATTTTGTTTAATCAAATTTTTTTTTAAAGTTTATCTTTTTTATGAATTTTTGGTTAAATATTTTTGGACTATTTTAGAGACTACTCTAGAGATTCCAGCATACATTTTAAATTTCACAATCATCTATTAAACATATTTTTAAACTAACTTTATAAATACTGTAAGAACCTTGCAAAAGTAAAGTGTCATTTACCCCTCTCATGCCCTCAGACTTATATTTGTCATTATGTATTTCTACATAGTCAGTAATTCCATCACATAGTGTTTTTTTTCTTAAAATACTCACTAGAGAATACATATATAATATATACACACATACATATAGGCATGTGTATATACATATATATACACAGATGTATGTGTTTACCTGTTAAAAGATATTTTATAATGATCCAGCTATTCATAATTTTTGAGCAGTTAAATACTTTTATATGTAATTATTTCTTTTAGTTTGAAGAACTTTCAATATTTTTGTAGTACAGATTGGCTGGAGATGAAGTCTCTCTGAAACTATTATTTGGCCTTCATAATTACATGATATTTTCACTGAAAAAATATTGATATAGAATGAGGTGTTTATGTCTGCCTCCAATTGCACATTATAAAAATGTTCTTTCTTTGTCTTTTGACCTTCATTATTTCTGATGAGATGTACTTATTGTTTTTATTGTAATAGGCCTTGTCCTTGACACTGGAGGCTTTGAGACCAGCCTGACCAACATGGTGAAACATCATCTCTACTAAAAATATAAAAGTTGGCTGGGAGTGGTGGTGGGCACCAGTAATCCCAGCTACTCAGGAGGCTGAAGTGGGAGTATCACTTGAACCTGGGAGGTGGAGGTCGCAGTGAGCTGAAATCACGCCACGGCACTCCAGCCTGGGTGACAGAGCAAGACTCTATATCAAAAAAAAGATATTCTCTGTATCTTTGGTTTTGAACAGTTTGACTAATGTACCTAGATACGGTTTTCTTTGCATTTTCCCATTTGAAATTGATTTCTGTGATACAACAACATGTCTAGAAAATAGGAACTATTTATTGAATAGCACTCAAGAGTTATATGAATATCACAAATTGGCCACAGCTGATCTTCTCAGGTTCTTACAAATAATACCCCTCTTGGAGACACCAATATAGTGTCCATTTCATAAGTTGCTTTATAATTAACCAGTTATATTCTGTTCAGGGTATTCTGGAAGTATGCAACCATATTGTTGTGGAATATAGTACCGATAAGTAAACTGTATTATTCTTAACAATATATTTAAATTAAAAATATATATTTAATATATTTAAGATATGGTAAATTTATGTTTTATATGGTGAATCTGGTAACATAAAATACAAATTAGTTGATTTATCTTGGGTATTTTTTAAATATAGAATTTTATGTCATTTTATTATAACAGTAGAACAGCAGCTACAGAGATTTAAATATAATGTAAAGTTTGGATGGAGGTCTATTCAGATGCTTTTGACAACAAGAATAAGAAAAATCTCAATTCTACTGAACTGAATAATAAAGAATTATTCATTGTTATACATTCAGTTAAAAAAAAGTGAGCTCTGGAATTGGTTAATTTAACAACACAACCACATCATCATGGTCCAAAATGACCATCATCTTTCTATCCTGTCTCCTTTAGTGGGATGAATTTGTCCTTAGGCTGGTTGCTGTTGTAACCATAAGATCACAGATACGGGCACAAACATAAGATATAGATAACACAATGTCCACCAAAAAAGAGGAATTATTTCTGCCATATTGGACTTTGTAAGACTAACAAAACAATTCCAAGAAGTCTCTTAATAGGCTCTTTTACTTATCTCCTTGGCCAGAATGGCAGAGATAGACTGCTTAAACTATTCACGATTTATCCTTCAAACTTGGAATTGACTCCCTTTTTCTATGTCACATAAAGAGGAGAGAGAAAACCTGAAACTCACTTGAGACTGTAATCATGACAATGGATAATGTCTGTTGGCAACAATGTCTGCTACTGAGTGTTTTCTTTATGGAAAGAGTTGTTTATTAGCCTTTCAACTTCAATAAAATGTTGAAAATATTTGAAAATGACATCTTTACAAAAATGTCATTTGTTCTTAGAAACTACAAAGATCTTGATTTTTTTTCACAATGTTGACTGGTAATTAACATATAATAGTTGGGCGATTTCTGTAAAGTAATGTGGTTTTTAAATTGCAGGTGATAAATACTATGCAAGCCCCTGGTTGTAATCATATCTATAAATTTTTATTGTAAAAATAGTAAGTTTTCAGTTTGAGTAGTAATTTAATTTGTATTCTGGAACTTAGATACCATGAAGCATATGGCTTATTGGCTTCTAGAAATTCTCAAACATACACTCTTTATGGGATAATTGTCTAACTGTAGGGACTTCTATGTTTTCCTTATAATTAAGAACATAATTCATTGTTTAGAGAAGGTTACTTTTTGTGAGCTTTTTAGAAAATAAAGAATATATGAGAATTAAATATTTAGGTATCAAAGCAAAGACTGAGGAATCAGGACTCTAACAAGAGTTGAAATAAAAGTATAAGGTTGGGGGCAATCTCATTGACTCTGACAGAGCTTTTATCTATATTTAATCTGTTCTTTTGTAAATATATTTAGACATGTCAATTACACCTTTAATTTTTTGAGATAATTGAGCAGATGAAAAGGTTCTGTTTCCAGTAAGAAAAGAGTATTAATAAAAATATGTTTTAGTGTTAATAACTCCTGTTTTATTATAACAACATTTTTTCAGTTAGTGATCTTAGTTCACACTGCCAAACTGATCCCAAAAGCTGTTTTGGGGTGTGTGTGTGAGCGTGTGTGTGTGTGTGTGTGTGTATGTGTATGTGTGTGTGTTTGCATTTGTTTCTTTGTAGGGGGTATCCATTTGGGTAGTTGTGAGTGTGTATGTGTTTGTGTACATGTATGTTAATGCCAGTTACATTAGGAAAAAATTTTTATTTTATTTAGAAAACAGTGTTGTTGTTTTTTTTTTTCCGGGACAGAGTATTGCTTTGTCACCCAGGCTGCAGTGCAGTAGCACAATCTTGGCACACTGCAACCACTGCCTCCTGGGTCCAAGCAATTTTCCTGCCTCAGCCTCCCAAGTGTCTGAGATTACAGGAGCCTGCCACCAGGCTGGCTAATTTTTGTATTTTTAGTAGAGACAGCATTTCACCATGTTGGCCCAGCTGGTCTTGAACTCCTAACCTCAAGTGATCCATCCACATTGGCCTCCCAAAGTGCTGGCATTATAGACATGAGCCACCATGGCCAGCCAGGAGGAGACTTTTAAATAGGCAGCTTAGAAAGACTTTTCAAGGCCAATGCACTGGCTCGATCTTTCTTTACCTTTGGCTTAAGAAAAAAAATATGAAAACGCCTATCTTGGTTAATATTGTAATACCAGGATGACCATCACTTATGTCTAAAATAAATCATACATTAGAAGTATGTTGGTGTTTATTTTCATTGTGCACTGGAGGTTATAGAGGTCTGTCCATTGCATGTGAGTGGGAAAAGGAAATCACTAAAGAATTCCCACGTCGGGCATAAATAGAATGGAAATGAAGTAGGAATGAATTAGAGGTAGGAGGGCTGAAAAATTCAGCTGTGACTAAATAAAAAGTTTTCAGTGAAATTAAAAGTGACATTAATCAACAGTGGAGGAAGAAGTGGCTATCAGAGATTTGAAGAGAGCAAATATAAGAGAAAGCGCACAGTTATTCACTTGTGAAAAAATGGCGATAGGCAGGAAACAAGTACCCACATTGTAGAATATTATATTTTATGATTTTAAAGTATTTTCTAAGATATAAAAAGTCTTTGATTTCTTGTTGAGTTAGATGTAGTGTTAAATGTGCATTTCCTGTTTTTTTTTTAAAGAAATGGCTTTATAAAATGAAATGATTCATGAAAAAAATAAGCATAATTACACATAAGAGCCATAATTTACTTCACTATTATACAGCCAAATGTTTAAAGTAGGGATAGAAGAAGACAGAATATTTCCAGAATTCGGATTTTCAGGGAAAGATTTTGAAGCCAAAGGTGTTAAAGTAGCCGCCTTACCTGAATAAGCAGAAACATTTAGTTCACAATCCCAGAATTACCATTTTATGTTCATTCAATTTGATTTCTATGAAGTGAATTTCACTAAAGAAAGGTATTTAAACTCATGCCCCCACAGTTTATTAAAAACAACCACATGTCCTGTACACAGATTCCATGTACTACCAAAGCTCTTGGCTGTAGAATCCTAAAGAGTTGCAGGATGCATATGAAAGCGCACATTGAGACATAACCAGGATGATCAGTGCAAAGAGCAGGTACTTGTTTTCAAACACCATTTTTCAATTTTAATAGAGCTAATCTGACCTCCATTCTACAAAGGTGCAATAAAGCAATTGCCTGTTTAAGAAATCCGAAGAATCAAACAACTGGCATACCTCAATGAAAGACTAAGACATGAAATGCGGAGGCTTAACAAGGAATTACGATGAAGAAAGTTTGAGGTAAGTTTTGTATGTACAGAATTACCTAGAGATAAATCTGGCTTCTAATTCACAGAAATAACCTGTGAACTCTTGGAGTCCATGGCATCCCCTCCACTGTGAACATATTTTTGTCCTTAGATAGTTTTAGAGTATTGACAGTATTCTACTTCTTTTCAGTCATCTAGGCATTGTCCAAAGTTATTTACTTGGTATAAATGAGAAAAGTTAAAATAATCATTTAGAAGTATAACTTATTTTATATATCTATTTTACAATTGAGCATAATAATATCTTCCTAGCCAAAAGGCAAGTGTTCAGAGACATCAATTTATTGAGTTCCCCCACAGGGCCAAAATTTTTTATGTACAGTGTCTCGTATAACTTATAGATTGTGGTTCCCAATGATCATGAGAGCTAGCCTTCTCAAAGTTACTTGGTGATTGTATTAATACGATAGCAAACTCTGTTTAGTTTTTATTCATACAGGTTTTTTAAAAACTATACCTAGTACTCAGACATGAGCTTCTGGTAACTGATCTAAAAGAAATATTTGAAGGCTGGATTCAGTGGCTCACACCTGTAATCCTAGCACTTTGGGAGGCCCGCAGGCAGCTCACTTGATGTCAGGAGTTGGAGACCCACCCAACATGGTGAAAGCCCATCTTTAATAAAAAATACAAAAATTAGCCAGGTGTGGTGGTGAGCACCTGTAATCCCAGCTACTTGGGAGGCTGAGGCACGAAAATCACTTGAACACTGGAGGTAGAGGTTGCAGTCAGCCAAGATCAAGCCACTGCACTCCAGCCTGGGTGACAGAGTGAAACTCCATCTCAAAAAACAAAAACAGAATGGTGCTCAGAATCATTCCTCCTCTAACATGTATCTGTTGTCCTTGAACTTAAACTACACCGCTAACCCTCTGCTGTTTCTTGCTTTCTTATGTTACAAAGACATTCCTTTGAGGAGATCCTAGATGAAGCCTTTCTGTAAATTCTCCTGAAAAGCTCAACTTGAGGATGAACGAACAAAAATGTAATCAAAGTTGATCACAGGGAACACCTGCCATTTAACTCACGTAAAGATCTACCATATTTGCTAACAGAAACCCTATAGGACTTTGTCTTTGAAATGCAAGGAAAAAAAAAAGTAATGGAATAGGCCTCTCAAATATCTGAAGATGAGTTGGACAACTTGTTTTCTAAAAGGGCAACATTCAAGAAAAAAGTTACGTTTTAAGTTAGTAAAAGTTTAAATCACATGGGAATTACTGAAAAATTCTTTTTGATAGAGGTAATCAGCTTGAAATTGATATCCCAGGGAACAATGGAAATTATGATGGAATTAATATATGAAAATCAATTTGAAAGGAGAAATTACTATAGGCTACTACCTTTGCTAGTATGCTATCACACAGAAAGTTTTTAGTTTTCTTCTTTTAAATTATATATTGATTATAAACGTTGCTTCATTTTTTAAAAAATAAAATATGTCACAAAAAGTTTTCAGATTAAAATACATAAGATGGTTACAAATATTTCACCAAATAATATATGTAACAACTGAATGAGTCTCTACTCTTGTTTCTGATGTTCTCACAATAAAAGAAAAAAGAGACCTGGCACAGTGGCTCACAACTGTAATCCCAGCATTTTGGGAGGCCAACGTGGAGTTCGAGACCAGCCTAGGCAATATAGTGAGAATGCCTCTATCTTTATTTAAAAAAAGAAAAGAAAAGAAACAAAGAGAAAAGAAAAGAAAAAGAAAGGAAATACAGTAGTTTTAATTAGTACTTTATAACTACTCTTGCTAAGTTTTATTAACCTTTGAAATATTTAATAGTGATTTTCCTCAGATTTCAAAATAATTAGATGCAGTGCAAATTAAAACATATTCTATGATTTATCTCCTAATTTAAACATTGTTTCTAAAATCTTCAGAAGGTATCAATATCTCCCCATTAAAGTCTTAATCCTGTAATTCTCATTTGTTTATTCCCTCGATCACCCTAAAAAATCTTAATATCTTTTTAAGTTCTCTTCAAAATGTTCAACGTGATCCAGTTAACCCAGAATCTAATTCCTGACTTCAAATGTGAATGAGAGACAGTTAATATGATTGCCATCTCAACATTATCTCACTTAGGAAAGTGTTTTATTTCATTCATAATTGTTACCTATTTTTCCAAGTTTACCTGTCTCCAGCATTCTGTTCATTCAAATCCCTATTTCCTACTCATTTACTCTTATGTGATGATTTGATAGAGATATTTTATTTCATTAATTTTTCATATATATTTTAGTTATATTTCTTGAAGAAATTTAAATAATTAGAATATATTTAATGAGTTGTTATTCATAGGTAAGCAAGTTGTATGTTGAAATACTTCATACATTTGTAAGCAGTATGCTGTGATCTTGCATTTAAGGGGAATTAAAGAGTATGTATAATTTAATATGTTATATTTCTATATAGTTGCTCAGGTATCTTAGACATATTATTTATTATTTTCTTGAAGTCAGTTTAATTCCTATTCTAAGGCTTCATCCTGCCACAAAGAACAAAATTGTCCCAAGGTTCCAGTTTCTATACAGAGCCAGGGTGTTTGAGAGGAATCTTAGTGATTGATAGTGGCCCCGCTTTGCTCCTGCTGAGATGCCCATTGTACAGTCTGTAGAACCCCTCCATTCTATTAGATCTGTTGTTTCCAGAACAACCTCTAGACCTCAACAATTACAATCCAGCCTCTACAGCGACATCACACAGCCATCTGTTCCCTCTTCTCCACGTCTCATCACCTTCTGATCGGTGGACACATCTCTGCTCTCTCTCTCTCTCGCTCTCTCTCTCTCTCTCTACTTTCTCCAACCCCACCAATCAACTTTCAATTTTTTTGTAGTCTTTGGAAATTCTATCCATCCCCTACCTTTATGTTCCTCAAATATGTTCCCATAATAATCCTCTTAATGTGCTTGAACATTCACAAAAACAAATTGAAATGTTCCATCCAACTGCAGCTTTCTGCCCTGAAAAAGAATCCAGAGCAAGGAAATACAAAAGGCATGGGTGTTTGCTTGGAGGTAACAAGAAGGAGTAGGGAATAGGCCAGGGGGAGGGGGCAGAAATATAGAAACACGCATTCCTGGCTATACATGTTGTCTTAACATGTAAGGAAATATATTAGAAAAGCAGGCTTTGTAAGATTTTCCAGGGACACAGAGAGGATGACTGCTCCTCACCCTGCTGTAGCCTGTTGGTTCTACAATTTTAACTCTTAGTAACCCCAGTTTTCAGAAGAAAACTTAGGAGGTAAGTAATTTAAACTGTTTTGTAACAACACTTGTAGATGAAAAGACTTTACAATATTTTGAAAGATATGTTTCTTTAATGTTTTGTTTATTAACAAATCTAAATATATTTACCTTTTATATACTATATGGAAATAAGATGCCAAAGTATATAAACTTTAATTTATAATTAGTAATTAATGTTTATGTGAACTTACTTATAAATGACTCAGACATTTTATGGTTGCCTATTACTTAACACAACAGGATTTTAAGATTTTAAACTACTAAAAGAATTTTGAAGCTATAACACAGGAACCTTTCTAATGTTTTCCCAAGTTGTATGAGGTCCCAAGTAGCCATGTGGCACCCATGGATGGCTATCAAGAATGGGGCTCATCTGGATCTTGAAATTACACAGCAAGTATAGAGCTCAGGACAAAGGACAGAGTTGTGAAGATGACGCCTGACAGATCTAATCTCTCCCAGCTGGCTACAAGGCAAAGCTGTGCCATAGAAGATGGGGCCATACTGGACTTGACTCTGCCTCGTAGCTGGTGGTCCAGATGCTGAGGACATGTCTCTAGGCCTTACCATGGCCACTTGTTTCAGACCTCAGAATCTAGAGGCTCAAAACCAAAGACAAGCTTACAATAAGATGTGCACAAGGCTTCAAGAAGCCTACCGGCCATCTGTTAAAGCTTTAGCTCACAGACAAATCCAGCACATATTAAACGTACTACAGAAACAACAGTTTTATGACTTTGAAACATCTAGTAGAAACAGCCTAAACCTGTTTGATGAGCAATACAGCAAAAATGTCTGAATTATGTTTAACACTGACAATTCTGAGGACCCTCCAATTTTAAGTTTCCAACAATTTTAAAGTAACTTTATTTACCAAAGATTTACCCAAGGCATGTGAACTATAAGACATTTATGTTAGTTTCTATTTTTCTGATAAAATATTTTATCTAGGCACTTATTTTTTACTTTAGGTAAATTAATTAGAGCTCTTATATTTTGGTGGTGAAATACACATGACATAACACATATAAACATACAGATATGCAGACACATAATCAGAAGCAGATATTATAGCTTTTTGAGATTCTTCATTTGGCACTTTTCAAATAGTTTTGTTTCCCCCTTTTAGGCTGTCAAGCTCTAAATGGTTATTACCTAGCAAGCTGAAATTTGTATTTCCAAAGATGTGACTTCTTAGGTGAATATTTGCATATCAAAGGCACAGAATTTAGATCTAAACACCGTTATTCCTTGAAATAAAAAAGGGGTAAGTAAAGGTCCAGTCAAGATTACTAGAAAAATAAACAAAGGTAAGGTTTGTTTGAAAACTTACTTTCTCTTCCTAAAAATTTCTTGTGGCTTAGATACAGGAAAATACTCTTAAACATGAAGATTTCTTTTATAGATGTAAATTTCTCTTACAAAGCATGTTAGAATAGCCAGAGAAATTCCAGAAAGTATTTTGCAGACCAATCTACTTAGATAGGTGGCCTTTTTAACATAGCTTGTTTCTTGATTAGATTATTGACTTTAGGGCGGAGACCTTTAATAAAGCAAAAGAAATATTTTCCGTGCTTGGACTTAGGTATGGATAGTTCTGAAAAAGAAGCAAGCCTATTGAATCTGATTTCTGTCCTATCATATTTTCTAGGATCTGTTTCTCAGGTAAGTGCCTACACATAAAAGCCAATTAAAGGAAGCCTTGTATTATCTTTAAGAGGGCTGAATTCTCCCCAGGTTCAGACGTGCCGTCAGGGAGTCAGACTCTTTTTCTAAGTCAGCTTGTGAACGCTGCCTGACCTGGGACTCCCCTTTCAGGACAATAGGCTTCCATCTTCCCCAGGGAAGATCCAGAAATGCCATCTGAGAGTCAAGTTCTGGAATTGACAGTCCCACAAGCCCACTTGGTGCTCTATCTCCCTGTGGCCATGCTGGTACTTCAGTTGCAAGAAAAAGTCCCCTTTACTTTCCCCTCTGCTTTTCTCAGGCAGAACGGATCTTGCCCTATAGCCACCAGAGCTGATAATGTGCTGATTCTCAACTGAAACCAGCTAGTTTCAGGGGCTCACCCAAGGCCTGTTATGTAGTACTTGGATATCACTGCTGGTTATTCAGGACCCAAAGGTGCTTTAGTTAGCAGGTGACCAATGGTGCCAGGACTGCATCCTTCTCTTCAAGACAGTGGATTCCCTTCTGGTTCAGGGTGTGTCTAGAAATGTCATCTGAGAGCCAGGGCCTGGAATGGTGCCCTTGAGACTCTGATTGGTGCCCTGTCCAGCTGTGGCTTACCTGGTATCCAAGATGCAATACAAAGTCCTCCTCACTCTTCTGTCTTCTCTTCCCAAGTAGAAGGAAAGAGTCTTCTTCTGAGTTGTGAGCTATGTAGCTTTTGTTAGGGGAGGGTCTCCCTTAGCTACTCCAGCTGATGTCTCCAAATGTCATGTACTCCCTAGTCCACTGTCTCTGAGCCCATGTCAGCTCTAGGACTCACTTAAGGATTGCAATCCTTATGGCCTAAACTGCCTTTCAAGTTTATACAGACCAAGGGCACTTTAGCCTTCAGTGGGAAAGTTTGCAGGAACTCAAGTTCCAACTACTGGGATTGGAGATTCTACTCTGGCTAGTGCTGGTTTAAATGCTCCCTGCATGAATGGGCATCAACTGAGTTTTGTCTGGTCTTTCTTTCTATTCTAACAGGACAGCACTGAGTTTGATGCTTCACAATTACTGTGCTTTCCCTTCCCTAGCACCTGGAAACACTCTCTGCACCACACCGCCCCTGCTTGAGGGTGGAGGAGTGTAATCAGCAATTCAAGGCTTTCCATCTTTTCAGTGCCTCTTTCAGTGATACAAAGTTAAAATCAGGCACTATGAGGGCTCATCTGATTTTTAGTTCTGATGAATATGTTCCCTCTGCATGAAGACTTGTTAAATTGGCGTCCTTGCCAGAGGAGTGATAATTGGTGGAGTCTTTTATTCCACTGTCTTGCTCAGCCTCTGTTATTCTCCTTTAACTTTTGAGCCACAGAGAATCCAACTTGTTTGTTATGGGGACGTAATGTCTAAATTTGATTGTGGTGCTTGTTCTGTTATTTCAGGCTGTATTTTCTTGGCTTTCAGCATACTTTGTGATATTCTGTTGAAAGCCAGACATGATATATCGGGTAAGAGGAACTTTGGTGAATAGGCATTTAGTGTGATGATTTATTTTAAACTGGTTAGGAGTTATGGTGAGTTTAATATTTGTGGTAGCAGTAGGTGCCGACTGCTTCAAATTCCTGTAGTGTTGTTGTTTTTGCCCCCTACTGCCCTGTTAGTTCGGGATTTCTCTGAAAACTCCTCCACAGACAGATTTCACCCTGCAGCTGTTTCAATTGTCATGAGTTGTGATATTACTGAACCTATATTGATGTGGTAGTAAAGGGTGTAGAGGAGACCTTTAATAAACCTATCATTATAATCAGTATTTAGTGGCACTGTTTCTCAGAGTTGTGACTTTGCCAGTGTTTTTCATCTTTCCCACTCATCCTTTAGGTAAGGGAGGAAGTGGCAGTAAGGCTCAAGCAATTTCGGTCTTCATGCGGTGAATAGTTCCTTTGTTGTGAGAATGTTTTGGGGAATATTGTACAAAGGTTTCTCTTTCTGGCCTCCTTCCAGAGCCACACATGGATATGTTTTGGCCCTTAACCTTGAGACCCTTGTGGAGTTCATGGAATATGAGATCCTAGAGTATTGGACCTTTCCAGGAAATTCCTAGGGACTACTAGGAATTTCTCACTCTCATTCTAGTCTAAACTCAGAATCCAGGAATTTATCAATAATAGTATTTAAATGTTCTGTAAATTTGTAGCTTCAGCGGCTTCTTTTCTAGGTAAGCAGTTCTCATCTGTGACTCTCTTAATTTACCTGTCATCCCAGCATTCAGGATGAAAGTTTGCTTTATCAATTTTCAGATGGGTTCAAATGTTGATTTTCAGGTTGTTTTGATTTTCGTGTTATAAGAATGGAAGTAATGTCTTCCAAGGTCTCTATATGTTGATGTTGCAATCAGAAGTTGATTGAATGTATTCTGATTTCATCATGGATTGAATCTACTAATATCACAAAATTTTTAGATACTTGTGATAAATGTGATGATTTATTTCATCTTTTCTAAACTCTTTAGAATTTCAAAAATATTACATGCTAGTTTTAGAAGGATAAATAATACAGAAATAGGAAAAAAAAGTGAAAATTGCTTTTACTCTCCATCCAATATCCTATGACTTTAAATAGAAATAAACACTTTGGCATTGTAATTTTTTTCTTAGTATTTATATATCTTTTAGAATTCTGAAGCATAGCTAGAAATTAATCACACTCATGCAAGATCTTAGGTTAAACAATTTGAAAGCATTGAAACTCTAACATAACTTATGAAAATTTGGTCAATTTTTAAGTGAATAGTTCTGTTGTAATTAAAATTAAAATGATACACTTCTATAATTCCTCTCCAAATACTTCAAAACTATCATTGTGATTGTATACACATCACAGGTTATTCACACAATTTAAATGGATTGCATAAATGTTTCTTTTCACAGATCATATGTATATTTTAAATTATTTCAAATTAAACTATTGTACTTGCAGTAGTTTTAAACTTATCTCTAATTTTGATGGACTATGACTAAACTTTACTTTTTTCAGTGACTTATTACTTTCTAGATTAAAGCTATTTTTTCTTAGTTTTTAATAACTGTAATAACTCAGAGACACACCTTTTTTTTCTTGACACTAATTTTTTCTTCTGCACTTGTGGTTTATACTATTAATACCAATTAGATATATAAAACAACTAATTATAACATAATACAAAATACTCTGGTATGTATATATTCTGCTCAAGTACCCCTGTAGGCAATCAAAATAGCCCGGGTTTGAGTGGGTTGACAACTTCCTAGAAAGGATGACATTGTAGCTAAATTTAAAGAGTAGGTACAAGAAAGTCAATTGAAGAAAAGGACTAATGGGCAAGCTATGTGGATAGAATAGTACAAGAAATTCCTCAAAGTTTAGTTAAGCTCGGGAGATTAAAAAAATAGTAATTTGTTTGGTACAATTAACCATGGTATGCGGGTCTACACACTGCCATAGATAAAGATGGAAAAGTAGACCATGTTCACATAAATTGAGCCTTACATGTTGTACACAAGAGCTTGACATTTTTGGCTCGGTGTGGTGGCTCAGGCCTATAATCCCAGCACTTTGGGAGGCTGAAGTGGGCAGATCACAAGGTCAAGAGATCAAAACCATCCTGTCCAATATGGTGAAATCCCTTCTCTACTGAAAATACAAAAATTAGCTGGGTGTGGTGGTATGCACCTGTAGTCCCAACTACTCAGGAGGCTGAGGCAGGAGAATTGCTTGAACCCAGGAGGCAGAGGTTGCTGAGAGCTGAGATGGCAAGAGAGACTCTGTCTCAAAAGAAAAAAAAGAAAGAGTTTGACATTTCCCTTAAGGATGTCACTAATTTTAGAGAGGTGTGGCATTCTCATTTTTGTATTTTAAAAATACACAAGAAGGATGGAATAGAGAAGAAAAACACTGGAAGCAGCAAGACCTGTTAAGAGGCTATTACAATATCTAGATGAGAATCAACAGGGGTATGAGCATGGCATTTAGATAAGTGACACTCACACATAATTTGGTGACTTTGTAGATCTGATTGGAACCTGCCCAAATCCTCTGAGCTCTCTTTCATTGATTTAATATGCCCATTTCCTAACTCTTGCTTGTATTGCTGTTAACAGCTTTCACCTGAAAACTCCTGCAGAGAACTGTCTTTGTACGAATGGATCAACCCTGTAGTTTATATCACCCTATAATCTAAGGTAGGAGATCAGCAGGACTTGTTTTCCAGGCACTGGTCATGACACTGGTCATGATTCTACTCATCAGATCAGAATCTGGTCAAAACAGGATGCAGTAAAGAAGCCAGTCAAAATCAGTAGATGGCAATTAAAACAATCTCTAGTTGCCCTCACTGGTTATTAACATAAAGCCACTCCCAATGGCACCGTGACAAATGCACCATGGCACTGCCTGATGACAACAGCCCAAAACTTACCTTTTAAAAGTTCCCCAATTTTTTGCAGAAAGTTCTAAGTAATCTGCCTCTTAATTAAAAGTACATATAAAACCAGCTGGCAACAGCCCATACGCTGCTACTCTGGGCATACTGTCTATGGGTTAGTCCTGCTCCACCAAAAGTAGTACCTCTGCTGCTGCCGTATACTTCAATAAAAGTTGCTAATATATCTAGCTCAGCCTTGAATTCTTTCATGGGAAAAGCCAAGCACCCTCCCAGGCTAAGTCCCAATTTGGGGGCTTGCCCACTCCAATCAAATTTACTAAGATGAATGGCCAATGTGATGTTATTTGGTTGGGTGTGGTGAGAAAACTGGTACAAAAGGCTATCTCTCCAGCCTCAGCAGGATTAATTCTGTGGTGCAAATTACATTTCCTTCTGGGTCGACTAAGCCTAGACTTCAACTAAAACTATATTATTGTTTGGTTTTACCTGTCATGGACTGAATGCGTTCTACCAAATATCCATGTTGAAGTCTTAACCCCCAGTGAATTTGGAGATAGAGTCTTTAGGGAGGTGATTACATTAAATGTGGTCATAAGGATGAAACCCTAATCTAACAAGACTGGTATCCTTATAAGTAGAGGAGATGTCAGTCCCTCTGCAGGCATACAGAGGAAAAGATGTGATAATAAACCAAGAAGTGAGCTGTCTGAAAGTCAAGAAGAAAGCCCTCACCAGGAATGGAATTGTTCAGTACTTTAGTCATGGATGTTTAGCTTCCATAACTGTGAGGAGATAATTATCTGTTGTTGAAGTCTCTCAGTCTGTGGTACTTTGTTATGAAAACTTCTGCAGACAGATAAATCTCCTTCTCTATTATTCTCTTTCTTACAAGTTCCTCCTGCTAGAATATCCTTAATACATCACTTACATAAGAACACTCAGAACAGACTTAGGTTCTGCGTCTAGAAATACTGAATTTAGAGTGATTTATTGGAATATTAAAGAAAAAAGTCTGGGGAAATCTCCAGACTTGGGTCCGTGATACCGAAAGCAGATAACAGAGAAAACATGAGATTTGATTCTTTCTGTCACTAAGGGTGGTAATTTATTTGTCAAATTGTCTACTTTCATGGGACTGAATTTCTCAATTTTTAAATTGGATTACTATGACTTTAAACCAGTAGACGTTCTGCTTCCTCTACAAGACTATACACATCTTAAGTTTATACATGACATTCCACCTATTTTTTGGTTGAAATTCTCCTAGTTTTTTGAAGGTAGTGACTGATTAGTTGTGTTTTTCAGTTAATAATCTCATAAAAATCACTACCTAAAGGCCAAAGGAAAAACCTCTACTTTACATATGGCTCAATGTCCATTTTACAAATGGAGTAGAAAAATACCTAGAATATTTATTACATTAGCTATATACGTATATCTCTGTAGCTATTCTAATTCTTTCCATTAACTACAGTCATTTGGAGAAAAAGTTGCTGTTTTAATCAACTATGATATGGGAGATATACAGTCGTCCTCCCGTATCTGAAGTTTTTCTTTCTGCCACTTTAGTTACCCATGGTAAAGTACAATAAAATATTGGTGTGTGTGTGGGGGGGGGGGGGAAACACATTCACATAACTTTCATTACACTACGTTGTTATAATTGTTCTATTTTGTTATTACTGTTTAGTTAATCTCTTGCTGTACCTGATTTATAAATTAAGCTTTATAATAGGTATGTATGTATAGAAAAAAAAAAAAAAACCTTGTATACACTATATAGACTTTGGTACAAATCTACAGTTTTAGGCATCCACCGGAAGTCTTAAAGCATATCCTTTACTGATAAAGGAGATTACTGTAGTTACTAAACAAAACAAAACAAACTAAAAACCTTCACCATAGTTAAAATTACCCAGTTAATTATTGATTCAATTCAAACATTTTAAATGTTAGCTTTTGTCTTCTTATTATGGCAGGATCTGTGCCTGCAAAGAGCTTATAATACATAGCCATGGCTATCAAAGTAATCTGATCCTGGCAATGCATAGAAGAGTCTAGAAATGAACCGCAAAGATGTAAAAAAAAGTCATATTGGCATAAAACAGGCAGAAAGCACTGTGATAGATAAAGAGAATGAGAGCAGACTGATGTAAAACCATTTATTGAGAATTGACATGTGCTGGCTGTATTCATGATCAGAACATGAGTTGCTTGAAAGTCTTCAGAATTTGGCAAGCTTATGCAGAGGGGTAAATAGGAAATTTTAATTAGGAGGACACTACAGCTTAGAATATGAAAATGCTAATAATGAGATCATTCAGTAACAGATATGAAACTATTCCAAAATGCAGATATTTGTCTGAGAGCTACATTATAATGCAAAAATGTGAAAGCAAAATATGAAATGAAGGAATCTTCCAAGACCTTTTTTTTTTATGCTTTGGCACACTCTGGGCATTGTAATCTTAACTTCGTGAGAGATTTATAGACATTCAGTTCAAACTTCCATTGTTTTGGATGGAGAAAAATATAGCAAGGGATGTATCATGGTAAAGTCATAATTTGATTTAAATATATCAAGCTTCTACAATGACAACATATAATTAACATATTTATATATGTAAAACACTTGTGAGTTCATGTCTGATTCCAATTCTAAGTAAGGGATTTGTAATTATCCTGAGGTACAGAGGTAGTGCAGGTAAGGTGGAAATGAGGTACTGCACATTCAACCTGAATTATCTCTTGATTTTCCTGGAACATTTTAGGGCTGAGATGGCTGATTGGGCTAGTGCTCATTGTGGTACATTTACTGACCTTTATTAGGAAGATTCTCTTTGATTAGGTACTTGCCCAAAGTGCACTGTGGAGTTATAATGACAGTCAAGAAATGGCTACTTCAAACTGCAGCTCTAATCCGAGAGCATTGTTTCTGCTCATTTTTCACTAAAAATCTGCCATTTTCTTCATCAGTTTGCACTCCTTCAGTGTCAAAGGGAGAGTGTTGAAAGCTCTTGTGATGAGAAGAACTTCTTATTTGAGCATCTGATTGGCAAATGAACCTACGTTTGGCCATTACTTAAAATATTATCTTTAATATCATTAAATATCCTCCTACAAGGGCTGCTGTGGAGTGGTTCAGAAATTTAACTAGTTGATTCATGACCAAGATTGTGAGGGTAACATATATAAGCAAATTTATTATGGTAAGAACCAGCAAAAAGATTATAAATGGAGCCTAATTATTTTTTTATTAATCAGTGTTTGTAAAATGCATTAGTCATTTTGTGTTATATACAATGTAAGTCAAAATTTGGCATGTTATTTTCCAGAAGGTCAATACATTGTTGGCAGTTGACATTGTAACAAAAAAATAGACATTTAGCAAAGCAAGAATTTTGATGCCTTTCTGAAGAGGAAATTAACAAGTTGTATTACATTTTTTATATTTATGTAAGTAGCTACTTCTTGAAGGAAAACCTCATCTTCTTGTATGCACTTGTACCTTTTTATAAGAAGTTTTAGAGTTCTGTGTAATATCTTTACAAGTTAAGCAAGTGGCTCTTCTCAAATGCCCTTTTTGCAAAAGAAAACAATGAACATACAGAAGCTAAGTTTCTTTCAAGTGCATGAAAAAGATAACTGTTATTTGCTTAACAAGAAATTTTTTAAATGAATATTTTATAAATACAAATCTCCAGTGAATTTTTGAATAGTAAATTATGAGGTCCCCTTGACCCTTTTCCCTGCCTGAATTTTGAAAAATCTTTATGTTGTAGAAATAAAGAGGATAAATTTAAAAATTTACAACTGTAATTATGTTGGCTTTGAAATAGACAATTACTTCAAACAATCACTTGGTTCAAATAATGTTGCTGATGATAATATGGATTTTGTGATCTTCAGCCATTTTAGGCTTATTCTTTAAAAATTTTTTTTAAATTATAACTATAGAAAATAATCTATGACAAGAAGATACTCATAATGAGAAAAACAATAAATACTGAACAGGGAATCACAAAGTAGGAGTTCTTCCCTATATCACCCACTTATTTGGATGACATTAACCTCATAAAACATGTTCTTCATCTATAAAAGGAATATGTAAAAATTCCAAACTTATGACATGTTGAAAATGCAATTATTAAATCTGCAAATATCTAGTGAAAAATAAACTGCTATACAAATGCATAAATGTTACTATCATCCTCGTTGTAAATTTCAACTGATGACTTTCTGAACAAAACACTAAAATAACCAGTTGATTAAGCAAAGATGAGTTTGTTGCTTCCTGCAATAATGGAAACATCATATTGACAGTAGTAGTAGTTAATGTCTCTGAAAGAAATGCTAAAGGTAGATCATTGTAAGAATTAGACTTTGACTTAGTGTGGGTTTTTTAATGCAGGAATTCAAAATTCATGATATAATAACTGAGAATTGGTGGCCAAGGCATGAGGGTTTTGAAGGAAACTTGTTGAGAAGTTATTTGGTAAGAGAATAGTTTGCCTGATTATGTGAATCAGTGTGCCAAGAAGGCAAGCCAACAAAGCAATCTATTTATTGAAGTAGATTTATAGGCAGTTTCTGAAACAATTATGTTATTGCAATATTATCTTTCTGTACAAGAATTTTCTGGAAAAGTAAAATAATGCTAATATAGATGATCTTAGCCTTTTATTCTATTAACTATATATTTGTAGGCAGTTTGTCATTATGATCATATTATCATCACATTATCAAGTGTGAGCTACATTGTGGCATTCTCCTACTTGGTGCTGTACATAACAAATTTTATTTAATTTTGGCTTGTAGCCTATGGTGTGATTATCACTCTTTTATATATACAGGTGAGCTTATGACCTTTGATTAATGTCACAGATCTTGCTTCTCACAACAAGACAACCACACATCAATAAAATGGAAAAGAAAGTAAATCCTTGATAAGGCACTAACTTCTAAAACATACATAATCTTTCCCATAAGTTTATTTGGGATAAAATTTTACATGTATATTCACTATAGCCTCAGAATGCTAGAGGTACAGACTAGATTGCTACTGCTAGCAACATTAATGTGATTGTAAAATAGTTTAAACTTTTTTACTCTTACTTAAGATCTTAGAAGATAAAGGCACAATTTTAAAATTGACTTGGAATTTCTATTATGACTATCATGAAAATGAAGATAAAAGCTGCAAAGAAATATAAATTAGTTGTTCTTTCACCCATAAATCAATATATTTAATTATTTCAAGGAAGCAGGTTATATAACTACAAGAAGACTTTGTTCATATTGGGAATGTAAAAGTCTTCATCAGACTTGGAAATAGGACTAAAATCTTAGACTTGGTCAAGCTCTGAATCGACACATATCCCAATGACTGCTTCACTCTCTAATCCAAATATCCTTTATTTTTCAGATTTCAAGGGTTAAAATCATCACTACAAAGGGAAAAATAAATGAGTAGCATAAAGATCAAGAATAAATGTGGTTTATATTTTTAAAAGATTATTATTTAACTAGGAAATATTTATGTCATAAATTCATGAGTTTATAATTTTATTTATGGCAAATGTATGCAAATGATTAATTTATAAGAGAAAACATCTATAAAATGTTTTCTAACTCATTGGTTTGACCTTGACTTGTATTCATTTCAAAAAAAATTCTCCATAACTAAAAAATAAACATGTTGATTATATAATGCTGGAAGTGTTTACTGTACTAATCATTTCTTATAATTAGGTAAGCTTACTTTAGGACAGAGTTACCTGAGTAAGATGATAATTTCATATCAACTGATTTTGAGAAAATTCATGAACTATAAAAGGACCATATAAAATATAAAATAGTAAAAAAAAAAAAAAAAAAAAAAAAACTGAGTCTGTTGCTGAATTTTCACATCAAGTAGAATAAGAGCAATTTTAATTTTCTATATTTAGAGGCACACTTTGAGAGAAAATCAAAAACCAATTAGGAACATCACCAAAGTTATAAAAATTCATTCCTCAAACGTTCTTTATGCAAAACTAAGAGATGCTCTCTTTGGTAATATAAAATTATATACTCTTCTTGAATTCAGAGAATAAAACATTTAAAATTTATATATTCTTCTAATTTTAACATTCTTCAAATATAATTTTTTATTGTAATAGAATAGGTAATTACTAAAAATTGTTTATTATATGTCTGTAATAGAAAAAAGCTACCTATTTTTTTGTGCCAGGAAGAGAGAACTATAGTGAAATTCTACTTTGGAATATCAGAACAGCTTTAAGGAAACCATTTGATAAACACAGTCATATAAAATATTATAAAAATACAAATGATAAATTTGGTTTTGAGAAACATAAAAATATGATTCATTCTGGTTTCTCTTTTTTGTATGTGAACTGTGTTTCTATCTTTATGAAAGAGAGAGTAAATTAACCCTATTTAAGTATTTAAAAAATGTATATACTTCTTGCATTAATTTTTACATATTTAATGTGATCAAATATTTTAAAATTCAGTCAAGAATATATCATTTGCCTTATAAAGAATCTTGTCATATAATTTATTTTTATAATATATTTTCTCTATGTATAAATTAACGAATACGTTTCATTTCTATAAATATTATAAAGGATAAAGCAATAATAAAGCAGTGTTTTTAAATTTGGGGACCCTTATACACTGGCATAATAAAAGGTAACAATGGGACCAATAAACTATTTGAAAATAAACAAAAACCTAATGAAATTTATGAATTTCCGTGTACATAATAGAATGAAAAGTATAGGCTGGGCACGGTGGTTGGCTCACACCTGTAATCCTAGCTTTTTGGGAGGCTGAGGCACGTGGATTGCCTGAGCTCAGGAGTTTGAGACCAGCTTGGAAACACAGTGAAACCCCCTCTCTACAAAAATTCATAAAAATTAGCCAAATGTGGTGAAGCACACCTGTAGTTCCAGCTACTCGGGAGGCTGAGACAGGAGAATCACTTGAACCTGGATGGCAGAGGTTCCAGTGAGCCCAGATGGTGCCACTGCACTCCAGAATGGGTGGCAGAGTGAGACTCTGTCTCAAAGAAAGGTAAAAATAAAAGTAAAAAAATAAATATATATAGATATATATTAAAAACATATATATTTATTTTTAACTTTTAAATATGTTTCAATATATCTAAGGAACTTGTGAGGTGGGAATGACGGGAGCTACAATTCAAGATGAGATTTGGGTGGGGACACAGCCAAAGCATATCATGCCTTTTGTTCGCAAAGAAAATTACATTATAGTGTCTATACATTATAGTGTTATCTTTACCCCAGCAATTTTAAATATTTTTTAACTTGTTTTTGAATCTCTTTAGTCATTTTAAATTTTATAATAAAACTTTCAAAGATTCTTATCATGAGAAGCTGAAAAATTCACCTGTCTTATTTTCACTTGTTTTTCCTCTTGTTGTAGACCTTTTCATTTTAGTTTCTAACTTGTGAAAATAATTTCTATTTGGCTTTCAGAATCTTTACAGCTTCTAGACAGCAAAGACATTCAGGTGTGTTGTTTCTTTACAACAACAAAACTCTGATTTAACATTTGACTAATCACAACTTACTTAGCTTTTAATCTGTCAAATGTTTTAACTGGTAAGTTGACTTATTTTGTTCTCTTCCAGGTACTTTGTTTTTATAGAGGCACCATCGCAATCTATCTAAACTTAACCTATTACAAGCCTGTGGGATTTTGATTATAAGGGCACAGTTTGGGCTACCTTCTAAGATCATATAAAGATGCTCATAACTATATATCAGACATATGTCACTAGCCTTCTAAGTAAAGGAAATATTTGAAAAAATCAGTTTTCAAGGCTCAAAAGCAACCTGTTTAAAGTCATAATGCTTATTACATAAAAAGTAAGAAATTATACATATATAATTCTTAATAAAGTTACTGTTTTCATGATTGTTATCTATTAGATTTAATAACTAATTGTAGAAAAATTACTTAAAAATTTTTTTAAAGTAATTGTCAGCCCAAATTATATGTTCTTCACATTTTTTAAAAGAATTTTATCTTCATAGCTATGACCAATTTTTCATTATGTGGTAATATTAATAGTTAACACTTACAGCATTTATATAATCAATATTCAATGATATATGAAATTGAAACATATAAATTCCTCAGCTAACTAGCAGGAGTTTCTATGTGAAAGCTATTCATAATACTTAAAGGTATTATTATCAAGCTTGTAATCACAGGTTAAAGATACCCAACCTTCATCAATTCATATATAAAATTAATAGATATATAGTAGTGTGTATTCTCTAAAGATAGCTAAAGAATATGCTGAAGCACATTCAACTTCAGTGCAATTAACAGTACAGTAACCTCTAGATCAGGAAAGTTTGGTCAATAACTGAGAAGCACTTGAATAGACAGTGATTGATTTTGCTTGTTGTGGCCTATAGAGGAATGATTGATCTAAGCTTTATTTTGTACCAGTCTTTTCTATATTGCAGGCCTAATGAGGCACATAGGGTGAAGTGAAAATGGAAGCAATAGACACAGATTGTGTCTGCATGGTGCCAAGAACATGGTGATGAAATCAAAAGTTAGTCCCACAGGCTATTTGACATTGAGAACCTATATTCTGAAATTTCCAAAAACTTAAAAAATCTTATTTATATTTTACATTTCAATAGTTCAGTTCTCTTCAATTAAACAACCAGCTACTGAGTACCTTCTGTGAGGCAGCAGTTGCAGGAAATATTTGGAAAGAACACTTTATTTAATATACTTTATGGAAATGTCATTACAATAGAAGATTCTGTTGCCAGAATACATCAAAATACACTTTTGGCTGTCTGCTATAAACAGCATTTGGAAAAATCAATCCTGTTGGCAAATACTTGCATTCATGGTTTATTGATGAGGTTAAAAATAAAAGATATTCTGAAAATCATAGAAAATAGATTTAAGGTTCCATTGAGCTCATATAAGCTCTCAAACGATACCTTAAGATTTGAGACTAGACATATTTACAACTAGAAATGTGCATTTAAATAACTTTGTGAAGATAGTAGTTAAGATGTGCATAGAAGGGTGAGATCCAAGTTGGCTGAAGAAGAACAGCTCCAGAGTGCAGTGCCCAGCGAGAACAGTGCAGAGGGTGAGTGCTCACCACATTTCCAAACAAGTTTTCACTACCCACAGACCAGGAGATTCCTGAGCCGAAAAGCTCCACGAGTTTTCAGTGCCCCAGTTTGAGCCGGTGCTGCCTCGGCACACAGAAACTCACAGAAGTCTGGGTGGCCGTTTTGATTGGCACCTGGAACACCTGGGAGACAGAGCTGCCCATTCAACTGAAAGGGAAGGGGCTAAGACAGGGAGCCAGGCAATCTGGCTCAGCGGGTACCACCCTCACAAAACAAGCAATCTGAAATACTCTGGATTGAGAGTTTTGCAGCAAACACAGCTGGACCCAGCTCAGTCTCAGTGTGGGGAAGGGTGTCCTCCACTACCAAAGCAGTCTGCAACTACCGAGGCAGTTCACACAGCAGCTGGGCAGAGCCTGCAGCTCAGCAAGGCCTCTGCTGGCAGACTGTGACTAGACTACTCCATGCACGGCAGGGCATCTATGAAAAAAGGCAGCAGCAAGACAGGAACTTATAAATAAAGCTGACTTTCCTAGGACAGAGCAAGAGGCTATTATGAGTCAGCTGCAGCAGACTTAAAGGTACCTGCCCAGCAGCTCTAACCAGAACAGCAGAGCTCCCAGCACAGCACTTGAGCTCCTAAAGGAACAGACTGTCTCCTCAAGCAACTCCCTGACCCCTGTATACCCAAAGAGACACCTCATAAAGGAAAGCCCAGGCTGACATACGGTGAGTACCCTTCTGGGATGAGGAGACCAGAGAAAGAAACCAGTGGAAACCCTTGCTGTTCCACAGCCCCCATGGGCAATCCCCAGGTGAGCGGGGTCTGGAGTGGACCTCCAGTGGTCCTGCAGCAGAGGGGCCTGTTAGAAAGAGAACTAAGAAGCAGAAACAAATAGCTTCAACATCAACAAAAAGGATGTGCACTCAGAGACCCCATCTGAAAGTCACCAACTACAAAGACCATAGATAGATAAAGCCACTAAGATGGGAAGAAACCAGTGCAAAAAGGATGAAAGCACCAAAAACCAGAATGCCTCTCCTCCTCCAGTGAATCACAACTCCTCACCAGCTAGGGATCAAAGATGGATGGAGAATGAATCTAATGAATTGACAGAAACAGGCTTCAGAAGGTGGGTAATAACAAACTTCTCAGAGCAGAAAGAACATGTGCTGACCCAATGCAAAGAAACTAAGATCCTAGAAAAAAGGTTAGATGGGATGCTAACTAGAGTAAACAGCTTAGAGAAGACTAAAAATGACTTGATGGAGCTGAAAAACACAGCACAAGAACTTCATGAAGCGTACACAAGTTTTAATAGCCGAATCGAGTGAGCAGAAGAAAGGATATCAGAGACTGAAGACCAACTCAATAAAATAAAATAAAATGTTAAATATGGGATTTTACATAATCCCATATTTCTGGGAGGCTTTGTTCGTTTCTTTTCCCTCTTTTTTCACTCTCTATGCTTATAAAGAAAAAAGAGTGAAAAGAAATGAAGAAAGCCTCCCAGAAATATGGGATTATGTGAAAAGGCCTAATCTACGTTTGATAGGTGTACCTGAATGTAATGGAGAGAAAGAATCCAAGCTGGAAAACACTCTTCAGGATATTATCCAGGAGAACGTCCCCAACCTAGCAAGCCAGGCCAACATTCAAGTCCAGGATATACAGAGAACACCACAAAGATATTTCTCAAGAAGAGCAACCCAAGGGTGCATAATTCTCAGATTCACGAGGGTTGAAATGAAGGAAAATATGCTAAGGACAGCCAGAGAGAAAGGTCGGATTACCCACAAAGGGAAGTCCATCAGACTAACAGCGGACTTTTCTGCAGAAACCCTGCTAGCCAGAAGAGAGTGGGGCCAATATTCAGCATCCTTAAAGAAAATAACTTTCAACCTAGAATTTCATATCCAGCCAAACAAAGCTTCATAAGTGAAGGAAAAAGAAAATATGGACAAGCAATTGCTGAGAGATTTCATCACTAACAGGCCTGCCTTACAAGAGCTCCTGAAAGAAGCACTAAACAAGGAAAGGAACAACCAGTACCAGCCACTCCAAAAACAAACCAAATGGTAAAGATCATTGATACAATAAAGAAAATATGTCAACTAATGGGCAAAATATCCAGCTAGCATCAAAATGGCAGGATCAAATTCACACATAACAATATTAACCTTAAATGTAAATGGACTAAATTCCCCAATCAAAAGACATAGGCTGGTAAGTTGGATAAAAAGTCAAAACCCATTGGTGTGCTGTGTTCAGGAAACCCATCTCATGTGCAAGGACACACATAGGCTAAAAATAAAGGGATTGAGGAGGATTTATCAAGCAAATGGAAAGCAAAAAAAAAAAAAAAAAAAAAAAGGCAGGAGTTGCAATCCTACTCTCTGATAAAATGGACTTTAAACAAACAAAGATCAAAAGAGACAAAGAAGGGCATTACATAATGGTAAAGGGATCAAGGCATCAACAACAACTAATGATCCTAAGTATATACCCACCCAATACAGGAGCACCCGGATACATAAAGCAAGTTCTTAATGACCTACAAAGATAATTAGACTCCCACACAATAATAGTGGGAGACATTAACCCTCCACTGTCAATATTAGACAGATCAATGAGACAGAAAATTAACAAGGATATCCAGGACTTGAACTCAGGTCTGGACCAATCGGACCTAATAGACATCTACAGAAATTTCCACCCAAATCCACAGAATATACATTCTTCTCAGCACCACATTGCACCTACTCTAAAATTGACCACATAACTGGAAGTAAATCACTCCTAAGCAAATGCAAAAGAACGAAGTCATAACAAAGAGTCTCTCAGACCACAGTGCAACCAAATTAGAACTCAGAATTCAGAAATCATCTCAGAACCACACAAATTCATGGAAAATAAACTACTGGCTCTTGAATGTCAACTGTATAAACAATGAAATTAAGGCAGAAATAAAGATGTTCTTCCAAGCCAACAAGAATGAATACACAATATAGCAGAATCTCTGGGACATATTTAAAGCAGTGTCTAGAGGGAAATTTATAGCAATAAATGCCCATCAGAGAAGTGAGAAAAGGTCTAAAATCAACACGCTATCATCAAAATTGAAAGAGCAAGAGGAGCAAGATCAAAAAAACTCAAAAGCTAGCAGAAGACAAGAGGTAACTAAGATCAGAGCAGAACTGAAAGAGATAGAGACACAAAAAATCAATAAATCCAGGAGCTGTTTTTTTTAAAAGGTCAACAAAATAGACCACCAGTCAGATTAATAAAAAAGAAAAGGGGGAATAATCAAATACATGCAATAAAAAAGAATCAAGGGGATATCACCACTGACTCCATAGAAATACAAATTACAATCAGAGATTACTACAAATAATTCTACACACATAAACCAGTAAACTGGGAAGAAATGGATAAATTCCTGGAAACTTGCACCCTCCCAATCCTAAACCAGGAAGAAGTTGAAACCCTGAACAGACCAATAACAAGGGCTGAAGTTGAGGCAGCAATTAAGAGCCTACCAATCAAAAAAAGTCCAGGTCCACACGGGTTCAAAGCCAAATTCTACCAGATGTACAAAGAAGAGCTGGTACCATTCCTTCTGAAACTATTCCAAACAATCCAAAAAGAGGGAATCTTTTCCAAATCATTTTATGAGACCAACATCATCCTGATACCAAAGCCTGGCAGAGATTCAACAAGAAAAGAAAACTTCAGACCAATATCCATGATGAACATAGATGCAAAAATCTTCAATAAAATACTGACAAACTGATTGCAATAGCACATCAAAAAGTTTATCCATCACGGTCAAGTAGGCTTCATTCCAGGGATGCAAGTTTGGCTCAACATATACAAGTCTATAAACATAATCCACCACATAAACAGAACCAAAGACAAACCACATGATTATCTCAATACATGCAGAACAAAGACAAACCATATGATTATCTCAATACATGCAGAGAAGGCCTTTGACAAAATTCAACAGCCCTTTATTCTAAAAACTCTCAATAAACTAGGTATCCAAGGAACATATCTCAAAATAATAAAAGCTATTTATGACAAACGTACAGCCAATATCATACTGAATGGGCAAACACCGGAAGCATTCCCTCTGAAATCTGGCACTAGACAAGCATGTCTGCTCTCATAACTCCTATTCAATATAGTATTGGAAGTTCTAGTCAGAGCAATCAGGCAAGAAAAAAAAAAGGGTATGCAATTAGGAAAGGAGGAAGTCAAACTGTCTCTATTTGCAGACGACATGATTGTATTTTTAGAATACCCTATCATCTCAGCCCAAAATCCCCTTAAACTGATAAGCAACTTCAGCAAAGTCTCAGCATACAAAATCAATGCGTAGAAATCACAAGCATTTCTATATACCAATAACAGACTAACAGAGAGCCAAAGCATGAGTCAGCTCCCATTCACAATTGCTACAAAGAGAATAAAATGCCTAAGAATACAACTAACAATGGATGTAAATATCCTCTTCAAGGAGAGCTACAAGCCACTGCTCAAGGAAATAAGAAAGGACACAAACAGATGGAGAAACATTCCATGCTCATGGTTAGGAAGAATGAATATCATGAAAATGGCCATACTGTCCAAAGTAATTTATAGATTCAATTCTATCCCCATCAAGCTACCAATGACCTTCTTCACAGGACTGGAAAAAACCACCTTAAACTTCATATGAAGCCAAAATAGAGCCCACATAGCCAAGACAATCCTAAGCAAAAAGAACAAAGCCGGAGGCCTCAAGCTGCCTGATTTCAAACTATACTACAAAGCTACGGTAATCAAAACAGCATGTTCCTGGTACCAAACCAGAAATAGAGACCAATGGAATAGAACAGAGGCCACAGAGGCAACGCCACATATCTACAACCATCTGATCTTTGACAAACCTGACAAAAGCAATGGGGAAAGGATTCCCTGTTTAATAAATGATGTTAGGAAAGCTGGCCAGCAGTGTGCAGAAAGCAGAAACTGGATACCTTCCTGAAAACTTTTACTAAAATTAAATCCAGACTGATTAAAGACATAACATAAGAATTAACACCATAAAAACCTTAGAAGAAAACCTAGGCAAAACCATGCAGGACATAGGCATAGGCAAGGTCTTCATGACTAAAATACCAAAAGCATTGGCAACAAAAGCCAAAATAGACAAATGGGATCTAGTTAAACTCCAGAGCTTCTGCACAGCAAAAGAAACAATCATGAGCATGAACTGGCAGCCAACAGAATGGAAAAAAAAATTTGCAATCTACCCATCTGACAAAGGGCTAATATCCAGAATCTACAAAGAACTAAAACAGATTTACAAGAAAAAAAAAAAAAAAAAACCACCCAAAAGTGGGAGAAGGATATGAACAGACACTTTTCAAAAGAAGACATATATGAGGCCAACAAACATGAAAAAATGCTCATCATCACTGATTATTAGAAAAGATACAAATCAAAACCACATTGAGATACCCTCTCATGCCAGTTAGAATGGCGATCATTAAAAAATCTGGAGACGATGCTGGAGAGGATGTGGAGAAGTAGGAATACCTTTACACTGTTGGTGGGAGTGTAAACTAGTTCAACCATTGTGGAAGACAGTGTAGCGTTTCCTCAAGGACCTAGAAATAGAAATTCCATTTGACCCAGCAATCCCATTACTGGGTATATACCCAAAGGATTATAAATCATTCTATTATAAAGACACATGCACACATATGTTCATAGTGGCACTGTTTACAATAGCAAAGACATGGAACCAAATGCCCATCAATGATAGACTGGACAAGAAAAATGTGGCACATACACACCATGGAATACTATGCAGCCATAAAAAATGATGAGTTTGTGTCTTCTGTATGGACATGGGTGAATCCAGAAACCAACATTCTCAGTAATCTGACACAAGAACAGAAAACGAAGCACCACATGTTCTCACTCATAGGCAGGTGTGGAACAATGAGAACACATGGACACAGGGAGGAGAGCATCACACACTGGGGTCTGTTGTGGGGGCAGGGGAGCGACAGTGTTGTGGTCGGGGAGGGATAACATGGGAAGAAATGCCAGATGTAGGTGATGGAGAGATGGAGGCAGCAAACCATATTGCCATGTGTGTACCTATGCAACAATCCTGCATGATCTGCACATGTACCCCAGAACCTAAAGTACAATAAAATAATAATAATAAAAGGATGTGCACAGATGTTTCCCGAAAGAAAAAAATATATTAAATATAATTGGTCACAGTAAAGAAAGTAACATTTGATATCACTAATAAAAGTTGTCTCGAGTGTAGTTTTATAAACATAAACAACATCATTCTATTCATTCAATTAACATTTATCATGTTCTCACTGACTTCAGCTAATTAATTCCTATTCGGCCTTCAGAATCTAGCTTATATAAAATTTTTTAAAAATACCTTTTCAAACTTTACAGACTATGTCAGGTTCTTCTTGCTTTACATTCTCGTATCGTTTTCTCTCCTTGTGTTTATCTTTACCATAGTAGCAAAGATAATTGTGTAGTTTTTCCACATATATGTATGGAAATAAGTGAGGCTAGAAACTGTATTTTTCTTATTTACATCTATATCTCTAGTACCTAGCTCAGAGCCTTTCACCTAATAATCAAAAATTAAAATTCTGCTGAATCAGGGAGTGAGTCTATCTGTCTGGTATAATTTTAGGTGCTAGAGCTACACAGTGAAATAAGGCATGGGGACTGCCCCCAGGAAGTCAAAGTATGGGAGGAGACAAGTAAATGAATAGTTAATGGAAAATGCCAGGAGCACTATGGTGGAGAAGGAAGCTGTCGCATGTGATATTGAAGGGAAAGTCTGAGTGGGCAAAATGAAACTCCATGAAAAGGACAGAGATTAGGAACTCTTAGCTGAGAAGACGCTTTGCATGGGATTGGGCACATGAGCCTTCTATCAGTTGATTACTCTGGGAAATGGACACTGAGAGGGAAAGTGCCAGAGGTTCATTGAGGAGTTAGATCTGTGAAAAGGAAGAGAAGGATGCAGGATCAGGGAAGGGACTGAAACTGCAGAACAAGCCTGAAAAAGCCTCTCCTAGGCCAACATGGAGTCCAGGAGGAAAGATTCCCAGTTCGAGGGTCCTGCACTGGGTAAAAGTGGTCTGGTTTTGTACCATCATTTTACTTAGCTGTGGGCCAAAGCCACTCTGAAAACGCATGACCTCAGCTCAAAAGCTGAGAGAGACCTAAAGGAGGTAGCAGCTGGATACCATAGGCTAGCTATACTCCTCACAGGTGAGCAGCGAATCCTCCCTTGAAGGAATTATCTGTCTGCCACAAGCCTGAATAGTATGTTCAGCAACTTTTCTTTATTCCATACACAAGCAGGGTGTGATTGTTAGGACAGAGCAAAGCATCACCTTGGCGACCAGGGCAGGGTCAGGACTGGAGAACAGCCTTGTGTGACTCTCTGGGGGAGTTTAAATCTTATTCCATAGGAAATGGGGGCCATGGTTTTAAGTAAGGATGTATAAGGAGCAAATTTGCATTCTAAATGTCTTCTCCAGCATTGAAATGCAGCCTGAATGGAGCTATTGGTGAGGTGCTGTTATATTAATCCAATGAAACATGAACAGAGAGAACGGCATAGGAATGGGGAGCAGGAGTTCACTAGAGCCACTCTAAGAAGGCCAGCTCTTTAGGATGCAATCACTGATTAGGCTTGAGCAGTACGTAAAACAAGAAGTCTGGGACACACCCTAATTTTCTATGACAACGGAAATATTTGTATACATTCTGAGAATAAGCTTTACAGGAAATAATAAAATGAAGCTCACTGAACACTTCTACCACTCAAAACATAAAGTTGTCCAATTATTGCAGCCAGATCCTTGATCATCTCCTTATAATCTACTTCCTACTGTGATTACATGGCACTGTGTCTCACATTGGTGTCAAGTGTTAAAGAAATACCAACTATTAAATGTGATTTGGATCACGGGAGAAGTCACAGGGTCTCAGTCTTAGAAGTAAGCATCAGGCAGGCACAAAGAATAATCAAATGCAGATCATATAATATTAAAAACAATACCACAAAAGAAAACAAACAAAAAATACCACCCACATAAAACGGAGTGCCAAATGTCACATTCACTGGCACAAAACTAGAAACCAAAATAAAATTCCAATAATTAACAACGGGTTATGTTGTTATTTAACTAAATATTTAATGATAACTTTATATTACAGATTACACAGCTAAATTAAATATGCATCCGAGGTCATTTACCCCCTGATCTTAGAATCTTTATCCAGGATTATTCCCAAACAAAACAAGAAAATTCACATCTCTGACTTTATTCATATGCTGTGAGGCTCTCTTCTGTCCTTGGACTTATTCAACAATGTTCAGCCCAAATTTTCTCCAATAAAATAAAGAAATTATTCATCTCTACCTCTGTGGACATTTACAGAAATTGACAGAAACATTTATTTATAGAAATAGATATGGTTGTCAATATGAATATAACATGGATATAGATACATATATAGAGATGTTTTAATTTAAAATCATATAAAAATGGACTATTGTGTTTTCTGGGTCTAACAACATGTTTGAGAAATAATGGTTACTGAATAATGTCAATTAATATGAATCCACTGGAGAGTATCATTTGTTCATATTAAATAGTACAAAAAGATGTGAAAAAAATATAATGTAGAGATAGAAAGAAACAATAAAGAGTAGAAGATTTTGTTTCTATGACAGAGTTTGAACATTTCTTGACCTCATTTAACATGTTTGAAATCCTACTAACCCCTAAGGTACAATGAAAATAAAGCCTTCTTCAAAAGTCTTTCTAGAATCCTAATCAGATTGAAATAATTTATCCTTCTTTGAACTCTCATTTACTTTAAAAATGATCTTCTTTGATATTCTATCTTACTTTCCATTGTGACATGGTTTGAATCTGTGTCCTCACCCAAATCTCATGTTGAATTGTAATTCCCAATATTGGAGGTAGGGCCTGTTACAAGGTGATTGGCTCACGGGAATGGTTTCTCAGAAATGGCTTAGTACCATCCCTTTGGTACTGTCCTCGTGATGCTAAGTACTCATGAGATCTGGTCCCTTAAAAGTATGTGGCACCTCCCCTTTCCCTCTCTGTTGCTTCTGCTGTCACCATGTGAAGTGCCTACTCCTCCGCTTTGCCTTTCACCATGAGTAAAAGCTCCCTGACGCCTTCCCAGAAGCCAAGCAATGTTGTTGTCATGCTTGTACAGTCTGCAGAACGATAAGCCAATTAAACCTCTTTTAATATGTTAAAGAAAGCCAAACTTATCCACAACCTTTACAAATCATCAGACAGAATGGAAGTGTGTAAGCTTAAGTACTCAGCACTAAAGCATAATATATTACATATGCAATATATTCATATTTATATAGATAGTAACATGGTTTTTGTAATTTAGCATCTTGTTTCCTTTATCTTGCTATGTAAGTTACTTGGTTTCTGAATGATTTATTTTATTTTTATCAAACATTTATTAAACATCAAATTTGTGTGTTTATGTTATACAGTCTCAGGTGTTTCTTCAAAGCAATATAGGAACAGACTAATACACATTGCTATACATTTATATTAGCTTGGTGCCAAAGTAATTGTGGTTTTCGCCATTACTTTTAATATTTATATATGCATATGTATGCTTATCTAATAGTAGTCTCCCTTTTGTTAAATAAAAACATAAATTTTTTGAAAGCAGATTTCTTATAGAATACATTATTTTGTTTGCAACAGCACCTAGTATAATAAAATGCACTAAGAAATGAATCAATATATAAGTCTTTTGTATGTGTACTAATGAAAGATAATTTTCTCTACTGGAGAATTTTCAAATGTGTAATGATATTTAAACCAGGGTTTTCCAACTGCAATGCTATTGACATTTTGGGCAGTTCTGAAGATCTCGTGGTGCATTTGAACATTGTTACAGACTGCCTGTGCATCGTAGGATGCTTAGCAGCACCTCTGGCCTCTAGCCACTAAATGACAGTAGTTCCCAGCTCCCTGTAATAACCATAAATGTCTTCAGACATGGACAAATGTCCCCTGGAGCAGGAGTACGTAGGGGTGATGGTTGAGAATCACTGATCTAAAAGATGAAACTACAGTTGTATAATTGCTTTCAATTAAGATAGGCAATAATCACTCATTAACCCTTGCATCATGCAGGGGATACCACCTTAAATATTAAATAATAGACAATGTGGGGGCTGTGATACTGCCAATGCATATTTACCTGAGAAAATATGAAGGAGACAGAAACTTGGAATGTGTAAAGCATTGCCTCTGTACACTCTTTTATTCTAAATCTTTTTGGCAGTGATATAAATTGACATTATTTTCAGGGTCAAATGACTAACTTTGTTGCTGGATTTTTTAATATGTTAAAGAAAGCAAAATTTATCCACAACCATTACAAATCATCAGACAGAATGGAAGTGTGTAAGCTGAAATACTCAGCACTAAAGCATAATATATTACATATGCAATATATTCATATTTATATAGATAGTAATACTGTTTTATAATTTAGCATTTTGTTTCCTTTATCTTGCTATATAAGTTACTTGGTTCTTGAATGACTTATTCTATTTTTATCAAATATTTATTAAGCTTCAAATGTGTGTGTGTGTGTGTGTGTGTTTTTCCAGAAGTTCTATTACCAGCATACACCCCAAAAGACATGGTCATAGCCCTTAAAGAACCTATATACAGCAGGAATAAGCTACTCTACAAAAATAATAACACAATGTACTTAGTTCTATAATGCATGTGAAATACTATACAACACACAGAAAAGATGCTCTTAGCTCAGACTTGAAGGCATTGCAGGAGCCATCTAATGATCTTTCAGCAGAAAAGTAACACAGTTATGAATGTATTGTAGATAAAGCCTCAAGACTGGAGGCAAGGAAACCACTTCAAACCTTTTACAGTAAGACAGGTATGTTAAGGGCTGAAATAGTCCTGTGGTAGAACGCTGGAGAAGTAAAGACAGAATAAACTTCAGAAATATGTGGAGACAAATATTAGAATTTCATGAGTGACATGACATGAAGTTTTGGAGTCAGAAAAGATTTAGATTGTCTTTCCATATTCTGGCTTTAGGTGACAGGGCAGCTAGGTGTGCTACTAACTGAGATAAAAAGAACAAAAGAAGAAAAATTTTAGGAAAATATTATAATAATAGATGATGAGTTTCCTCAGTTTCCACTGGCAACCAGGCACGTGACTGAGGCATTTTTGCTGATATGAGTGTAGGAGCAACAGAGATAAATATTAAGGTTGATTAAAGATTTTGGTTGTAGTTTTGTCTAATGGGTACAATAGAAGGGATGGAGGGGGAGGTGGGAGAGTGGGGCAGGTGATTAATTGAGGGTCTTTGGTTGTCTAGAAAAGCAAAATCAGAATGCCCCTCTTAAACCATAAGAAGAAAAGAGGATTTCTAGGATGTTATAGAATGGAAATTCTGTTTGTTATAGTATGAGAAGTCTAGGAAGAAACACAGTTTGTTTTCAAAAAATGAGGAACTGAAATCTAAGATTTCTAATTTGTAAGAGTCCAAGAAAATAACAAGATTTAGGTTACCACCATAAGTATAGTAACACATGGAGTTGAGATCATCTACTAGAAAATGGCATTCGCGTAAAACATGCACAGGAAACTTGAGGTAACCCAGGGTTATGACAAGATTGATAGTAGAGAAGCAATACTTAATGGTAATTTTTTTAAACCACTGACAAGATCTTCAGTATTGAAGAAGTGTAGAAAAATCAAATCAACAGGACTTTGAAAGAAGATGATATTTACATTGCGTTCATCCCCTCACTAAAGGAAGAATGATGATTTAGAACTTGAACTCAGCACTGAGGTAATAGTCAAGGAGTTGTTTGAGGGAGGATCTTTCATTTGAAAGAACTGCAAACTTCTCAAGGGCTGAAGAAAATTAGTGGGAAGAATCAAAGTTGAAGCAATACTTGCTCACTCGTATGAAAAACACTGATTTCACTATTTTACATTCACTTTAATGCTCTTTGGAAGCTTCTATATAAAAGAGCCTAAGTCAAAATGCTCTTTAAAATAAGACCAAAACATGAAAAACACCAAAAGATTCAATTTTTCCTAATTTTTAAAAGCAGAATTAGAAAAAAAAATTGTCTTCTGCACAGCAAAAGAAACAATCATTAGAGTGAATCGGCAACCAACAGATTGGGAAAAAATTTTTGCAGTTTACCCATCTGACAAAGGGCTGATATCCAAAATTTACAAAGAACAAAAGCAGATTTACAAGAAAAAAACTAACAAGCCCATTCAAAAGTGGGCAAAGGATATGAACAGACACTTTACAAAAGAAGACATACGTGAGGCCAACAAACATATGAAAAAATGCTCATCATCACTGGTCATAAGAGAAATGCAAATCAAAACTACATTGAGATAACATCTCACGCCGGTAAGAATGGTGAACATTAAAAAATCTGGAGACAGCAGATGCTGGAGAGGATGTGGAGAAGTAGGAACACTTTTGCACTGTTGGTGGGAGTGTAAATTAGTTCAACCATTGTGGAAGACAGTGTGGCGATTCCTCAAGGACATAGAAATAGAAATTCCATTTGACCCAGCAATCCCATTACTAGGTATATATCCAAAGGATTACAAATCGTTCTACTATAAGGACACGTGTACACGAATGTTCATTGCAGCACTGTTTACAATAGCAAGGACCTGGAACCAACCCAAATGCCCATCGACGATAGACTGGATAGGGAAAATGTGGCACATATACACCATGGAATATTATGCAGCCATCAAAAACGATGAGCTTGGGTCCTTTGTGGGGACATGGATGAACCTGGAAACCATCATTCTCAGCAAACTGACAGAGGAGCAGAAGATCAAACACCGCATGTTCTCACTCATAGGCGGGTGTTGAACGATGAGAGCACATGGACACAGGGAGGGGAGCACTACACACTGGGGTCAGTTGGGGGGAAATTGGGGAGGGACGGTGGGGGGTGGGGAGCTGGGGAGGGATAGCAGGGGGAGAAATGCCAGATGTAGGTGATGGGGAGGAAGGCAGCAAATTACACTGCCACGTGTGTTCCTATGCAACAATTTTGCATGTTCTTCACATGTACCCCAAAACCTAAAATGCAATAAAATAAATAAATGGGAAAAAAAAATTGTCATAAACACTAGAGAAGAGTGCCAAAGTTTTATGGTGCAGTTTTCTTATAAAGTATGTAAGCTGCCTAAGGCTTATATAAAGATAACCAAACTCGATTCAAGTATGTTTCTCTGCATAATAGTGCTGAGATGCTTCTCTAATAATAAGGTTGCTTTAAGATCCTTGGGATAAATAAGTAGTTGAAATGTTGGGGATATTTCAAAGCATGATAATCAAAAGAAAGACACTGACTAGAAGAAGCATTAAAGAAATTAATTGAATGTATGCAGAAAAAGTAACTGAGAAGAGATTACATCCAACTTTATAACTAAATAACATATTGAATTTGTGTCTATAAAGTCGTTCAACAACAAAAATGATTGTTGGTTTGCTAAAGCTAACAGTTACTATGACTGCAAAAGCATAATTCAGTGGGACAGAAGGGCATATTTTTGCATTAATCTTATATAGGGTGCACGGTCCCGGCATATTTCTCAAAATCCTGAAATACCACTAAAAATTCAATTGCTGTGTACTTATTTTATTCATCCAAAGAGCCCATGAAATAGAGCCAGTAGCATTCCCATAGGACAATTTGAGAAACCAAGTCAGTGGGTTCTGTGGTTTTTCCAGGGTTACACAATTAAAAGCACCAAGATTAAAGGCAAGTTTCATTCTTTCCAGTAGAGCCCAAAACAATAAACAACTTTCCTGATGCTTAGTTGAATAGTGCTTTTTAGTTTTAATTTGCAAACTCAATTTTTTATTCTTTTAAAATGTGTATTAACACTATGAAGCGACAGGTAATATTAGTGAGTCTCACCCACTACATTAAGAAGTGGAAGACCATATAGATTAAGAAAACAAGAGAATATATTTGACTATAAAAATATCTAATCTTTGGGCAATTTTAGATCCTTTATCCACAAAAAGTAGGTATAGCTTATGAGATGATTCAGATCAGGCCTTCATAATTATTCAAGTATTTAGTTACAAGGAAAAGATTCTACCCTTAAAATATTTTGAAGGCTTTTTTCACATTACTCTTTCATTCAACAAATATTTTTGAGCACCTAATATGTGTCTGATAGTAATCAAAGAATTTAAGAAAAAAGACAAACTTCCCTTACATTAATTTGCACTAGGGTGAGAGAATACAAAAATAAACAGCATGTATAAGTAAAATATACATGATATGTAAGCTGGTGATAATTAGAATGGAATAAAGTAAAGGAAAAAGAATAAGGAACTTTGGGAGAAGATGCTGCAATTTTAAGTAAGGGCGAAACTTAATGGGAATGAGATATTTATGTGAAGACCTAAAGGAGTAAGCAAAATGAGTTATACCACATGTGGGCAAAGAAGTACCTAGGCGAGCAAACACAAAAGTCCTGAGGGTGGGGTGTGCCTGTTATGTCCTGGGAGAAAGGAGGAGAGGATGGTGGAGAATTAGGAGGTGAGATTGAGAGTTAGGAATGAGGGACAGCTGGCCACATCATCCAGCGTCTTAGAGCCCATTTTAGTGAATGTGAATTTGACTCTAAATGAGATAAGACGTCATCTGATGGTGTAGAGCTGAAGTAACATTACCTGACTCATTTTAGCAGGCTTACCTTCTTCAAAATAGACTCTAAGGGTCAGAGCAAAACCAGGGAAATAGCTAGACTGTCTCAATAATCTAAACAAGTCATGCTGAAGCTTTGGATTCTAGTAGTTACATTGGAGATGAAGTCAGTGTCTAAATGCTGCCTAAATTTTGAAGATAGAACTGTCAAGAGCAGACACGGGACTACATGAAGATTTTGAGAGAATAATAGGAGTCAAAATTGACTCCAAGCTTTTTGGCTAAAGAATTGAAAGAAAGACCATTAAATGAGGTAAAGATAAAGGGCTGTTACGTAGGCTCTGAGTGCTTCTTACCTATAGTAATATTTAGGCCAACCTGGCTTTTTGTTTCTTGACATTTGTTTTTCTTATTTGTTGGTTTAGCTCCAAGTTATTTTAACCCATCACATGCATTATGTCCTAGGAATAATAAATGTCTTCACTCTTATCACATTTCTTTAGTATGATCACATAATAAATGAATAATGATATTTTAACTTGTATTTGCTTCTGCACTTGAAAAGATTATTAATTTTAGGATCACCAGAGAACCAGCTCCTTTCTACCACACCTGCATTTTACCCTTTATTTTAGCCATTGATTTAGCATTATTTAGAGAGGAGTGAAATGTTAACTTGCCAATTTTAAGTTTCCTGAAATCTCTAAGGGATAAGATGCCCAGAGAGATACAGATAGTTCTTAAATAAGTGACAAACAATATATTTTTTTTCCTTGCATTCCTTAAAGGACAATCATGAGTTTGGAAAATAATGCAATTTTTAATTGGCTCTAGTCATGAACTGTAAGGTAACAAATGACAGAATGGAAGTTAAATTAGTACCTACACAATTATTGAATAACTTAGTCCTTTGATATAATCATAGAATCTACTTGAACCTCAGCTTTCAAAATAATTGCCATTTGTTTTGCTTTTTAAAATAAAAAAAAACACATGAAAAGAACTGAAGACACCTGAAAAATATTAATGTTAGCTTCTAATTCCCACTCCAATAGACACAGACTTACAAGTGAAAAAGGTTTAGATGATTGAAAAAGAGACAGGTAGTACAGCCTACAGCCTCAGGAATGAATCAGTTATACTTTATTCCTCTTCTTTATGCTTCTTTATTTACCTTTCATAAAAGTTCTTCCCATTTCCGTTACAAACCATTTCACTAACATCATTTCTAGACATCTATTGGCAGAACTTTTGCAGCTACGATTTTTATCTCAATAATTATGTCACAAGCAATCATAAAAATTAAATGTCACAGAATATTCACTACCACTTGTCTCATTATAGTTAACAACCATGAACGTTTTACTAAGTTTCATATTTTATCTTAGTTATTTTTAACTTGAAAAGCTTGTTTCAGATTATTTTAAAAAATTAATAATGTAGAGTGCAGGCAAATTGAATATACTAAAAATGCTTGTACGTAACATCTTTGCCTAGCACTGTACTTTTAATTGTCGGAGTTAGAATCAAATAGTGTTTTAGTAGAGACAGCAAAGCATACAGCACTGAAATGGAATAATTAAGTGTACTCTTACAATTTTACTAAGCACTGAAACAGAATAATTAAGTGGATTCTTACAATTTTACTAAATCAGAGCAAAAATTTCCAATATAAAAATCAGATAACAAATATGACTTTTCTATTTCAATGGCAAATGTAATATTGTAGTTTTCGGGCAAATACAAAAATTACATCAGTATTGTTACAGGTAGATATTAGAGGAAATGTTCTGAAAATATTAAGAAAATTATGTGTTATGCTTGCAACTGACCTATTTTTTTTTACCAAATATAATGCTAACAGCCAAGTTCTTTATTTCTCAATAGCAGTGCTCCTAAAAATTTGATAAAGTAGCTTCAATAAAATCAGCCCAAAGAGCTATATAAGATTGCTAAAATATTTTTCATTTATTCCTTTTAGCTGCAACATTTTCCAACAATAATATTAATTTCCCCAAATTTTACAAATTTCAAAATGTACATCCTTTGCCACAAATTCAAATCAGGGCTATTCAGATTAAAAACTTGCAATTATATAAATTGAATGTTATCCCAATGCAAGTTTGAACATGTGATCAAAATTTAACCTATATTTGGCATTTACTATTGCATCAAAATTTGTTAACAATAGATATAACATTCAAGAAAAAGTGATCACTATTATTTTATCATGTCTCTAAGTTTTTATAGCAAAAGTAATTTACAAGACATCAAGACACCTTTTCACTGAGACTATATTCCTAACAACCAATCACAGTCCCTTCACAATCTAACTAGAACCCATGTTCTAGATTGAGTAACTATTTGTTACTAAAATGCAAAAGGTATCTTGGTGAAATAATATATTGTTTGTTATAAATGTACACATTTGAACAATTTAGTTGATTTTTTCATTTTTAACTTGTCATCTCATTGAAAATAGATTATTTTTAATAGAAAATTGGGATACAGATTACATGAGAGTCCTGTGCAGTAATTAGAACAAATACAGTAGAATTCTTAAGAGGAAAATAAGTAAATATGAAAGGCAAATTCTTCCACTTTAAAATTGTATCTAGCTCTCACTGTGTCTTTTTCCCACTCTAACATCAGAAGGTAATGCCATCACACATTTTCTTTACTAATTATTTGCTTAGTCTATGTACCCACACACTAATGCCTGAGACAAAAGTTTGTTTTTAGGAGCGGGAATGAGGGGTGGGAGGAGTGATCCAGAGAGGGAGAGGACGCAAATGCACTGGTACATTATTTATTTAGCTACCACTGTGGATCATCAGTTTTCAATACTGCTGGGACCCCTTGAGGAGCCTTGAGAAAAGTATCTCAGAATTATGCCCCCCAGAGGTGAGAAAGGGAAACATTTATTTGTCACCTTCTCCTGTCATAGATAAAGATTTGTTCCATGGGACATCAACATTTTAGTACTTCCTAGTTAGACATGTGTGAAAGACATGAGGTTTCTACATGAACATGAAGTTGTTACATTATGGCATCAGAGAATCACCAGGGCAAGAAGGAAGAGGTGCAGAGTATGTGCTTAGCATGAGAAATTCTTAGGGTCTACTCAAAACTAGTTGCCAAACCTCTACTGGTAATGAGATGAGGCCAAGAAGATTTGAAGTGCAATGAAAAGGTATTTTATACAGCCTGCCTTGTGTCTCACTTAGATATGTATCTACCTTTATGCTTTCCATCAACCTTAATCCATCTTATAGTCTCCCTTCAGCATGATCCAAATTCTGTGAATTTCATAAAAGACAATTATTGTGACTAATTATAACCCCTGCTCCTATAGCTCACTCCTAGTCTTTAACTGATATGTCACCATTAAATCTGCCTTCACCATGTGTTCTAGGTGTTTTGAACCCTAATTTCTTATATCAGCCTATCAAGTGTTTTTGCCTGGTTATGTAACAAAATAATAGTCTCTCAGAAATCTAACTCCTCAATTTCCTTGCCCTTCTGGGCCCATGATTGCTGTAAGCACAGGCCGATAAGAGTTAGGATGAATGGGCCAATCTTATATTCACTTCTTGATTTCTAGAGGAATGTTTTTCAGAATCTAGCACAACTTATCGGTCGTTGGCTCAACGTCTGTGCAATGTCTTGGAAAACAAAACTCCAAATCTTAGTGTTAGTCCCTGAGCTGGGTATCTTAGCTAACTAAGACTTAATAAAGTCAATCTATGGCTCGATCAGTGTAGATGTTTCTGAGTGATGAGATAGATGGGAAGACCCAGAGATCCCACAGTCATGTGCATATTGCAGAATCTCCTTTATTACAAATTGAGTTCCTTGTTCCAAAGCAGTATGTGTAGGTGCCATACTACTAAGTCAAAATTCTGTATCCCCTCATCTAGTGGTGCTGTCCAATAGCACTTACTACCAATAATGGGGCCTCTGTTGTCATAAGTCTAGTAAGGAACAGAGCATCCTGAGGGCAGCCTTTCTAGGGCTGCTCCCATTACCAACCCTTTTGTCCCTTTTACAGCCTGGGACAAAGACCTGTAGTTAGTTAGTTTACTTTGGGGACTTGGAATAAGAAAAGGAGGTAAAACCAATATAAGGCGTTCTTACAGCTAAGGTTGATTTATCACATGATGTCACCAAAAGTTTCTGAAATGCCTAAAAAAATGTACCTTAAAGCTATCCACCCAGTGGAAAAACAAGAGAAATAATCTGTAGGCTTCTATCCCCCATTGATAAAGTGCTGCCTCATGGAATGTCAACTCTCTCACACTTATAAGTAGTGCGTGCATGAGGATCAAGTGATTCCTGTAGGCTTCCCAGCTGGCCTTCTAAACCTTGCCTTCAGAGCAGCTCTGAAGCAGGAAATGTCAGGTGCAGAGAATGTAAATAAGGCAAAGTGCAGTCAGGTTATCTTGTGCAAAGACTACACAGAACCAGTGCGACGCGGCTGAATACTGAATGAAGTAATGGCAAGAAGCTATGAAGTTGGCACAAGGGTTCTTCAGAAGCTCATTGCTCTCCAGTGGTTAAGATGGATGTAGTGAAAGTGAAGGCTCATTCTGTAGTTACTCTATCAACATGACTTTGTCTTCTCCCAAAGTGAATCAAATTAGCCTTCAATATATCCTACATATATCCAGAATTGTATAACTATAACTTAGGAAGGCATTAACTAATATACCACTTATATTAAAGAAGAATTATATAAAATTAAAGAATTACAGAAGAAGACAAAAAATAGAATTTAGAAGACATGTCTTTAATACCCAGCAATTTGGAATTGTTTTCTTGCCAATGAAAGGACTTGTTCAACTAAAAATTAGTAGATGACTGTCCTCTAAAAATAAGGTAAACTAAATATGAAAATTCACTCATCCAAAAAAAAAAAAGAAGAAAATTTGCTCATCCTCTTTATAAATACTTGCTTTCTATCTTCTTGTAAATACTCTCAAAGCTAAGAACTGGGGCTTGACAAGTCATGTAAGAGAAATTCATGGTGTTCAATTCTTTTGCATCACTGGTTTGATGAAATAATTGGTTGTTTTTCTTGTTGTTTTCCATTTTACATTAAAATTAGACACATTAAAGGCAATAATAGTGTCTTTTTATTTTCTTGAGGTTTTTATCATAATTATTGGGTGATATAAGACAACTTTAAACTAGTTAATTGATTTTTGCTGTCTAAGAGTCTTATCATTTATTCTGATGTAGTAAAGACATAAGGTGGCTTATTTCATTTATTAGAAATGGATGTTATTTACTCCTCCATGATGTAACAAGGACATTGAGATTTGGAATAAGGTGTGTGAATTGAATTATCATCACAATATAATTGTCCTCTTGTACACCTTCCTATTATATGCATTTCCTATATTCAGTAAAATTAAAACATTTTAATGTAGAAATGTCCTTTCAAGAATAATCAAAATACTATGATTGAAATGCCTACTATATGCCATGGACTGGACTGAACTAGATTCTGGGAGACACATAATGGACATAACTTGGTCATTTGCCCTAATTGTCTAATAGAGAATTTCTATTCACTTTGTAAAATTTACTGTTATCTTTGCATTATAATTTCATGACATTACAGACATAGACTTTTGTTTTCTCTGACACATGTTCAATTTGAGACTAGGAGAGTAGATTTTCTAATTCTTAATAGTAATATTTTCTCCCAGACATATCCAACAAACTATGCATCATTTTAACCAACCTACAACCACATTTAAGCAAATACTACATTCTGTGCATATGCCTTTCACTGATGCCTTTGAATCAAATGGTTTGATTTTATCCTTCCTCGTATTAAAGTAGTACAGGTTCTCATGTTTTATAGCAAGACTATCAGTGTCCTCTTTCCTTGCTCTCATCTTCCATGTTTCTTTCTAATGAACATGATGGTCAATAATTTGGGTAACCATACTTCCCAGTTTTCTGAAACACTGCCACTTTTTCCTGTTGCAATGAATGAAAGCAGTCCCTTTCACTCTGAAAAAAATGATCCAATTAGGGGATAATTTGCATGGCCATTCTACCTACAATAATACTGTATTCAACTAGGTCACCTTATTCTTTTCAAAGTCTTTCAATGGCTCAGGCAAAACATTTTATATAGAATTCAAAACTTTCTATAATTTTACCAAAATCTACCTTTTAAAAACGCTATTTAACGTGTTCTGCTTTTTAAACCTACCTCAATCATTTTCCAAGTTTAATAATTTTGATGGTAAATTCAAATGTCTTGTTTTCTTGCCGTTTTTCCTGATCACTTTCTTTTATATTCCCTTTGAGCCACAGTGATACTCTTTCGTCATTCACATCCTAATTGGTAACGATCATGTTATTTTATTCTAGAAAAGTTAGCTCTAATAACAGCATTTAGTTACCTTATATGTACTTCAATTTTTATATTTATTTTTTATTGATTACTATTATTATTAATTTGCTTATATCTGAGTGCCTGGAGAACCTCATATGTTCTGATAAGAGACAATATTGAGTAGTGTGTAATAACAGGGACTCTGGAGTCGCAATGACCTATCTTTGAATACTAGTTATTCCAATGCTCTTTACCACTGAAGATATTTATTTCCCTTTATTATACAATATCTCAAAATGCAACAAAGGTAACTTGTTAAATAGAGTCAGGGAACAGAGAGTAGTAATAGGAACCAAATAATGGTGGATAATACTTCAAAAATGCTAACTCCCAACCCCACTTTTCTCCCACCAATACGTCTTTGCATACATAAAAACATGGCTTCTCCAAATGTTGGAAGTAAAGTGTAGATTATAAGTTAGGTTTTACGTGATTGAATTTACTACATTTGAAGAATGTGGGGTGGGGCTGGGATGGGTAGGCATAATATTTCCCAAAGCCCCAACATTTTGGTTGTTAGTCTAGGTCCTGGGAATTTCTTATCTCTCTTGAGGGAATTTACTCATTTATCCAGGGATGCTCTTTATTATCCATGCATTAAATGTCTCCTCCACAAAACTTGTTATCTAACTTTTTCGTATTCTCTAAATTTAAACCTATTGAATCCCATCACAAGTTTCCCTCTCTTGTCCTTACTTGTAGGCAACTTGCCATCTAGTGTTAAAAAGAAGCATTCACACAAACATTACATTCAGTGTGATAGAAACTATGAGAAAGTAATGCACAAGTGAAATGGAGAATGAGTATTAGAACTTGGGCATCTTTCTCTCAAACCTAGGATAATAGCTAGAAAATGGTATGTATAAATATTTGATGGTAAGATTAGCTGACTAAATTATTTCTATAATTAATTTAAATAATATATATTTTACTTTATATCAGTTATTTGTTATAATAACTCAGCCATTTTAACGATGATGGTGAAAGATGGGTTTATGGAGCACTCTACAACTTATAAGGCAGGATTACTACTTATCCTCCAGTTCATTAGCAGATTCATTTTAGTGCTTTGTTTTTACCAGGTTAGATAGGCTAACAGAAAACAGTTTCAATAGCACCAAGTTAGTGCATAGAGATTAAAAATAACCTTATAATTCTCAAAATAAATATCAAAATACTTCAGGGAATTATTTAAGATTACCCCACTATAACTTTACATAATAAGCCAATTTCACTAACTCACTCTTTATTTCTATCTGCAAAGAAGTTGCATAGCAGTCTGATTTTTTTCTCTGAGGCACAATATATATAGTAATTTTAAGCATCTTAAAATTTCTGTCATGTTGTTGATATATTTTGGATTTCTTAACCATTTCTGAATAAAAAGTCACTGGTAATAGGTCAAAAAAAATTTCCTTACAAGAAATCAAATGAGCAGCTACAAAATTTAAGAATGTAAAATAATCTGAAAGTGGCATGTCTTTTTATTCATGAGGCTGTCAAGAATTCTCCTTATCCCATTGTAGTTGTTTAGTTCTTTTTATATTACTCTATATTTGTACAAAGACACATCTGTACATTTATGAAATACAATTTAAGAATGCCAAAAGAAAAAGAACTTTACAATTTAAAAGTATCAAAAACATTTGAAATATTATCTTTTGATCACTTTCTATGACAAATTTTTGAAACTGACTTGTTTCTTTGAAGTCCTTCTATGCAAGCCCCTAATAAAATGCTACCTGAAGATAAGGTAGGCAGGGAAAAATACAAAAGGGTTAGAAAGGTATAAAGCAAATTTAGGAATACTATACCCATGCACATACACACCTGTCATGTTGTGTACATTTAGGAAAAAATTTGGTAGTTACTATCAGTCCTGGCAGGTACTTATTCAAGATATTTGGAAAGCCTATTGTAAGAAAAAGGAATAGAGAAAAGAGTCAAGAGTCCCATTCATGTCAGATTAAATGATGAAATTCCCCAGAAAGCTCTTCAGCTTCCTGTGTGTTTGTTTGGAAGTCAATCATTCTCAGGGTTAGTAAGTTCAACTCAGATCAGTAGAGGCCATTAAATAGCCACCAGTCAGAAAAGCAAATATCTAGGTAAGCATGATTGTCAGCATTCATGGCAGATAAGAGGCAGCTGTGAGTCTGACCAGGAAAAAGCAGGAAAAGTACAGATGTAACCAGGATTTAAAAAAAAAAAAAATAGAAAAATGCTGCATCATCAGAGAATTGGGCACCAGGTTTACTGAGGCCACTGAGCAATAGGACTTCAGGTGTAAAGGGGAGCAAGATACATACGTAATAAAAGACCTCTGAGCATAGTTCTATCAGGGAGACAGAATTCAGTGAGACAGTTTTCTGCTTCCTGCCCTCGTTTATGGTCCTAAGAGCTGTTATTATATGACCAGAGGCAGTATATACCCAGATGAAAAGGATCAAATGAAGTTTGAGAGTCATGTTTAAATTTCACATGCTTCCGCTGATTTCTTATTTATGAAATGTCTACTTATTGAACAAGGTTCACATCTCTTCTCTTTGATGCTGAAGTGGTCAATATAACCAAAAGGAATTTTGGCTCTTCTGCAATAATATTTTAAGAATGTTAAAACATTACATACTTATATTCAAATATTTAATCACTATATTTCATTCCTCAGTACAGCACAAGGTATGTTACTCACTCACTAAAATTTGTGTAATTGTTCTTCTCATCCTCCTGGGCATACAGCGAGATTAGATTTCCTGCTTTCTTTCAATTTGATATGTCCAGGTTTTGGAGCCCTAGGCAATAAAATGTGAAAATTATGTGTGCTGTTTCTAGATCAAGCTTTATGAAGTGGGTATGCTTCCTTCATGTTCTTCTTTCTTCTCTTCAAACCAGATATACCAAATACTTAATTATATTGTGTATATGTTCAGGGTCTTAACCAATTCGGAATTTACCCTGCTAATACAATCGCCACTAGCCATTAAGTGGGTACTTATATTTAAATTAATTAAAATTAAATACAATTTTAATTCAGTTCCTCAGTCACACTCATTACATCTCAGGTACTGAATGGCCACGTAGCAAGTGACTACCACCATTATAAAACATATCATCATTGCAGAAAGTCTGATTGGATAGTGTTTTCCCAATATGACAGTGAAGCACAAATACAAAAATAGTCTGGATGCCTGAATCACCACAGAGAAAGTCACACACAAACCTGTACCATCTATTCGGGACAATTAGGTGAATGAAAAATAAAATACCACTGTTTTGAGTCATTCTACAATTTTGGGTCTATGTTACTACAGGTGCTGGTTAACTTAACTAGTACTATCAATAGGATATACTCACAGAAAGTTCCAGTTACCCCAAAAGGTAATAGTACATTGCCAAACAGAAGCCTGAGTTGATATCAAGTAAGCAGGATAATATTTAATTTCCATGACAGACAAAATATGAGACTCCGATAAATACTTTGTATAAGGCCCATCTATGTGTAATATCAGCATCCAATTGAGATGTATATCAAGTAAGTTAAGGCAGTTCAGAGTTTGAATGAAATTAGAAAATGGGTTTATTTTATAACCAAGTCCATTTCTATTACACACTACAAGAGATTCTTGTAACCAGAGATGAGAAGCTGCTAGTTCATCTGCAGGCTGCTGTCTACCCAAGGACAGGCAGAAATTAAGGCTGTGTAATTTCTCCAAGACAGCAAGCAATAGCAGATTTACACTAAAAAATCTAGGAAAGGTTAAGGAAAAGAACATCTAGACATTCACTGAGAATAATAAAATTAATTTGACAAAAGGGCTTAGACTAGGATCTTGATTATTTATTAGGTATCCCTATAACCTTTGTCAAGGAAATACATTTTATGTTGACATTCTTCATTCTGTATATTAAAATTATAGTTTGGTTTTTTGCCAACAGCAAAGACTGACTACATCGAGTAAAAATACAAAGAGACAAAGTACTCCATGTCTTATTTTTATTCCTACAAAGAAAATGTTGCCTAGAAAACGTGGTAAAGAGAATGTTGTGAGAAAGTGCATCTTTTTTCCTGTACCGAAAGAAAAATTCAATTGAAGTATAAATATTCAGAGGATGAAAAATAACAGATTCCATTCAGATAGAGTGAGTCTTTTTTTTTTTTTTCAGAGTTCACTGCAAGGAAAGTAATAAAAAATGTGAAGAAGGTTTCATGTGATCTTATAAAATGGAAAAAAAAAATCTCTTGAACCACTAAGCAGTGGTATTCAGGAGAATAATTTACTCTATGAGCCTTTTCCTTTAGGCCAGAAGGTACACTTGTAATAGCTGCTTAATCTTAACCTCAGGATTTTACAGCTCATGAACTTTTGTATTGACATTAATGAACAACCTAGGAAAGGTAAAATACTGATCAACAGAGACATCTTAGTTTCTTTAGAAAATTAATAAGGATAGTTCTCTGGATGAGAATTTACTGTAAGTGCCTTGAGAATTAACTGCTATAATGGTGAGTCTTGATTGATTGGGGGAAAAAGAAAACATTTTGTAGGTGATGATGTGAGAAATTACCACTCTATCTCATGTCATCTCTAAATTTCATTATTTCTGTTCTTTTTTAACCTGTTGTTACCTGAGCAAGGCATGCCGAATAAGATACTAGACTGACAATTAGAAATCAGAATCCTAGAGAAAGAATTCAATTCATTAGCAAAGTAATTGTTTCTTAACAGAGATAATACTCACTCCAAGGAAGTATAATTAATAGCAATAAGCTTATTGATAGCAAGAAACAGAATTTCCTGAGAATAATACATACCCTAATAATCTCTTGTTCTTGCTCTTTAACAGAAAGGGGCTATCTACAATGTGTGGAATGCTAACTACTCTGCCACTAATCCTAATTGTCCATATGTCTAAATATAGGTAGGATGCAAGGAACCAAATTAGCACTCTGTTTCTTAATAAACTCAGCACCAAGTAAATGGTGCACCTGTTTGACAGATTCAATGGGTAATAGAAATTGAACAGCTTTGGCTCTTTATGGGCCATATATCTTTCTACACCATGTGCCTGATAATGTCATTATATTTTTACCACAAATGTTAAAGAAACAGAATTCTTCACTGCAGCTATAAAGGTACAGCAACACTAAATGATTCATGTTATACAACTCTGCATTTAAACAGAATTCTTCCCGCTAGCCATTAGGATGCAGTAACACTAAATGATCCATGTTACCAGGATACACTTCCTGTGGCCAGAATTGGACCAAGAGGTCATGTCTTGCCATGTTGCCTTCCAGAATCCTATTGCATGAATCATGCAGCAGGATGTGCAAGTTAGACAGATAATTACTATCAGAGGGTGAGGATAAAAGTATGTAAAAGTATGAAATTTTTACAGGAACAGATTAGAGCACAAGTCAGTGTTTTAGCCATTCTGTATTGTAAAATTTCATTTGGATTTCAGGAATGAAAGTCAGCGGTAGTGTTTCATAAAATAAACATTGCTATGGCATTTTAAAATTTCAATATAAATATCTCAAGATATTCAAATAAACCAACTCTCTCTTCACCATCTCCCCGGGAATAATAGACCTCCATAATTGGACACCTCAGAGTTTGTGTGATAGACATCATCTAATCAAAGCAGGAGCTAGATATATCAAGGAAGACACAGATTTTCTCAGCCATCATGTCGTTATTTATTTACATAGACACAAATTGTGTTCTTAGGGTTGGAAAACAACCACTCTTAAACCAGCATGGTTTTAAAAATTGGGAAAAGACTGAAATGTAAGGAATTGATAAGGTATGCCTGTATAATCATTAGACAAATTGGGCTAATTCCTTGAAGATTCTTATCAGAATAAGAAGCTTTCTTGAAATTATCTGTGATGCTTGCTTCTAGGCTTGGCTTGCTGCAGAGCTTGTCATATGCAAAACCTATTTGTTCATCTTGTCTAGATAACATTCCTGTGCTATGATCTCTCCCTGAAATAATTACAACGATAGTGGTTGAATATAAATTTGTCCGTAGCCAGCGCTAATCTGGCTGTACTTTGTTTTCTAAATTGAGTGATTATTAGATGCTCTTCCCCAAATCCATGCTTTCCTTAGCCACTCAAATACAGATAAATGGATAAAACTTTGTATACACACAAAAAAATTTAAAAATGTAAAATACAACCTTTATTATTATTTTTGTGCAGTATGTGCATGAGATACAAACTTCTACAGCTATTTTAAAGTTTGTTGAATATTTGGCAACATTAGGGTTTAGGTCTAAATTTCTGAAGCTCAGTCCATGGAAATACTTACATAGCGATCAGCTCTACATGTTTCTCATTTGAACTGAGTGGATCATTTTGTATGTGTTTTCTTAAATGATAAGTTCTATGGTGCCTCCTGATATTTGGAAGATTAAGATTGTGTATACGGGTTGTTTGTTTCTTGTAAATTGTTTAAGTTCCATGTACAGTCTGGATGTTAGCCATTTGTCAGATGGATAAACTGCAAAATTTTTCTCCCATTCTGTAGGGTGCCTGTTCATTCTGATGATAGTTTCTTTTGCTGGGCAAAAGCTCTTTAGTTTAGTTAGATGTCATTTGTCAGTTCTGGCTTTTGTTGCAATTGCTTCTGGTGTATTACTCATGAAGTCTTTGCCCATGCCTATGTTGTAAATACTATTGCCTAGGCTTTCTCCTAGGGTTCTTATGGTTTTAGGCTTTACATTTAAGTCTTTAATCCATCTTGAGTTAATTTTTGTATAAGGAGTAAGGAAGGGGTCCAATTTCTGTTTTCTGTATATGCTAACCAGTTTTCCCAACACATTTAATAAATAGGGAATCTTTCCCCATTGCTTGTTGTTGTCAGGTTTGTCAAAGATCAGATGGTTGTAGATGTGTGGTGTTATTTCTGAGGCTTCCGCTCTGTTCCACTGGTCTATATATCTGTTTTGGTATCAGTACCATGTGATTTTGGTTACTGTAGTGCAGTGTAATTAGAAATCAGGTAGTGTGATGCCTCCAGCTTTGTTCTTTTTGCTTAGCATTGTCTTGACTATATGGGCTCTTTTTGGCTCCATATGAAATTCAAAGTAGCTTTTTCTAGTTCTGCAAAGGAAGTCAGTGGTAGTTTGATGGGAAAAGCATTGAATCTATAAATTATTTAGGGCTGTATGGCCATTTTCATAATATTGATTCTCCCTATCTATGAGCATGAAATTTTTTTCCATTTATTTTTGATCTCTTTTATTTCCTTGAGCAGTGTTTTGTAGTTCTCATTTAAGAGGTCCTTCATGTCCTTTTTAAGTTGTATTTCTAGGTGTTTATGAACGGACAGTTATCAAAAGAAGACATTTATGCAGCCAACAAACATGAAAAAAGGCTCATCATCACTGGTCATTACAGAAATGCAAATCAAAACCACAATGAGATACCATGTGATGACAGTTAGAATGGTGATCATTAAAAAGTCAGGAAACAACAGATGCTGGCAATGATGCAGAGAAATAGGAACACTTTTACACTGTTGGTAGAAGTGTAAATTAGTTCAATAATTATGGAAGATAGTGTGGCAATTCCTCAAGGACATAGAACCAGAAATACCATTTGACCCAGCAATCTCATTACTGGGTATATACCCAAAGGATTATAAATATTTCTACTAAAAAGACACATGAACAGGTATGTGTATTACAGCACTATTTACAGTAGCAAAGACTTGGAACCAACCAAAGCACCCATCAATGAAAGACTGGATAAAGAAGAAAATGTGCCATGTATACACCATGGAATACTATGCAGCCCTAAAAAAGAATGAGTTCATGTCCTTTGCAGGGGCATGGATGAAGCTGGAATCCATTATTCTCAGCAAACTAAGACAGGAACAGAAAACCGAACACTGCATGTTCTCACTTATAAGTGGGAGCTGAACAATGAGAACATATGGACACAGAGAGTGGAACATGACACACCAGGATCTGTTGGCAGGTGGGGGAAAGGGGAAGGAGAGCATTAGGACAAATACCTAATGCATGCGGAGCTTAAAACCTAGATGATAGGTTTATAGGTGCAGCAAAACCACCATGGCATGTGTATACTATGTAATAAACCTGCACGTCTGGCACATGTATCCCAGAACTTAAAGTAAAATAAAAATAATAATAATAAAGGGAAAAAAGATTGTGTATAGGGGTTGAATAAAAGAACATCACAATTATGACCAGTTTCAATTTTCTGATTTCAAGGAGGAAGAGACTAAAAGTCCTACAGGAAGGTTCTAGTTTGAATAGTTTCTTGAAAAATGTGTCTCTGTTAGAATGATAATCTACTAATAGCATCTAGTACAAAATTTACATTTGTATTTGAGATTATCAACTAAAGAAAATAAAACGAAAACAATATACTTTGTTAGTTCTATTGCTTTTCCTTCTCAAGATGGTTAAAAAAATGCATACTTAAGACTTCTAAAATGAAATTCTCAGAACAAAAACCGTTTGTATCGGTTGTCGTTTTACTGGGCATTGCAGTAATAACCCAGTAAGATCAATAAATCTGCTTTCATGAAATCAGATTTCATTTAATTTTAGCTCCACTGAAGAGGAGTTTCATTTTCTCCTCTGAAGATTTTAGGTTCTCCTGTAAGGATCTGTTTTAGTACAGGGTAAACCCCCGTGCAATTTTTTAATCTTTCCCTTCAAATTTGTGCTATTTGTAAAACCACATATTTGATTCACTCTAAAGCTCAAATCTTTCTGTTTTACATACATTGAATACTTTTTGTAATCCAAATTCTAGGAAACCTATTACACAGAGAATTTAAATATCTTATGGGTATAGCCTGAGTGAAAAATAAAAATGTACATCTCTGAGCTCTGGTGTGAATGAAGACAGCTACTCTGGAGAATCTAGCTTAGCACCAAAGAGATACTATCAATCTACAGCTAAACTGGCACAAATCTTCATTAAAGAAATGATAGGTTTTTTACCTCCTTCTCCTTTCATTGTCCTAAATGACAGCCTATCTCTTATCATCAATATGAAAAAAATGGGCATGGTAGTATCAGCAAATGTGAAAAATATAGTAAGAATTAAGCAGTTCCCAGTATCTCAGGGTCCATGGTACTAAGACATCTTGTCTCTACTGTTCAAAGGATTCCAAGGGCTTGGTTTCTCTCATTGTTATGTTTCTCCTTCCACATATACTCTGCAGTCTAGAACTCCTAGACTATCTTGGTTTAATAAAAGGATTTGCAAATCTGCACTTTTTGATAAATTTGATAAAAAGACATGGGAAGGACTTGTGATCTAAACATCTTCTCTCTGTTCTGGTTACACATCAAAATCCCATGGAAAGTTATATAAAAATAAAAATTTATATAAAGATAAAAATTCTCACAGCTCACATCCAAAGATATTAATCAGCAAATGAAGAACCACATAAATTAATAGTATGATGCAGAATTTTAATGTATGAAAATAAATCATTTATTAATTTAAAAATAACTTTTGAAAGAGGATTTAAGGCCGGGTGCAGTGGCTCACGCCTGTAATCCTAGCACTTTGGGAGGCCGAGGCAGGCGGATCATGAGGTCAGGAGATCGAGACCATCCTGGCTGATACCATGAAACCCTGCCTCTACTAAAAATACAAAAAAAGAAAAAAAAATTAGCCAGGATGGTGGCACAGGCCTGTGGTCCCAGCTACGCAGGAGCCTGAGGTAGGAGAATCACTTGGACCCGGGAGGCAGAGGTCCCCGTAGGCGGAGGTTGCAACACTGCACTCCAGCCTGGGCAGCAGAGTGAGACTTCCTCTCAAAAAAAAAAAAAAAGAAAGAAAGAGGATTTAAGTATTTCTTATCTGATCAAGTGATTATATTTCCTGTCAATAACAACAGAAAGCCAGGTAAAATTTAAGGCCACTACAAATCAAATTAGGACCATTTAAAAAAATTAAAACTCAAAATACACTTTTCAAAATATTTTAAAATTTTATTATAACACTGATATTAACCAATATTAACTTGCTTTTGTTTTGCTGAATGTCCAACATATTTTATTTAGTTATTTCAAAAAATTACACTTAAAATATAAATGTATTTTATGTGACATTTTTAAATTAATAAAAACATAACCTTGGACCTGGATATTGATGACATAGAATTACTTTCTTTTTTGTAGTAAGAAATTTTGTACATATTTGCTAAGTCGTATGTTGACCTCTGCTCAAGTGTAGACAAAATGGTTGTCTCAGATATTCATATAGCAAATATCTCACTAATAGAACTATAATTTTCTATTCCTCTATTGTGCCATCTGGTAAATATACTAATTTTAATATTATCAGATTTCCAAATTATAAGTAAATTATATTACTTGTATTAAGATGAATTCATTTGCAATTAAAAATGTGTATTGTAAATTATAGATCCAGTTTTATTTTGCTTCTTATGGATGGATAATTGTCATATAATATGGCCCATTTTTTCCCAGTGTAAATGAATATCATGGCTGTCATATATCAATTATGTTTATACATACACATACAAACACACTTAGTTTTGTCTCTCTCCTCTGATGCTTTTGCTAGTTTATATATTCTGGCACTAACAACCATCTGGGTGAAAAATTGTATCTTGATACTGAGTCTTGCTTTCTAAAAAAAAAAATTTCTCTTCCTTGCTCTTTTTCATGAGGTTTTTAGGTCTTTCTCTTCAACATACACTTTACAATACCTCATGAAAATAGCCTGTTGGTAATTTTATTACAAACAATTATATATAAACATATTTGAAGGGAATTGTGATCATTTAAATATTGACTCTTCCTATCCATGTACATGTTATCTTCAATGTTTTCCATGAAGTCTTAAAATTTTCTCTATAAAAGGTTTACACATTTTTCTTAAAAATATTAATTTTAGAAAACCTAACACCAGCAAGAAAAAGGCATTTAAGTGTATATATTATTATTGCTAATGCATATAAATTCTTTTTATTATATTTTAAATTCTGAGGTTCATGTGCTGAACATGCAGGTTTGTTACATTCGTACACACATGCCATGGTGGTTTGTTGCACCCATCAACTCGTCATCTACATTAGGTATTTCTCCTAATGCTATTTCTCCCTTTTCCCCTCACCCCCTGACAGGCCATGGTATGTGATGTTCCCCTCCCTGTGTCCATATGTTCTTATTGTTCAACTTCAACTTATGAGTGAGAACATGCACTGTTTAATTTTCTGTTCCTGTGTTAGTTTGCTGAGAATTATGGTTTCCAGCTCCACCTATGTCCCTGCAAAGGACATGAACTTATCCTTTTTATGGCTGCATAGTATTCCATGGCATATATGTGCCACATTTTCTTTATCCAGTTTATCACTGATGGGCATTTGGGTTACTTCCAAGTCTTTGCTATTGTGAATAATGCTGCAGTAAACATATGTGTGCATGTGTTTTTATAGCAAATGATTTATAATCCTTTGGGTTTATACCAAGTAATGGGATTGCTGGATCAAATGATATGTCTGTTTCCCGATCCTTGAGGAACTACCACACTGTCCTCCACAATGGTTGAACTAATTTACATTCACACCAACAGTGTAAAACTCTATTTTTCCACATCCTCTCTAGCAATTCTATTTCTTTCATATATCAAGACAATTTGCTATCTTTTAGAAAGTCATTTTTATCTATGAAGAATGTTTCTATGTAGAAAACCGTATTAATTATAAATAATGGAAGACTACTTTATTTCTTTTTAATCTTTTTTGTGTCTTTTACTTGTTTCATTGCACTGATTAAGCCCTCAGTACAGTGTTGATAAAAAGGAGGGATAGTTTTCCAGGAAAAATGAGAACACATGGGCACAGGGAGGGGAATGTGATTGTGCTTTATAATTTATGATTTTTCCTATAATTTTCTTTGCTGAAGGCTTTAAGTTTGAGGTTCAAATAGCCATATACAATTATTTGAGGAAATGTGTTTATTTTTCTATCCTCTAGAAAAAAATTGAGATTAAAAACATCAACTTCTTAAAAATGCATCCTAAAACATTACTACCCGGGGGATTTTTAATATTTCCTGGATTGACTGTTAAATTTAACTTTGATGCAATTTTATATTTTTGCATAAATTTTATACATTTTCTCTCATTATTAATGGCTTTCTCTGAATAATTTTTCTCTTTAAATTTCATTTTTGTTTCCTTTGCTGTGCAGAATCCTTTTAGTGTAATATAGTCCCGTTTGTCTATTTTTACTTATGTTGCCTATATTTTTAAGGTCTTAGCATTAAAGTTGTTGCCTAGAATAATATTCTGAAGTATTTCCCCTATGTTTTCTTCTAGTAGTTCTACAGTTTCAAGTATGACATTTAAGTCTTTACTTCCTCTTGAGTTGATTTTTATAGACAGAGAAACATGGGATCTTGTTTAGTTTTTTTTTTTTTTTCTGGTGTGAATACCTCCTTTTCCCAACAACATTTATTGAAAATGGTGTACATTTTTCATTTACATATTCTTGGCCCCTGTGTCAAAAATCAGTTGGCTATAAATATGTGGATTTTTTCCTTCATTCTCTGTTCATCTGTCTGCTTTTGTATCAATACCATGCTGTTTTTGTTACTATAGCTTGTAATATATTTTGGAGTCAGGTAGTGTGATGTCTTCAGTTTTGTTCTTTTTGCCCAACAGAATGAAAAGACAAGATGTCAAATGGAAGAAAATATTTACAAACTATATTCATCTAACAAGGGACTAATATCCAAAATACACAAGGAATTGAAACAACTCAACAGTAAAGAAGATAATAATCCTATTAGAAAGTGGACAAAGAATGTGAAGAGACATTTCTCAAAAGTAGACATACAAGCGGCCAAGAGGTATATGAAAAATGCCCAACATCCCTAATCTTCAACGCAATGCAAATCAAAACAGAAAGAGATATCATCATACCCCAGTAAGAATGGCTATTACTAAAAAGACAAAAACATAACAGACGCTGGTGAGTATGCAGAAGAAAAGAAATGTTTATACACTTTTGGTGGGAACATGTATTAGTACAGCTATTATGCAAAACAGTAGAGATATTTCTTTAAAAACTAATACTAAAACTACCTTAGGATCCAGCAGTCTCACTACTGGGTATTTTTATCTAAAGGAAAAAAAAATAGTGCATTAGAGAGACACCTGCACTCCCATGTTTCTCGTAGCAATGGTCAAAACAGCAATGATATGGAATCAGTGTAAGTGTCCATCAATGGAAAAGTGGTTAAATGATTTTTAGTTAATAATATATCAAAATGTATTTATTAATTGTGACAAACACACTACACTAATGCAACATATGACTAACAGGGGGAAATGTGTATAGGGAAGGTGGCAGGGAGGAGGTAGTAGAAAGAAGTCTCTATATTATCTTCTGAATTTTTCTGTAAATCTAAAACTATTCTAGTAATTTTTAAAAAGTTTAGAAACATTAAGATTAAATGTTCTTTTTAGCATAGTAAGATCATCAGCACTGTATATGGGAAGGACTCTTGTAATACGTTTGCTGGAGTGGCTCTCTACTTAGCTTTTAAGCACTGTCAATATTCCATGTTAATAACAATCAGTACAATACCAGGCAGGCTAATTGCTATTTTATTGAAGAAAATAGTTGTGTCATTAAATCTTCCCACTAAGATTTCACATTAGAATAACTTACAGTCCTATAACATTTACCAACGAGCAACAGATTTATATGCAGACCCAATAGTTACTTCACTGATGCCTCATCAATAGTTTACCTATTTAAAATGTTTGCATTGCAAATGGGCCACACTTTCTATGTTCGTTAATGCAATTCCAGCAACCCTGCCCCATATTTACTTTTTTAGGATCAGACTGATAAAAATATCTTCCTGGGAGATAATAATGCAGGTGAAATACTAACTGGCTTGTATTGGACACTATAATCCAGGAGAATTTCATTCACAGATATTTTCTCTAAAAATTTCTCTAGAAATCCTAGGGATTGTCATACACGTTTTATAAGACAGAAAATTTAAGCTCAAGGAAACTAGTAGAAAGTGGTAGAGTTGAGATTTATACCAAGTTCACTCTGAAACAAACAAAAAAAATCTCTTAACATTTTACTACATTATGTTACTCTTCTTTTCTGAAAGGAGAGCAATCTGTATAATTATAATACTTCGCAGATTACATATTTGAAATGTGAATTAAGAGATCTGAAAATACTTCAAATAAGCAACTCGAACTGCATAATTGAATATGACCTCTATGAGAAAATGAGGGAATATTTGCAGTGTTTGGGTCATGGGATGGATTCCTCGTGGCTTGGTGCTGTCTTCACGATAGTGATTCCTCACAAGATCTTGTTATTTAAAAGTATGTGACACTACCACCTGCAACACTCTCCCTCTTGCTCCTGCTTTTACTATGCAAAATGCCCGCTTCCTCTTTGCCTTCTGCCATGAATGCAAGTTTCCTAAGTCTTCATTGAAGGCTGAGCAGCTGCCTAGTACCATGCTTCTGTACAGCCTGCAGAACCATGAGCCAGTTAAACAATGTTTTATATAAATCATTCTTTATAGCAATGCAGGAATGGCCTAAAACAACACATTATTTGTCAGAATATGTACAGTTCACACTCCTGCCAATAGTACATGTAGATTCCCATTAGCATGTTGCTGCATGTGATGTTCCATTCTTTAACAATCTGATATTTTACAAAGAGTAACTAATTGTAATTTCTAGTTTCTTAACAATTCCAGTTTACCCAACTTGCATTCTTTTCATTTTTATTGAATTTTATGCTTATATTCTTATTGAATTTTAAATATGCTTCCCTCAAAGAAGTTACTAAGCTCTGATTAGTTTCAACTATGAAAACCATGCATATTCTGCTCCTTTAAAAATGTCAAAAGAAACCCTTGTCTATGAAGCCCATCGGTGAAATAAATTATTTATTTCTTGCCCTTTTAATAATTGGTGCTTTTCATATCCTGCTTAAGAAACGCTTGCCAAAATTAAAGTAAGAAGCAAATGCTCCCATATTATAATGCTTTCATTTTATTATTTTAAGTTTTCCATTGAAATGCTCACTGTTTTTACTTCGCATTTGTTCATAGGTAGTGTTTTGATGTTATTATTTTCTGTTCATTAAGAAAAATTTTATGGAGATGGAGCAAGATAGCCAAGTAGAAACCTTCAGCAACCATCTTCCTAAAAGGGACACCAGATTGAACAACTATCCATATATAGAAGTGCCTTCCCATGAACCAAAAATCAAGTGAATGATCACAGTACCTGATTTTTCACATCATATTAAAAAAGGGGGACTGAGGAGAATAGGAAGGACAGCTTTGAATCACCTACACCACACCTGCCCCATCTTCTGGCAGCAGCCACATGGCATGGAAAGAGAATCTTTGTGCTCGAGGGAGGGACAGCACAGTGATTGTGGGACTTTGCATTGGAACTCAGTACAGCCCTCTCACAGTGGAAAGCAACAGAGGGCAGAACTCAGCTGGCACACATAGAAGAAACATTTACATCAGCCCTAGCCAGAGGTGAATCATTCATTCCAGCTGCCAAAATCTGAATGCCAGCAAGCCCTGCCACTATGGGCTAAAGTGCCCTGGAGTCCTAAAATAAACTAAAAAGGCAATCTCAGCCCCAGGGATGGTAATTCCTGGGCAAGTCCCAATGTCGTGCTGGGCTCAGAGCCAGTAGACTTACAATGCACGTTACCTAGTGAGACACCAACTGGAGTGGGGAAGAAAGTGTTTGCATCACCATTCCCTCAGTCCCAGGCAGCACAGTTTGCAGCTCTGGGAGGGACCTCATCTCTGTTTGAGAGAAGAGAGGAAAGAAGACTTTGCAACTTAGATAATAGCTTAGTCACAGCAGAATACAGCACTAGGCAGATTCCTAAGGGCCACATTTCAGGCCCCAGTTCCCAGATGGCACTTCCAGACATTCCTTGGGGCAAAAGGAAATGCACTGCCTTTAAGGGAAGAACCCAGTTTTGGCAGGATTCATCACCTGATGACTAAAGGGCCCTTGGGCCCTGAATAATGAGCCACTGTAGCCAGGCAGTGCACACTAGAGGCCTTGAGTAAGACTCAGAGCTATGTTGGCTTCTGGTGTGACCCATCCCAGCCCATTCTCAGCAGTGGTGGCTATGAGAAGAAAATCCTTCTGCTCGAGGAAAGGAGAGGGAAGAGTAAAGGGGACCTAGACTTGAAGCTTTGTTACCAGCTCAGCCAATGAGGGGTGGGGCACCAAGTGGGCCCCTAGGGTCATTGATTCTAGACCTTGGCTCCTGGACAGCATTTCTGGACCTTCCTTGGGCCAGAGGGGAGCCCACTGCTCCCGAAGGGAGAGACTCAGGATGAGTAGCATTCACCTCAAGCAGACTGAAGAGCTCCTGGACCTTGAATAAGATCAGTGGTAACCAGGCAGTATCTGCCACAAACCCAGGGCAGTAGTGGCCAGGGGGAGAGAACTTCCTGCTTGAGAAAAGAAGAGGGAAGAGCTGGAAGAACTTTGTCTTGTGGATTGGGTGCTCGCTCAGCCACAGTAAAATAAAGTAACCGGTAGATTCCTAAGGTTTCTGACTCTGGGCCCTGGCCCCCAGAGGGCATCTCTGGACCTGCCTGAAGCTGGAAGAATCTTGCCACTTAGAAGAAAAGCACATAAGCCTGGCTGGATTTGTGACCTGCTGATTGTAGAGCCCCTGGGTCTTGAGTGAACATAAGTGGTAGCCAGGTAGTGGTTACTGTGAACCTTGGGTGAGACTCAGTGCTATGCTGGTTTCAGGTTTGACCCAGTACAGTCCCAGTGATGGTAGCCACAGAGGTCCTTGTGTCACTTCTTCCCTAGCTCCAGGCTACTCAACACTCAGAGAGAGACTTCATTTGTTTGGGGGAAAGTAAGGGAAGATAACAAGAATCTGTACCTTGTAATTCAGGGAATTCTCCCAGATTTCACCCAATACCACCAAGGCAGTATGTCAACAAGTCTGCAAAAGTCAAAGTGTTACTGGGCTTGGGGTACTCCCTAATGCAGATATGGCTGCAGTGACCAAAGACTTAGATCATAGCACCCAAGTCCTTTAGAATACTTGGAAAGCTTTCCCAAGAAGGATGAGTACAAACAAACCAAGACTTTGAAGACTAAAGTAAATACATACATTTTTAATGCTCAGACTCCAGCAAACATTCCCAAGCATTAAGACTATTCTGCAAAACATAGCATCACCAAACAAAATAAATAAGACATCAGTGACAAATCCCTGAGAGACAGAGATAGGTGAATTTCAGACAGAAAATTCAAAATAGCTGTTTTGAGGGAGCTCAATGAAATTCAATTACTTAAAGGAATGCACAATCCTATCAAATAAATTTAATAAAGTGATTGAAATAATTAAAAAGAATCAAACAAATTCTGGAGCTGAAAAATGCAATCGGCCTACTGAAGCATCTATCAGAGTTTCTTGACAGCAGTACTAATCAAGCAGAAGAAAGAAGCAATAACTTTGAAGACAGGCTATTTGAAAATGCACAGAGGAGATAAAACAAAAAAGAATTTTAAAAGTGAAGCATGTCTACAGGGTCTAGAAAATAGTCACCAAAAAGCAAGTCTAAGAATTATTGCTCTTAAAGAGAAAATATATATATATATATATATATATATATATATATGGAGAGAGAGAGAGAGAGAGATAGAAAAAAAAATCATGGTAGAAAGTTTATTCAAATTGATTATACAGAGAACTTCCCAAACCAAGAGAAAGATATCAATATTTAGGTTCCAGAAGGTTATAGAACACCAAACAGATATAACCCAAATAAGACTACCTCAAGACGTTTAATAGTAAAATTCCCAAAAAGCAAGAATAAAGATAGCATCCTAAAAGCAATAAGAGAAAAAAAATTAAATGACATAAAAAGGAGCTTCAATATGTCTGTCAGCAGGCTTTTCTGTAGAAACCTTAAAGACCAAAGAAGAGTGGCATGCCATATTTAAATGCTGAAGGAAAAATGATTCTATCCTAGAATAATATATCCCATGAAAATATCTTTCAAACCTGAAGGAGAAATAAAGACTTTCTCTACAAACCCAGAGCTGAGGGATTTCATCAACACCAGACTACTCCTACAAGAAACACTAAAGGTAAATCTTCAATCTGAAAGAAACTGACATAATGAGCAATAAAAAATGATCTGATGGTACAAAACACACTGTAATAGTAAGTGCACAGACAAACACAGAATATTATAACACTTTAACTGTGGTGCATAAACTCTTCTTATCTTGAGTAGAAAGACTACAAGAAGAATCTATTAAAAATAATAACCAAAACATTTCAAGACATAGGCAGTATGATAATATATAATAAAAACAACAAAAATTTAAAAACCAGAATGATGAAGATAATGTGTACAGTTTTTTTTTTTTTTTGGTTATCTCTTTGTTTGTGTGTTTCTTTATACAATCAGTGTTAAGTTGTCCTTAGTTTAAAATAAGGGGTTATAATACAGTATTTTGAAGCCTTATGGTAGCCTCAAATTAAAAAAAAAAAAAATGCAACAGATACACACACACACACAAACACACACACACAAAGAAACTAAAATGTTCCACCAGAGAAAATCACCTTAATTAATAGGAAGACAGAAAGGAAGTAAAAAAGGAAAAGAAGATCACAAAACAACCAGAAAAATCAATGCTAAAATGGCAGGAATAAGTCTTTACTTATTAATAAAAGCATTGAATGTAAATATACTAAACTTGTCAATCAAAATACATAGAGTGGCTGAATGAATTTTTAAAAACACCAAATGGTTTTTTTGCCTATATGAAACAAATTCACCCGTAAAAACACACATAAACAAAAAGTAAAAGAATGGAAAAACATACTTCATGGAAATGGAAGGCAAGAAAGGAGTAGGGGTAGCTAAACTTGTATCTGACAACATAGACTTTAAGCCAAACTATAAAAAATAAAAAAGGTCCTTATATACTAATAAAGGGGTCTATTTAGAAAAAATATATATTAATTACAAATGTATATTTATGCCAAAGTAGAGCACCCATATATATAAAGCAAATATTGTTTACCTAAAAACAGATAGACTCCAATACAATAAAGCTGGAGACTTCAATGCCGCACTTTTAGCATTGGACAGATTATCTAAACAGAAAACCAACAAAGAAACATCAAACTTAATCTATGTTAATTTACACTATAGACTAGTCTACACTATGGAATAAATAAACCTAATAGATATTTACAGATCTTTTCATTCAACAACTGCAGAATACACATTCATCTCCTCCACATGTGGCTCAATCTCAAGGATATACGATATGTGCGATCACAAACTAGTCTTCAACATTTAAAAAAATGTAATTATATGAAGTATCTTTTCTGACCACAGTGAAATAAAACAAAAAATCAGTAACAAGGAGAATTATATATTAAAGAAAATTAAACACTATGCCCCTGAATTATCATTGTTTCATTTCTTGAATCAAATGAAGATAAAAACACAACATATCAATCCTGTGGGATCTAGTGAAAGCAGTACTAAGAGAAATATTTATACAGTAATAATCACTAACATCAAACAAGTAGATAATCTTTAAATAAAAAACCCAACAACACATTTAAAAAATTAAAAAGCAAGAGCAAGCCAAACCCAAAATTAGTTTAAGAAAACAAATAAAGATCAGAGAAGATATAAAATTGAACTTAAAAAATACAAAGCATCAATGAAATGAAAAGTACAAGTTGGTTGTTTGAATAGAGAAACAAAATTGACAAACTTTTGGGCAGACTAAGAAAATGGATAAAAGATCCGAATAAGTAAAGTCAGAGATAGAAAGAGATATCACAACTGATACTGTAGACCTTAAAAGGAATATTAGTGGTTACCATGAGCAACTATATGTCAGTAAATTGGAAAACCTAGAAGAAATGAATAAACCTACCAAGATTGAACCATGAAGAAATCCAAAACCTGAACTAATAACAAGTAATGATATTGAAACCCTAATGAAATTTCATTTAGCAAATAAATATGCAGGACTCAATGGCTTTACTGCTGAATTCTACCAAACATTTAAAGAAGAAATAATACCAATTCTACTCAAACTATTCTAAAAAGCGGAGGAATAGGGAACATTTGAAATTTGTTGTATAAAGTATTACCCTGATTCCAAAACCAGACAAAGACACATCAAAAAGAGGAAACTACAGGCCAATATCCCTAATTAACACGAATGCAAAAAATTCCTCTTCTATGCATCCACAAAATACTAGCAAACAAATTTAACAACACATTAGAAAGATTATTCATCATTACCAAATGGGATTTATCCCAGGGGTGCAAGGATAGTTCAACATATGCAGATTAATCAATGTGATAGAGTATGTCAACAGAATAAACCACAAAAACCACATAATCATTTCTCTTTTGTTGTTCTTTGAAAGGCTTTATTGCTTATCTATGATATAGGGCAGGGCTCATAACCTTTTTAAAATTGTTTTAAAACTTTTAAGTTCTGGGGTACTCATGCAAATTACTTACAAAGGTAAATGTGTGTCATGGGATTTTGCTGTATAGATTATTTCATCACTCAAGTATTAATCTTAGTACCCATTAGTCATTTTCTTCTGACCCTCTCCCTCCTCTCACTCTCCACCCTCCAGTAGGCCCCAGTGTGTGTTTTTCTGCTCTATGTGTTCATGTGTGTTCATCATTTAGCTTCCACTTATAAGTGAGAACATACAGTATTTTTGTTCCTGAATTAGTTTTCTAAGGTCTCCAGCTTCTATCAACTGAGTAAACAGACAACCCACAGAATTGGAGGAAAGTTTTTATTATTTCAATTGATGCTGAAAAGGCATTTGATGAAATCAAATTTTGGTTCACAATAAAAATCTCAAAAAATGAGTTACAGAGGTAACATACCTCAACACAATAATAGCCGTATATGACAGACCCACAGCTAGTATCATGCTGAACGGGGAAAACAATGAAAGCCTCTCTTCACAATCTGAAACAGGGATGCCCACTTTCACCACTGTCATTCAAAACAGCACTGGAAATCCTGGTTAAAGCAATCAGATAAGAGAAAGAAATAAAGGGCATTCAAACTGGAATGGAAGAAAACAAATTATTCTTGTTTGCAGATAATATGATCTTATATTTGAAAAAAAACCTAAACATGCCACCAAAAGTCTAGTAAAATTGATATACGTATAGTAATGTTGTAGGATAAAAATCAACATAAAAAATCAGTTACAATTCTACATGCTAACAGCAAACAATCTGAAAAATAAGAAAGTAATGCCATTTACAATAGCTACAAATAAAATATATAAGAATACATTTAGCAAAGAGAAAGATTTCTACATTAAAAAACTAGAATATAGTGACACAAGAAACTGAAAATGGTTAGTGAGTACAAAAACCAATTAGAAAGAACAAATAGGAACAACAAAGACAAAACACACAGATGAATAGTTCTCATTACGGAAGACACAAAAAGTTCTCAACAAAAGGACACAACAAAATTGAAACTGATGGGAAGAATCAATATTATTAAAATATCCATACTACCCAAAGCAATCTACATGTTTAATGCAATCCCTGCAAAAATATCAATGATATTCTTCACAGAAAAAAAATCCTAAAATTTATATGAAAACATGAAAGATCTCATAATAGCCAAAAATATCTTGAATAAAAATAACAGAACTGGAGGAATCACATTATCTGATGTCAAATTATATTACAGAATGACAGTAACCAAAACAGCATGATACTGACATAAAAGAGGAATATAGACAAAAGTAACAGAAGAGGGAATTCAAAATAAATCCAATCACCAATAGTGAACACATTTTCAACAAAGATGCCAAAAACACACGGGAAAAAAAGACAGTCCCTTCAGTAAGTGGTACTGCGAAAACTGGATAGCTATCTGCAGAAAAATGAAACCAAACCCCATCTCTTGCTACAAAAAAAATCAAAATGGATTAAAGACTTAAATAAAAGACTTCAAACTATGAAACTACTGTAAGAAAACATGGGGCAAAAATCTCCAGAACACTGCCCTAGTCAAAAATCTCTTGAGCAGTGCCCTACAAGCACAGGCAACCAAAGCAAAAATGGACAAATTGAAACACATCAAGTCAAAAAAACTTCTGCACAGCAAAGGAAAAGATCAACAAATTGAAGAGATAATCCATAGAATGGGAGAAAACACTTGCAAACTACCCATCTGACAAGCGATTCGTAACCAGAATATATAAGGAGCTTAAACTACTCTATAGAAAAAAGTAATAACATGATCAAAACATGACTTTGAATAGACATTTCTCAAAGAAGACATATGAATGACAAACTGCCATAGGAAAAGTTGCTTAACATCATTAATCATCAGGGCAATGAGAATCAAAACTACAGGGAGACATCATCTCACCAATGTTAAAATGGCTTTTATCCAAAGGACAGGCAATAACAAATGCTAATGCAGATGTGGAGAAAGGGAACCCTTATGCATTGTTGGTGGGAATGTAAATTAATGTGACCCCTATGTGGAGGTTCCCCACAAAACTGAAAATACAACTACTGTATAATCCAGCATTCCTACTGCTAGGTATATATCCAAAAAAAAAAAAAAAAAGGAAATCAGCATATTGAGTACCTATCTGTACTCTCATGTTTATTGAAACACTATTTATAATAGCAAAGATTTGGAAGCCACCTTAATGTCCATCAATAGACAAATAAAGAAAACATGGTACATTTACACAATGGGGTACTATTTAGCCATGAAAAAGCAGGAGATTCTGTCATTTGCAACAACATAGATGAGACTGTGGATCCTTATGTCAAGTGAAATAATACAGGCACAGAAAGATAAACATCACATATGTTTACTTATTTGTGAGAGATGAAACTTAAAGTAATTCCACTTGCAGAGACAGAGTAGTATGATGCTTATCAGAGGCTGGGAAATGTAGTTCTTGGGGGAGTTGGGATGAAAAGGTGAATGGCTAATGAGTACAAAAACCAATTAGAAAGAACAAATAGGAACAACAACAACAAAACACATAGAGGAATAGTTTTCATTACTGAAGACACAAAAAGTTCTCAACAAAATATGAGGAATCAAATCCAACAATGTATGAACAAAATTACATACCACAACCAACCAAGTAGGATTTATTCCAGGCATGAAAGATTAGCAACACTTTCAAAAATCAATCAGTATAATATACCATACAAACAGACTAGAGAAGAAACATGTTAAGATTGTATTAATTAATTTAATACAGAAAAATGACAATATTCAATATCAAATTCATGATAAAAACTCTCAGCAAGATAGGGACATAGGGAAATTACCTAAATATAATAAAATCAGCTTAAAAACCCCAAAACCTACAATTAATATCATAATTACTGATGAAAGAATGATTTGTTATCCCCTAAGAATGAGAACAAGGTAAAGATATTCACTCTCACCACTCTTCATCAAATTTTCATCATTGAAAATTTTAGTCACTGAATTAAGATAAAAAAGACATAAAGCCAAACAGATTGGAAAGAAGAATTAAAACTTTTCCTATTTGAAGATGAGATAAATTTTTTGCATAGAAAATGCCAAAGAATCTTCAAGATGTTCCAGAAATAAATACATAAGTGCAGTAAGGTAGCAGAACACAAGATCAAAACACAAAAATAAATGTCACTTTATACACTAATAATATCTGGAAACTGAAAACAAATGTTTGGCAGTTTCTCATAACATTTATCGTGCAATTAACATGTGACTCAGTAATTGAATCTTGTATTTATCCTAGTGAAATTGAAGCTTTTGCTCATATAAAACCAATACAAACATATTCATAGTAGCTTTATTTGTAATGACGCAAAGCAAGAAATAATCTGGAAGCCCTTCAACAGGTACGTAAAGAAACTGTGGAATATACATAGTAATAACATGTAATGCTACTTAGCAGTAAAAACAAACTACAGATACATACGATTTGGATGGTTTTCTATGGAATTATGCTGAGTCCAAAAGAAAAGATAATGTACAGTGATTACATTCTACATAGTTGCATTTTTATAAATGGCTATTAAGCATGTGAAAAGAAGTTAAACATTATTATTTATCAAAGAAATATGCTTAAATCATCAAAACCTCCTAGACATTAATACAGCAATTTTTTAAATAAACAGACAACATCAAGTATTGATGAATATATAAAGAAACTCTAATGCATTCATTGCTCAATAGAACAACCATTTGCTATTTGCCTTTTTTAAAATAAAGTTGTTCATATCTTTAACAGGTGACTCTACATTTATAGGTATGCACCCTGTCCAAAATAACACATATACAATAAGTCTGGTATAAAAATGACTACAGCAACTTTTTTTTAAATTTAAGATTGTAATTGAAAATAGACTAGGAGTCCATTAACAGGAGAAGATATGAATAAACTGCATTACGCTTATTTTATGGAAAAATACTCAGCAATGAAATTCAACAAATTACTGACACACTCAACATCTTGAAAACAAGACACTAAGCGAAAGAAGCCAAAGAGAAAAAGAGTACAAGCTACATGATTCCTTTATTATGAAACTGCAGAAAAACAAGACTAATCTAGATGGCATAGTGACTTGCATCTATAATCATAGCTACACAGGAAGTTGAATAGGAAAGATAGCCAGAGCCCAGGAGTTTGTGTCCAGCCTCTAACAACATAGTCAGACTCTGTTTCTAAACAATAAAAACCAAGTCAACAAATGGCCAGGAGTGGTGATATATATCTATCATCTCAGCTGCTTGGAAGGCTGAAACAGGAGTGATAGTGACAAGAGGGGGCCAAATGCCTAGGCAGATAGGGATAGGTCCCTAGTGAAACCCCACCTCCAAGCTGAACACAATTTAAAGCCTGAAAGCCGAACTACAAGTTAAGTCTTCGACTGGATTGAGAACTTATGTTCCTATTAGGCATACTTTCCTCTGATTGATTCCCACCTTTCAGCAATTTTTCACATACCAACCCTTTTCTAATTGCTTTTCTACACTGTCATGCTGACCTTTGAGTGGTGTATTTGCTTTAACCTTTTTTTTTTCATACTCACAAACCAATCAGCACACACTCCCCATCCTGAGTCCCTAAAAAGTCCCGGGGACCCAGCCATACTGGGAGAGAAACCACCTGACTGTGGGGGTGGGGGACAACACCCGCATTCCCTCACTGCTGAGAACTGATCCGTCGCTCAATAAAATTATTCTCCACCTTCCTGACTCTTCAAATTGTCAGCATAACCTCATTCTTCGTGGATTCAGAACAAGAGCTCTGGAACTCCCAAAGGCGGGTGCAACCTATAACACAGGCAAGCAGGTGCACACCCAGTCCAGCCATGGGCTAAGCCAGTGCACACACCAGACCCAGTCCAGGTGGACTGAGTGGGTGAGGTGCCACCAGCAGCAGGTCTGGGGCCAAGTGAGGTCCAGAGACAGGGGTGCATCACTAGCCATAGAAGTCCTCGGTTGGCAAAGTGGCAAAAAAAAAAAAAAAAAAATCCTGCATCACCAGAATTCTTTAAGTCTAGGAGTTTGAGTCTTCAGTGAGCTATGATTGCTCCACTGCACTCCAGCGTGGGTGATAGAGCAATATCCTGTCTCTTAAAAAAAAAATCGTTTAAAGACTAATTTACAGTGACAGACAACAGATCATTTATTGACTAAGGATAGAGGTTGGGAGTAGGGACCTGCTGATCATACCATGAGGGAAATTATTTAGTATGAGGTGATAAAAATGGTCCATACTTTTTAAATTGTGTGATGGTTACATGGATATATACATCTGTCAAACTCACTGAACAGTTAAAATCAGTACATTTTAATACATGTAAATTATGCCTTGAAAATGGATTTTAAAATAATTTTTAATATGGATACATATAGTCTCTAGCCTGTAGAAGATATCCAAAGTGAAACAGGCTTACATTCCCCATGCTTAAATGAGCCATCATGGCAGAAATAACAAATTCTAGACACATGGTCTATCTTTAGCCCTCAGCAGTACAATATTTAAAATAATGTATTTAAGTATTTTTTAGTTTGGATAGGTTCTCTGTACCACAGCCTCCACAATTTCCTAATTTAAAAACTTCACACATTCATGTTATTCTTTTGGCCATAGAAGACACTGTAATATGCTGCCCTTGCATTTTGGCAGACTAGTTTCAGATTATAACCACTGCTGTACTCAAAGAAAGACTCCACCAAATTCCAGAAACCAGAACAATCTATTTTTACAGCGCTGTTCATTCTAGTAATTTTCACCTAGCCTTAGATTGTTCTCTTTATTAGTAATCATGCAAGTCAAGATTAATAGGCTTCATTCAAAAATTTAAAGAAATGTTTCTGATTCACTGATGTAGTCATGCATATATTTATGAAGGCTTCCTAGTATCACCTACTTAATGTATACCACTTTAATGTATATTTTTAATAATACTTTTAAGATCTAGTTATTCAGTATATAGCATATATATGGTTGACTACACTTTTTCATGTCACTACACCTTTTGTGTATTGTACTATATAAATTGCTCTGATTATAAAAATTTTTCTACTTCATTGAATTGTTTATGCTGCTCTTTGGCCACACATAATAATGTCCTCATTTGATGCAAAGACAAATATTTTATAAAATAAAGGCATTGGGATGAAATATAGTTCTTGGATGCTATACATCTCTTATTAATATATTTTCTACACATTTTTAAGCTATTGTACACAAAAATCAATTTTTATGACCATTTGTTGTTTCCAATAATGTGGAATACTTTGTTTAGATGAAATCTGTATTTTTCAGAATTATACTAGAAATTCTTTATGTTGAAGAAATTATGCTCTAATGCCATGATCAACACTAAGAAGAAAGCCTGAACACAGCTGTCAGGTTTAAAAAAGAATTACTCTTATATTTTGTTCCTTTTCAGACATATTTTAAAACTGTAAATCACAATGAGGAAGTCATTACAGAGTCAAAGAAAAATCTTCAATAGCAGTGAGTTTTTTAATGTATCTACATTTATTTATTTATTTTACAAAACTACTTATTATAAGCCCACAAGATTCCCTTGGAAGGCTTCTTGTATTTGTTTAAAATATTTATCTTTGGAGAGTGTAGATCTGATTTCTGAAAATAGCTCTCAATATTCTCTATGGAATAGAAATAAATGAACAACTAAGCTCAACCTTAAAGCTTATAATAAGAGAAAACTTCACTAAATTTAATGCTGAAGTGAAAATATGTTCCAAGTCACTAAGGATTTATTTCAGTTTGTTACAGCTAAAAGGTGCCAACTCTAGTGTTATCAAAGTCGTTTTATCACTTATATGAATTCACTTCCCATTACTTATTTATAAAAGTAAGTGCATGAAAGTCGTAACAGACAAATAGGTTTTGGTGTGTATAAACTGTCAGATTGTACTCTCAAGCAACATAACTTTTTAAAAACTACTATACCAGTTGATACTTGAGCAATTTATTTAAAATAAAGCTATTCTTATAAAAATAAAATTTTGTATAGTCCTGTTTTTAATAAAATTTACATATATTTTAATTTATAATTTCTGATCATTTTTATATTTCACAATAAATTTGATTCTTAGGGAAAACATTATTTATAAATGGAAAATATAAAGTGCAAACGTTATGTTTGACATTCCAGTAATTAGTCATCACTAAAATGATTTCTCTTAAGAACTCATGTATTGTAAGACCTGTGATTTCCATAAGAATGAGATTTGGAAATTTTTCAAAATCAAGACAATTAGAACATTTTTAAAAAAAAATTTCATTTAAATGCATATTAGTTCTAAAGATAATTGTAGCAATTATTTCCTTATACAAAATAACCCATATTTCAGCCTATAATTAAGCACCTTGCCAGTCACTGAGGGGTATGATGTATTATTGTTACTAGGAAGCTGTTTTTAGTAACTAAAAATCTATGGTTAAGAATAAAATTCTAGTAGATTAATGTGAAGCTGCTGAAGCTTAACTTTCAGGGCTTCTCATTTTCAGAGAACCTCTCTGTTACTGTGGAAGAAATCTTAGTGATGTGTTCATGTGATCTACATTTTTTTAAGTTTTGCAAGGATAATTTTTTAACTGCAATCACGTGAAACTCCTGTTCATTATAAACTATCACACATTGCTAGAGTGGTTTTGAAAATTTTGAGGATCCAGGAAGCGAAAGCTGAATTCATGCTACATTTATTTAAGGTGTAGATTAATGTCCTAATGTGAATTTCAGTGACTTTTACATAAGTTAGATTATTAGTAAGCATCTGGTAGAGATGGCTTTCTCTATGCCACCTTACCTAGCATCAAGAGATGGAGGCACAGGGGCTGAGAACTTAGCATGATGGAATATGCCCTGTCGCATTTTGCATTGCATCTATGTGCACAGTGGAAGAGAAACAAGATTTGAAATGAATAACATGAGAAGTTGATGAAAATTCTTTCAATAATTTTATGAACAAAATTAAAAGCGCAAGATTTCATTCTAAGCAACTCCTAGTCAAATTCTCCTGGTAGAAATATACTAAATAATGCAATATATGTACCATGTATGCACAGTTCTTTTATATTTTTAAATGGGAAATTATACAAAAGAGAAATTAACGGAATTCATAGTTTATACATCAAACATCTATAGTACTGTTACAAACAGTGGACAAGTCCATAAACAGATTCAAAGCTCAATAATAAAAAACAAATTCTGACCAACACAATAGAGGTAACACTGAAATACCTTTCTATTTTCTCTACAGAAAACTGTATCATAAAATCAGTCACAGACTTCCATTTCTATGTATGTTTGGAAGTCAACACTCTTCTAACAAGTAATAAACTAAACAAAAAATCAACAACTCTTCTTGGATCCATAACGGATGGCAACAAGGGGAAAACCGCTGTCTTCAAGTTTAGGCAGACAAACAAGCAAATGCAGAAAATCATGGCTTACAGGAACAGAGACTCATCAGCAAAAACAAACAAACAAACAAAAAAAACACTATAGGGACCAGAGCCTGGATAGGAAAACCTCAATCATAATTGAAGATTTGCTCTAGACTTAATGCAGACAACGCTGAGAGTTAAAAGCTCCAGGAAGACCAAGTCACAAGGAGAGAGCATAATATTGTAAGTTTTACCTTCAGAACTTCAAGCAGGTTCCCAAAGTAAGTGTCAGAGAAAAATCCCCCGGGTTCAAGCAGAGGCAGGAGAAAGGAACCATTTTGAAACATACAATAGCACTCTGTTTTTCTTAACAAGGCCCGACTCAGGAGAAAGTAGTTAAGGAAGACCTAACCTGCAGGTGCATTATCAGAGCCTAACTAACCTCGAGAGAGGGAAATGCCTAATTTCAGTCAGCTGTAACCTTCCATTTGTGAGAATAGAACAACCCAACTCCAGCCCACTGTAACCATCCTTACCCACTGAAGGGAAGAGAAAAAACTGAGACACTTAAAAGTTCACTCAAGAAATATAAGCTCACTAAAAAAGTAGGACTATAAAAAGACGATCAAATGCTTCCTCTGCACATACAAAAAAGAAGAAACAATGAAAAAACAGGAAAAAACTAAGCAAGATAAATGCAAAACAAAACAAAAATAAACTCCAAATGATACCTAGGAATATCATTTTTAACTATAAAAAAAAGAAGAAAAAACTCTGAAAGCAACCAGAAGATAGAGACACTTTACCTCAAAATAAAATAATTGCATCTGACTTCTCAAAAAATGCAAGCAAGGACAAAATGGATTGAAATATTTAAACTGTTCGTAGAGAAGAAATACCAACCTAGAACTCTGTACCATAAACAATTCTTTCCAAAGTGAAAAAAAAAGAAAGACTTCCTCAGACAAATAATAAATGATAGAATCTGTTGTCGGTAGTTGCCTTGTAAGAAATATTAAATTTCTTTAGAAAGAAGGAAAACGATATAGGCTAGAAATCTGGATGAAGAAAGAGCATCAAAGAAGGAATAAATGAAGTAAAATTAAAATTTTAATTTTTCTTACTCTTAATCTAACAAAATTTTGTTCAAAATAATAATAGCAACAAATTCAATTGTATATTCTATTATGTATGTTGACATATACATAATTGATATGGTTTGATTCTGTGTTCCCATCCAAATTTCACCTTGAAGTAATCCCCTCATGTCAAGGGCAGAACCAGATAGAGGTAATTGAATTAGGGTGACACTTTCCCCCATACTGTTCTCATGATACTGAATTTTCAAGAGATATGTTGGATTTATAAGGAGCTTCCCCCCACTCACTCTGCACTGCTTCTTGCTGCTCCCAGGTGAAGGATATGTTTGCTTCCACTTTAGTCATGATTGTAAATTTTCTGAGGCCTCCTCAGACATGCTCAACGTGAATCAATTAAACCATTTTTATTTATTAGTTAACACAGTCTCCAGTTAGTCTTTATTAGCAGTGTGAGAATGTATTAATACAATAATCAAGTATATTGTACTTATATATGTTATGTGTATGTATATATGTACAAATGAAATAAATTACCACAATCATACAAAAGATGGGGAGGAATTAGAATTCTTTTGTTATTAGAAAGTCCTTACATTACATGTAAAGTTTTATAATGTTATTTGAAAATGGATTTGGATTCCTTATACATGCATATTACAAATACCAGGGAAATCAACATAAAAACTAAAAAACAGGATACATAACTGGTATGCTAAGAAGATAGATAAAATTGAATCGTATCAAATGTTCAGTTGAATACCACAAAACACAGAAAAGGAGTAGAAAACAAAAACAGACAAAAAGAACAAGGGAAACAAATAGAAAAAGATCACAAATATGGAAGTTGTTAACCATACCAATAAACACTTTGAACACATTAAGAGACAGAGGTTGTCATAGTGGGTCAAAAAACAAAACAGTGTTATATACTTTCTATAAGAAATCCATTGTAAATATAAAGACATATGAATTAAAAGTAAATGGTTGAATAAAAATATACCATGCTAACACGAATCAAAAGAACGCAGAAACAGTTGTATTATTTTTAGACAAGGCAGGCTTCAAAGCAATGGAAGTTAACAGGGATAGAGAAAAGTGTTATATGACAATATAGAGTCATTTCTCCAAGAAGATACCACAATTCTTGATGTGTGAGCACCCAAAAACAGACCATCAAACAACATAAGGAAAAAATTAATAGTACTTCAAAAAGAAATAAATAATCTACTATCATAACTGGAAACATCAATACCCATTTGTCAGAAATTGACGGATCCATAAGGCAGAAAATCAGAAAGGACATAGTTGAACCAACAAAATGATCAATTAACTGAATAGAATAGACATCTACAAACTATTTCATCCAACGACAGTATAATACACATTCGTCTAAAGCTCACAAGTAACATTCACAAAAATAGACCACATTTTGTACCATAAAACACACTTTAACATATTTAAAACAATAAAAATCATACAATGTCTACTCTGAGAGCACAGTGGAATTAAATGATAAGTTAATAACAGAAAGATAACTGGAAAATCCCCAAATACAGGGAGACTAAACAACACACATCTAAACAACAAATAGGTCAAAGAAGAACATCTAAAATATTTTGAACTAAATAGAAATAAAAACACAATTTATTACTACTTGTGAGATGCAGTGAAAGTGGTGCTAAGGAAAATCATAGCATTAAAATATATTAGAAACGATTTAAAAATTAATAAATTAAATTTAAATAAAAAGCAAATTAAATCCAAAGGAAGAAGAAGGAAATAACAATAATTAAAAACAAAATCAATAAAATTTAAATCAGGAAATCAATAGAGAAAAGCAAAAGCTGTTTCTTTGAAAAGGTCAATGAAATAAATCTCTAATCAGACTAAGAAATAAAAGAGACGACACAAGTTATTAATATCAGAAATAAAAGAAGGCATCACTACAGATCCCATGAACCCTGAAAGGATAAAAAGGCAATATGATGAACAACTCTATGCCTACAAATTTGAAAACCTAGACTAAAAAAGCATTTTCTTAAAAGAGGCAAATTGCCAAAAAACTCACACAAGAAGAAATAATCTGAATAGGACTATATCTATTATAAATTGAATAAATAATAACTTTCCAAAACAGAAAGCACCAGCATGAGATGGGTTTATTAATAAATTCTATCAAATATTTAAGGATAAAATTATACTAATCATAATCTGCTTCAGAGAGTAGAAGTGGCAGGCCTACTTGCTAAGTTATTCTATAATACTACCATTACTATCACCACAAAAAACAAAGATATACAAGAAAAGAAAACTAAAGACTAATATCTCTCAAAATTATCAAAGAAAAAATTCTCAAAAAAGTAGCAAAGCTATAGACAACAATGTTCATTAAAAAAAATTATTCGCCAGGACCAAGTGGGATTTAACCAAGGTATATAAGGTTGGTTTAACATTTAAAAAAAATTTAATGCAATTTATTACATCAACAGGCTAAAATAATTGCATGATTATATCAATAGTGGTAGACAAAGAATTTGACAAATATCAGCACTAATTCATAATTTAAAAAGTTAGAAAGAACGTTCTCTCTTTCAGACTTTAGCTTTGAAAAAGACAGTAAGACACTGAAAAGACAAACCACAAAATGGGACAAAATATTTGCAAAAGACAAATATGATAACAGACTTTTACTGAAAATATACAAAGAACTCTTAAAACTCAACAATAAGAAAAGTTGGTTTAAAAAAATTAGCTGAAGACAGTAACAGACAACTCATATGATACATAAATGGCAAATTAACATATGAAAAGATGCTCTGCATCAAATTTCATCAGGGAAAAAATGCACATTAAAACAGTAATGACATACCATAACACACTTAGAATGGCCAAAAAATTATCATACTGACAATACCAAATGCTGACAAGAATGTGGTACAACAGAAACTTTTATCCTTTGCTGGTAGAAATGCAAAATTGTATAGCCACTTTGGAAGATGGTTTGACAAATTCTTACAATTTTATACAGTTTTTTTTTTTTATTATTGCACTTTAGGTTCTTGGGTACATGTGCAGATCATGCAGGATTGTTGCATAGGTACATACATGGCAATGTGGTTTGCTGCTTCCATCACCCCTTCACCTATATCTTGCATTTATCCCCATGTTATCCCTCCTGAACCTCCCTACCCTCCGCTGTCCCTCCCCTAGTCCCCCGCAACAGACCCCAGTGTGTGGTGCTCACCTCCCTGTGTCCATGTGTTCTCATTGTTCAACACCCACCTATGAGTGATAACATGTAGTGTTTGATTTTCTGTTCTTGTGTCCATTTGCTGAGAATGATGGTTTCCAGATTCATCCATGTCCCTACAAAGGACACAACTCATCATTTTTTATGGCTGCATAGTATTCCATGGTGTATATGTGCCACATTTTCCTTGTCCAGTGTATCATTGTTGGGCATTTGGATTGGTTCCAGGTCTTTGCTATTGTAAACCATGCCACAATGAACATACATGTTCATGTGTCTTTATAGTAGAATGATTTATAATGCTTTGGCTATATATCCAGTAATGAGATTGCTGGGTCAAATGGAATTTCTATTTCTAGGTCCTTGAGGACATTGACAACCATCTGATCTTTGACAAACCTGACAAAAACAAGCAATGGGGAAAGGATTCCCTATTTAATAAATGGTGTTGGGAAAACTGGCTAGCCATGTGCAGAAAGCAGAAACTGGGCCCCTTCCTGACACCTTATGCTAAAATTAACTCCAGATGGATTAAGGACTTAAACATAAGACCTAAGGCCATAAAAACTCTAGAAGAAACCTAGGCAAAACCATTCAGGACATAGTCATAGGCAAGGACTTCATGACTAAAACACCAAAAGCATTGGCAACAAAAGCCAAAATAGACAAATGGGATCTAATTAAACTCCAGAGCTTCTGTAAAGCAAAAGAAATAATCACTAGAGTGAACTGTCAACAAACAGAATGGGAAAAAAATTTTGCAGTCCATTCATCTGACAAAGGGCTTATATCCAGAATCTACAAAGAACTAAAACAGATTTACAAGAAAAAAACAACCCCATTTAAAAGTGGGTGACGGATATGAACAGACACTTTTCAAAAGAAGACATATATGAGGCCAACAAACATATGAAAAATTATCATCACTCATCATTAAAGAAATACAAATCAAATTTATACATGTTCTGGGCATATATCCCACAACTGTGCTCTTTGACATTTACCCATGTATTTGAAAATGAATGTACACACAAAAATCTGCACACAGATGTTTTTAGCAGCTTTATTCAAAATTGCCAAAACTTGGACACAATCAGGATAACCTTCAGTAGGTGAGTGGACAAACAAGCTGTGGTACATCCATACAGTGTAACATTATTAAGTGTTAAAAAAGCTATCAAGCCATGTGAAGATCTTGAGGAACCTTAAGGCTACAATAATAAGTGAAAGAAGCCATCTCATAAAGGATACAAGAGGATTCCAACTATATGACATTCTGAAAAAAAGGAATAAATATGGAGAATGAAAAAATAGCCAATGATTGCCAAGTAAGATTGGGGAGCAGAGGTAAGATTCATGGCAGAGAAGAGAAAATTTTTAGGGTAGTAAAAGCATTATATATGATACTATAATTATGTATCCATGTCACTATATATTTGTTCAAACTCATAAAATATATACCAAGGATGAAACCTAATGAAGAGAAATTATGAACTCTGGATGATTATGATGTCAATTTAAGAGTTCATTAGTAGTAACAAATATAACACTTTCATAAGGAATGTTCACAATGGCAACAGCTATGCATACACTGGAGCAGGAGATAAGTGGGAAATCTCTGTACCTTCTACTCAATTTTGCTATAAACCAAAAACTGCTCTAAATACATAAAGTTGTAAAATTGTTTCTATATGAAAAGGAAATCTGAGCATGCAAGCCAAAAATATTTTAACAATTAGAAATTAGGAGATTCATGTAGCAATTATTTTTTTTTCAGACTTTTATGATGCTTGTGGTATTAATAAGCATTCTACAATTTGTAATTTGTTGTCATTTTATTTCTTAATAAAAAATAAATGGACACAAATTACCTAATTTAGTCTCTGTAATTTTACATCCTCTGCTTAAAAGAGGCCATCAAAGTTGTAAAACCCTTAGGTTTCAGAACACCTGGGTTAGCTCTTATTAACCAATTAATTGTCACACTTTAACAATTAGATAAATATTTAATAAATATTTTAGAAATTATGAATTCTTCCAAAACTAGACTATTGCTTTAGAAATCTGAAAGTCAGGGAAACCACGACAAATCTAATTTGTCCCAAAGATAGTCTTCCAAGTAAAAATTCTCACATATTGCTTATAATAAGCAGTGTTTCTTATTCCTGGATGTGTTAGGAAACACATGGGTCTCATAATGTATTAGTCTATTCTCATGCTGCTGATAAAGACACCCACCCCCTTTGACCCCTTTGGACTTTGGGCACCAACCAGCACAGACGAGAGCTGGGTGAGGTTAAGGCCAGCTCAGAACTGGCCTGCAGGCATCCCTCAGCATGCATATCCTGGATGCTGTGGATGGCATGCTGAAGGTAGCAGAAGGCAGACAGATTTCTAGGCAGGAAGGGGTGGGTCCCTGGTGAAACCTCTTCTTCAAGACAGTAACAGCCTGAAGCCTGGGGTCCAGGCTGCCAGTTCTGGGTGAAATCCACAGCCTGGAGGGAGAACTTCATTGATGACCATTCAGCCAGTCGAATGGTACCTTTTCAGACCTCCTCCGACCCCATGGCTGCCCATGGACAAATCAACAGGCACTTTCTTCATTTTGAGGACATCAAACCCCCAGACTCAGCCAGATTCACACCACATCTGGATGGCTTGCCTGCAGAAAGGAGCTACCCACTAGGAGTCTCCTGTCTGCTGAGAGCTGGACACTTATGAGGATGGCCTGCCTGCAGAAAGGGGCTACCCACTTCAGGTCTCCTGACAGCTGTTCTGTCACTCAATAAAGCTCCTCTCCACCTTGCTCACTTTCCATTGTCCACATACCTCATTCTTCTTGGATGCAGGGAAAGAACTTGGGACCCACTGAATGGTGTGACTGAAAAAGCTGTAACACAAATGGGCTGAAATACCTCCCCTGCCCCAGCCCTGCTCACAATGGTGCAGGCAACAACAAAAAAGATGCACTGCAGCCCTTTGGAAACCCCAGACCTAGGTGCTCTCCAAGCCAAGGCTGTGACACCTTCTTTGGGGTTCTGTGGTTCCTGGCATCTCCAAGCTTCTGAGATGCATTGTGTTTCCTTCATCCACATTCTGGTGCCCACAGTGGAAGGCACTTGCAGTACATCTGATCCAGCCACAGTCTTGCACAGAGCTGGCACCTGTGCCAACACCTGGAACTGTTCGCTCTACTGTAGCAGCCAATCTTCCTGGCTGTGCAAAGTGGCTGGACCCCATGCTCACTCGCTCACACACCCCTTGCTGCTCTGCACCTGCACCTGGCTCAACCTTGTCAGGCATGGGATCAAGGCCGGTAGCGTGGCTGAGCAAAGCCTGCTGGGCCGAAGGGTGGAACAAGCCCAGTGGGCCCAAGCAAAACTCAGGCAAAGGCACCATGGACCACAGAGGTTTCTGGCTTGAAAAGGGACACCCTAAGGATCCTATGACAATGTGGCTTTTGAAATAGAAAGAAAAAAAGGCTTTCTGCATATTTTTTGTCCTCTCAATGTCATGTCAACTATTCTATGTATGTAAAAACTACATAGAATAGTTTTTAAAAGTGAAGTCTCTCTATATAAAGTATGCAAGTATAAAGAATGAAATATATTCAAATAATCAGAAATTTAAAATGTCATAAGCAAATCACTATATGCTTATTATAAAGTCTGTCATTTTTTCATCTTGTTTTATTATGTGGTTTATTGTTGTTTTATTATGTGATTACATTGTCTTAGGATCAAGGCTTTACTCACCATTTGTTTACTCACCATTTTTTTCAATGCTCTTTTCTTTCCCACTCTAATATCTATAAAAAGAAAAATTTATTACAGCTTTATTTTCTGTAATAAGAAAATATTTGGTTTTTAAATAATTGACAATACTTTATGACATACATAGTCCTTCATCACAAATATTTGACTCCTGCACCTGTATAGGGGCTATAAAATCATGTTTAGGAAGAAGGTCAGTGTTGTAATCTAAGGAGATTTTGAATAATGAATGCCCCTGAAAAGCAAAATATTTTTCCATCTTATAATGATTGCTACATAAAAAGAGCTAAGATGGATACTCCCAGTAGCTTTATTTTCTTTGTTTTGAAATTAAATTTTCATAAGTAGAATATATACTGAAATATAGACTGTCACATTTTTCAGTTTGCAATAGATTCAAATGGAAGAAGTGTTTGTATTCATATTTTTGAAGAAATATACTATGTCTAATCTGAAAACATTTATTGTATTTCCATTTTTGAAAATTAGCTTAAACAAATGTTCCTCAAAAGTCCCCTAGTTTTATCTTTTGAATCCATGAGTGGACATATTTCATTGTAAGCTTTGTCTTTGTCCTCTTTCAATATTTAATATTTTTTTTGTCTTAGGGATCTCTTTTAGTTCCTCTTCTCTTTTCTAAAAATCTCTCTATGGCTTGAATTCATGTCTATAGCCCAATGAGGAGAAATTGTATATATCCCATTACCCTTCTTTCTGAGTTTCAGACATATGTACCAACCGTTTCTCGGGGGTCTTTATTTGGATACTGTATAACAACATCAAATTCAACACGACCAACACGGAGCCATTCAGCTTGCCCAAACCCCAAATTTGAATGGTACTATTGAACATTTAATTAACAAATTTAAAACACAGGAATTCTTCATTCTGTATGTAATTAGATACAAAATTATGTCACTCTTCCTCTTAACTACATCTAAACTTTCCTACGACCCCTTCTCCATAACCGCCTACAACCATCTTTCACATTGCAGCCAGTGATTTTTAACACTCTCTTGCCTAAAACTTTTAGATGGCCTTCCATCTGGCAATAGAATATATACTAAATTATGAAACATAATGTCTTAGTCTACTCAGCTGCTATTCAAAAATATCACAATCTAGATGGCTTAAATTAAAAAAAAATATATATATATATATATATTGTCTCATAGTTCTGGAAGCTAGAAGTCCATGATCAAGATGCCATCAAATTTGGTCTCAAATGAGGTTTCTCTTTTTGGCTTGTAGACAGCTACTCTCTCTATATGTCCTCACATGGTCTTTTCTTAATGTATAGGCAGAAAGATAGAGACAAAGGGGAGGCAGATGGGGGGAGAGAGAGACAGAGAGACAGAGAGAGACAGAGAGACAGAAAGACAGAGACAGAGAGAGGAAAGAGAGCTGTGCAGTGTCTCACCTTTAAAGGACACTAATCCTATTAGATCAGGATCCAATACTTATGATCTCATTTAAACTAAATTATTTCCTTAGAGGACCCATATCCAAATCACTGGATATTGAGGCTTTAACATGAATTTTGAAGGGGCACAAACATTCAGTCTATAATATGTGATAACAAATCAAGAGCTGGTTTACACTATCCACCCTAACTTGCCTTAATATCACATATCTTTCAATCTATGCTGAGCTTGACTGAATATTTCCATGTTCATTTTATTTAAAAAGTATTTTTTCAGCACCTGAAATCTTCTAGACAATGTTATTACCTGAGGAAACATCTGAAAGGAAACCAAACACCTTCTATTTTATAAACCTTTACTTTTATAAACACTTTCTATTTTATAAACTTTTTACTGGAGAAAGACAACAAATAAATAATTAATGCAATCTCCATCTGTACTTCTTCCCCCACTCGAAATCCCCAGCTCCCTTTTCAATCTCTCTCTCTCCCTCTCACTTTCTCTTTTTCCTTCACTCTCCTTCTCTTTATCTCTCACGAGTGCAAGCATGCACATGTGTGGTCACAAAAACACACATATTTCAGATCTTAGGTCTTTCCTTTTTCTTCTTCTTCTTCTTTTTTTTTTTTTTTTGAGATCTAGTCTCAGCCTTGTCCAGGCTGGAGTGCAGTGGCGCAATCTCGGGTCACTGCAATCTCCGCCTCCCAGGTTCAAGCAATTCTACCGTCTCAGCCTCCTGAGTAGCTGGGATTACAGGTATGCACCACCAAGCTCGGATAATTTTTGTTCTTTTAGTAGAGATGGGGTTTCACCATGTTGGCCAGGCTTATCTCAAGCTCCTGACCTCAGGTGATTCCCGCACCTCTGCCTCTCAAAGTGCTGGAATTACAGGCAAGAGCCACTGTGCCCAGCCAGCTCTTTACTTTTTCAAGTGTTTTTTCTTATACCTGTAGACTGAATCAGATTGTACCTAACCCATGATGTCAAATCGCACTGTGGCAATAAAATATGATCAGCTCATTGAATCAACTGCCTCCCGCCAGAAGGATAGTGATGATACCTTCTTGTCACCATTACGTGGTGACTGATACATCGTGGACTCTCAGTAAAGACTCATTGAGGATAGATGACTAGTCATTCACTGAGTTTAAAAGTATTTAATTTGTTTATTTACCTTTGAAGTACCCAGAGCACTTAATATGAAAATGTGGATTATTAATCATTAAAATACATTGTATTCTACTTTTTACAAATAATTTTATTATATAACTTTTTCTAACAGCATCTGTCAGAATTATTCATCTATATAGCTAATTTTTGATTAACACTCTTCTATAATCTTTTCCTTTTCCCACACTTGGGCCAGGAGTACATCTCTCTGACTCGTACTCTCAACATTTGTAAGCTAATGAGTTAATGGTGCCCTTTACTCTCAACATTTGTAAGCTAATGAGTAACAGAATTGCAATTCTTTCAGAGATCAAAGAATCACACGGAAGATCTTTTCTTTTAACAGAACTATTTTACTCTAGTTCATTAGTACTCAACATCAAACGCACGTGTAGAATAGAAAGAGCCTATTGTCAATAACTAAATAAATAAGCTCATTAAAATTTAACTGAGCATGCAAGAATTAATGAACAATAAGAGTTTTCATAATAAACATTTTAAGTGCTAATTGGTTCCAATGAGGAGTCTTAAGATTACAATTTCTTTAAAACCTGTGGTATGCTGCAAACATACTGATATATAATAATTATTATTACAAGAAAAATATTGATGTAAAACACTGTATCAGTTGACCATAACGAATATAAACAATGTCACTAAGCTGAACTTCATGAGATCTACAGTCAATAAGCCAAACAATCACAGGCTACATCATCAGAATGTAGCTCTACATCCTCAGAATAAGTTGATGGTTAAATTTCTGTTGGGTCCCATGATATATAGATTCTGATTAAATACATCAGAGGTAGGGAGGCCTGATATTTTACATTATTCAAAGGCCATAGATAAGATGTTTCAAAACTTTCTGTTTTCACAGAAACATAGTGTTAGTTAGTTTTCATTTCTTACCCCACACACTTAGGCCTATTGAATGCCTTATAGTTTATTCAGTGGTGGGCCTGAATAATTTAAGAAGTGTTTGTGTTATTAAAAACTTGCCATTTGAAAAAGTAATAAACATGCTTGAAAAATGATATTTTTATTTCATTATTAACTAGCATCTACTGCTTACTGGGCTGTGTGCAAGCAACTCAAGCACCACACAGCTTCTCAAACTTCGGAATCAGACTGGACACTATCACCCTCATTTCACCTTCCTCACTTACTTTTGTGCAGCATTTGCTTCTCATCAGAGCAACTATCAACAGCTAAACTATTGACTTACTTTTCTTCTTTTTTACCTTAACATGAATGATTTCTCTTCAGAATCTGCTTTGAAGAGCTCTAGAGGTTCCTTGGTGATGCCAATTAACAGAGTAGCTAATAGGGTGATACTGCAGGTATCAGAGCAATAGGTATGAAAGCAGAACCACACAGTGTTATTTATTTTATTTGCATATGATTATTAAGAGATATGGCATCAAAATATTTGCAAACCAACCCTAAAGGAGATACATATGTATTTCATATATATATATATATATATATATATATATATATACTCACACATACATATCAGCTCAGTTGCAGCATGCTATATATTAATAATTGTTATTATCAATATCACTGAAAACCATTAAATTTTCATTTAATTAATGGAATTAGATATATGTTGTGTGGGGATCTTGAAGTAAAACCTCAATTTTAATGATTCACTGTAAGGACCCAGAGAACTCAGAGAAGCTTCTGTATTCATAGTTATGACTTATTATAGCAAAAAAATACATTATAAAAACAGTAAAGGGAAAAGGTGTATGGGTGAAGTTTGGCAGAAACCAAAAGCAATCTTGTAGAATTTAAGGGACAGTGTTTAATTTTCCTACCAACACATATAAGTAACCAGGGAAACACATTCAACCATTGGTATCCAGGGTTTTTATTGAGAATCAGTCACTTAGGCATGCAGAGTCCCATGTGACTAACCTTACTACTTAGACTCCAGGCCTCCAGAGGTCAGGCTGATACAGACAGGCTCAAATCCTCAGGCATACAAAAACAGTCATTCATGATTAATCACTTGATTAGCATAAACTATCAGACTTGCCCAAGGTCTTGTGGCATACAAAAACACTTCTGCCAGGAAGACTATTTCAAGGGCTCAGAAGTTATTTCGCAGGACCTTATCAAGTTCTTGCCTTTTCTTTGAATGTGCGGAGTTTAAGTAACCCTGGCCAGGTATAGTGGCTCACACCTGTAATCCCAACAATTCGGGAAGCTAAGGTGAGTGGATCACTTGAGGCCAGGAGTTCGAGACCAGTCTAGCCAAAATGGGAAAATTCTGTCTCTACTAAAAATGCCAAAAATAAATTATGCATGCATGGTGGTGCACACTTGTCATCCCAGCTACTTGGGAGGCTGAGGCATGAGAATCACTTGAACTGGGAGGCAGAGGTTGCAGTGAGTCAAGACAGACCCTGTCTCAACATAAAAATAATAAAAAAGCAACCCTAGCTGGCCTAGTTAATTATTCACTGTACATCTACAATTGGCTTTAACATAAATACCAACAATGATGCTTCACTTCAGATTATTTTTGTCAAATCATTTTTCCTATCTCATTTGTTCACTATTTTATTTTTTAACTCCCAGTTTTATATCTCTTCATATTTAACAGCTTTATTTTATACCTTCTTCCCTCTTTTTCGCATTAGTCAGTTAATTTATACCTTATGTACAACATGTGCTTTCAAATTCATGAAACGTATTGATATATAAAAAACACATCGCATTTTGCACATATAACTAGAACTGGAAAAATCAACAAAGTGTTTTTTTTTTTTTAAATCTGTCAACATTGACTTTCAATATGGGCTTAAAACAGGAAGATACTGACTCCTCAAACATATGACTTCCTATTCTACTTTTCTTTTCTACTTGACTGATAAGTGGAATTGTCATCCTTTGTATTTTTAGCACTAAAAGTTACCCACAGTCTGACTGCAGATGATGTGAAACTGGAGAAGGTGAGGAACCACCACCACTGTCACCACCAGGAAATCCTGTGTTGAACTGCGCTGGAGGCGATGTTTCTATAAATCAAAGGAGAAGAAACAGTGTCAAGTTTGAATTACATACAAGCTTTATAATAATTTCAAGGATAGAGGAAATGAGGAGGTACCCATGAAGTAGAGAGAGGTTAAAGGCATCACACATGACTCCCAGATCCTTCTTTTCTGCATCACACTCTCTGGTCCAGAATACTTGATAATATTTCAAAGGAGGTTTGCAGGTCCTGTCACAAAAAGAAGAACATTTAGAATGTAAAACATGTCCACTCATATCTATATGTACACCCAGACTATACAACATTTTTCAGGAAGCCTTGCTCCATTAATCCGTAGATCTTGGGTCTGGTTACCATAAGCAGTTCTAAGCTAAGGATATCCTGCTCAAAGTATCTTATAGGTGAGGACTCTCCTACTAGCAAATATCACTGGTCTTCTTACCAAAAGATCAGCTATCAGACTGTTTACAAAGAGATTAGACCAGCTCACGTGGTCTTCTTTCTTTCTCCACGAACACCTTTTTCTCTACCCCACTTGTAATCAATAGTTAGGAGAGAATTGAATTATGGTCCCAAAGCTTAAACTTCTTCATCTCCATTTTGTAATTTCAGAGAAGGGTATGGAAGAGAATATGTCAGGAATTTGCTCCATGTTACTATTAATCTATAAATCTAACATTTTTTCTTATGTGCCGTGTAGTTTTAACAAGTGATAATGAGCATGCATTGCTTATATAATGGGAAAAATCAAAGGTGTATTTTTCTAGTCTCTGTTAACTGAACTTCTTTATGGGCACAGTGAGTAACATACTGACTCTCCAAAGACATAACTTTCCATTATAAATTTTATTTCTTACTTGAATTATAGATGCAAGTTGTCAACCTTCAAATTCTAAAAACTATAAATAATCTACTGAAGTTATCAATAAACTATTCCTCTAAATTAATTGCTAAATAGCTCATTAATTTTTACATATATAATATCTGCCAATTTGTTAACTCATTCATATTCTTTATCAAAAGATAAAGAATAAACAAAATACACTCCTTCCTTAAAAAATAATATGAGTTTTTAGAGTTTTTAACATGCTTGTTCTTTTTAATAATCTTTGCTTTAGTGCATGACAGGAGTTTATAATTTTCCCACAGATTGAATGAAATGCTTAAAGCTGAAAAGTAATTTATAGGTATTCTTTGTGTAATCTACTTACTTTACATACTAAAAACTAAATGGTTAAAGTAGCTGGCCTGTTACACAGTTTTACAATGTCTCTGTTCTCAGCACCTTTTGTATCGTACCTAGCAACTCAAATAATTCCTGAATGTGCCATTGTGCTTTCTAAATTACATTCTACTACTTATTCAGTTGCTCCTAAACTCAACTCAACATATTGATTTTAATTTAAATAAGATTTATTTCATTTAAAAACCTCTATGTATTCTCCTTCTTCACTGAAAGTATCATAAATTATATGCATCATATTAAGCAGTAGAGAATGACAACGTCTTGCTTTTAAGCAACTCAGAAGATTGATGTAATATGTTTAAAAATATTGCTTTAAATCATCTAAAATTCTCATCTAATTTTTAATTTAGAAATGTCACAAACAGAATTCACAAAAAAATGAAAAGATGATGTGTAATTGAAGTGAAATTTAAATCAGTCAGAGAAAGTACAGTTGAATTTAGGGAAATTCCCGTTAACTTAAAGTACTTATTAACTTTCTGCTTCCTTTGTATATATATAACCAAATACAGAGATGATTAATGCATTATGTGCATCATCTTTCTTGTTAATTACATTCTAATGTAATCTCGAATGACAGTGTAATAATAATAATGCTGTACATTTATAAAGTCTATTTTCAGACAACAATGCCACTTTAGAATCCAATGTGTATCCTCAAAACACCAATTTGTTGGATTTTTAAGCATATGAAGTAAGTGGATTTATATTTCTAAAGCTAGTTGGAATATTTGGGTAAATAAACATAAATTATGTTATTGGTAGGAGTCTTTTTATAAATATTTTAACAAAAAACTTCACTAGAGTAAAATTTAGAGAAGTATTTGAAGCGTACCCAAATAGAGTGAAAAAAGAAAAAATATATGTGTAAAATCTGGTTGGATCTGGTTTTGTATTTCTAGGTTTAAATATATTTAATATTTACCAAGTAAATATTTAACATCCAACATGTAATAAGCACCACATCAGAAACTGAATATCACAGAAAACCAAAGTTTTACTCTCAAGGAGTCACTGTTCCCGTGGAAGGCACAGGCTAAAATTCCCAATTTATAGTGTGGTAGTATAAGCCCAAATATTGCATATATGCAGCAGCCTGTGAGAACAAAGACAAGGAGAACTACATTTATCCAAGAGGTTAATATTAAGGTGAATGTTATCTAAGAGAATATGAGGGTTCACAACTCATAAACAAAGACATGTATTGCTCTGTTAGGAAAGTTTCCAACTTCAAATAAGGACCGGTTTAACACTAAGATTATCATTTCTATTCAGTGCTTTTTAGCAACATACACAGACATTAAATGAAAATAAGTGTATATACTGGAACAGAGAAAAAATTATAAAATAGGTAAATGATGTGATATTATAACAAATAGAGTAGAAAATGTTTCTCACTAGAACTCAAATGAATAAATAAAAGTTAAAAAAAAGTACTGCACTTTGTATTCTGTAACAAAATAAATCAAATCTTTTAAGTAAACACTTTTCCTGTTGGGTATTAGAGAACATTTTGAACTTGAAAATTGGAAACTTGAAGTTTTGTCTGTTTTAAACGCTCTCATGCAGAAAATTCAGCCTCTGTAAGATAAATACTCCCAACTGCTCCTCTCCAAGAGGACACTTGTTTGTGCATGTAAGAGCAGGCAGCATAGATAATTCCATGACTGGGAGGAAAAATGGGAGCTACAATTGTCCATACTATTTTCTGCAGCATGCTGGTCTGGTTATTGGACTGTGGATTGCTTCAAACAAGTCCTGATATGTCGTTAGGGCCAATGTGTTATTAGCCACTACTTATGTATATGTTCCCAGCTGTGTATCTGTTTGCAAAGGAAAAGTCTCTTTCTTCCAGCTTCAAGCCTCTGTAGGTTTACCAGTTTTCTTAGCAACTTCCTGTCCCTAACTTGGTAATGTGAATGTTTCCTGATTCTCTATGTGGAATACTAAGGCATGTAGAGTCAGAAGTTCTCCTTCAGTCTTTGTCTTGCACGTTTCCCTGTGCCACTACTGTCCAAATTTCCCCAGCAGGGCACTAGTTCTAGCATTCTAACTAGGAACTGGGAAATAATGTTTTTTTCTTCTTCCCTTTCTATCTATTTAGAAAAACCCCTAACTTTGAAGAGGAGATCAGTCAACATGTGTCTAATTTTTTGTCCCTCCTGCCTCTATCCCATAATCTCTTTTCCACAATACGTGTTTGGATTACGTGACACACTGGTCTTAACAGCATATCGGGACATGTTTGCAGCAATCTCCAGTCCAACAACCAGATCAGCCTGTTGCAGAAAGAACTATGGGCACTTGTAACTCCCATTCCTACTTATTCTTCCTGCCCTCATGCATTTCTCCTCTGTCACAGCCCCCGCCCCTTCTCCATAAGAGATTTGTTCTGTTCCTTTCACAGATTCCCAAATTGTGAATTACAAGCAAACAGAGAAACAGGTTGAGAAATAGGGAAAGATGAAGTAGGAGGGTTACCAAAAATATTATTCTTATTATAGCCCCCAAAACTCAAGAACATCAAGTATAGCTACACAACATGTAAACTCATAAATTCCCTATATACTACCAGAAACTGGCTAGAAAATAACTACATGTATGGTTTGTTTCCATATATGAAGCCAGACAAAAACATATTTGTACCAACACATTTCGCTAAGTTTGAAAAGATCAATTTTGTGAGACAGAATTTTTAAACAATTACATTATATTCACTCAAAACTATAAAATTCCAACACTGGAATCAAATTGCTATCCAAGAGATAAGGGAATTTCCTTCTGTGACTTTGGAATTTCACCATAAATTGCTATATGGTTATTTTTTTGTAAGTATATAACATGAGCAGCAATGCATGGGATATTTACATGGACTCTGTTCTATAAATTTTTAATTCATCTAAATATAGTTATCAAACAACAGATCAATACAGAAATAATCATTATTGAAAATAAGTTTTGGTGTTTGGCTTTCATTATTTTAATAATTTCAATGTTAAAATATGACTATGGTATAAGATACCATCTGTTTTCCTACATAGAAAAATTCCCACATCTAAACACTAAAAGTGCAATTATTAGAATGTTAAAAAACTAATATCCTGTAAGATTGTCTGAAAGGATTTTGGTCCTCTCATTGGTCCTTCCGAAAATTAGTTGTTCCTTTTTAAGCTAAATAATCTCCATTTTCCCAGTGAAACTTCAAAATTTGGGTGACAGTATAGTTACCCTGAATGAAATGCTGACTTTTCTTACAAGGTCACACAATAGAAATAGGTGCCAGTGTTTAAGAGAGACTGCCGTCTTTTCAAGGATAAATTAACATTTCTAACTCTACAAAGATTGGGTTTAGTGTCAGTGGTACGCACATGCATGGTAGCAATTGTCTAGTGATATCACCATCTTCGAGAATAATTCTTGTGTATCACTGATATTGCAATGGAATGTCATTATTAGCTATTGTTTTAAAAAATAAATTTGTTAAATCTGGAGCTTTACACACTTGTGGAAATAAAATTATATAAAATTAAAATTAAAATGTAAATATACATACATAACTCAAATATATAATGTATATATATTTATGAATGAAATATACATGTCATAAGTGATAATGATGAATCATCAGTTTATAGTTGATTTTCTGGTTTCTTCATGTAATATTTTCTTAAAGTATGGGTTATGGTAAACTACTATATTGGACATCATAATGTTATTTTTATTATGATTTGAGACAGAATAATTTAGTAATAGCCTTTGGAGTTTGAAAGCCCTAATTTAAAGTCTAATTTACCATATGTTGACATAAGTTTTCTCAACCATAAAACTGGGTATCTACCCTGTAAGTTTTCTTTTATTATTATTTCTCAGCATAAACCAAATGGTAAAAATTAGTTTTAAAAGAGCTTGCTAACCCAAACAATCACAAACTCTTCTTTGAAAAGTTATGTTACTTATATTTGAGTGTAAGAAAATTATGGGATGGTTTCTAAATCAAAAGACATTACCAGTAAGTTGTTAAGCATTAATGTTTAAAGAACAGCCTACTCATCTCACAGTCATAGAAACACAGTCATTGCAACTGTTAAATCAAACTAAAAATCTAGAATCATTTTTACTTCTTTGGAAGTAGAGAAAAATCAAGTATTAATAACCATAAGAAAAACTTGGATAATCTATAAAATTATATTTGTTTAATCCATGAGAGAGCTGAGAAAACAAAGCAAACTGATTAAATGGAATTCAAAAGGTGCCATGCTTCTCTTCACTGAAATCAGTCATATAGATTGTTTCACTTTGGTAGAGTATGAAAGGAAGAGACAGCCACATAGAGACAAACAAGGAGGAATTTTAAGCATTCTTAAAGATGAAGTAGAGGCCAGAGGCTAGTATGAAAGTTTAAAATTCCTGAGGTACCAGAAACAAGGAGACTTTGTACCTGTTTGCCAAATCTCTTACACAGTCTTCCACTGACTGCTTGGGTCACAGGCTAACCTCTTGCATTTCTGGAGTTCCAGCTCCAAGCAATCCCAGTGTAGGATGCTGATGGAATTATACTGTGGGTCTGAGATCTCTGAGCAGGCTGCAGAGAGCAAACATGCAGATGGTGGAGGAGAGGAACAGAGCTGCTCCATGGGCAACAGGCTGCCCTCTTACCCAGAGTGCCAGCCCCGAGTGGGGTTGGCACAGGAGGTTGGTGGAGGACTATTGCAGATCTGAGATCAAGGAGCAGGCACACAAGGGATGTGGCAGAAGATCTGAGAGAGAGAGCTCCACTGTGACTCAGGCATGCAAGGGGTGCCTAAATTTCAGAGCAAAGTCAGAGGATCTTGTGATAAGCTTGAGTGTTATTTGGGGATGATCAAGGAAAATACACACAAAATAACATTATCTTACCCAAGCTTTGTTGGGAGACCATTCAGAGAGAGTGGAATGGAGCCACCATCTTGAAGGGGAAGTGGGGAGGACAACTCCCTAGGGAAGGGAAACAGGCCATGTCATTCAGCAGCAAGGTCAGGAGTCTCTGGATCAGAGAGCTCTGAAAGGCAGCAGTGGTTTGGGATCATTTATAGCTATAGATTTTATCAAATCTATGGCCAGCAGATTGGGTGCAGTTTCACAGGTTATAAAAAGCAGACAGGTGCTAACAGGATAAACACATTTTAAATGGGACTATATTTAAAGCAGGGATTTGAGTTTGGTGCTGGCTGGCTTTGTGCTCACAGTCTTCGATTGCTGTGAAGAAGTACAACATAGGGACTAATATGAATTGGCCATCTTTAGGCCATTTATATAACAAATCTAACACAAGCTGTCTGTACTCTAAGACCAGTATGTGTTGTGTGCTATTAATGGAGAATGAATATGCCTGTGCCCTGGATCTTGCTCTGATTTTAGTCAAGAGCTACATGTGGATTTGATAGGTGTCATTTTTAGACAGAAGTTTTTAGGAACCAGTGCATGATTCTTCTGCTCTTTCCAACTTCCATAATCACAGCTGCTGTTTATGATGACTCAGTCTGCTTCCATGAGTGAGCTTAACATAAAACAGAACACCAACAAAGTCAAGATGAATATTCAGTGTGAGCAAGAAGTATACCCTTGTTTTGAGCTAGAAAGATTTGGGTTTGTTTGTGGCCATCAGATGAACCACCCCAATATATTAGAAAAATGCAAATGGATTTTAGTTCTAATTCTGATTTAGTCATTGGTCAATGAAAATGTAAGTTGCTATTTTACCAAGAAGGCGTGATTTGTAAGCAATTGGTCATAAGTGAACATTTTTATAAATCCCATTTGACAATAGAAATAATAGTGAAGCAGGCATATTTTTATATGTGCTAGTCTTTTCCACTGACATCCTCATCACCACTACTCATAGTTTAAAGATATTATGTGAGTCAAGCTTTCCTTAAATTCTCAACTTTGTGTAACACAAGTGGCATTTTTAGCTCCCAGGCCAGACATAATTTTGTCTTATGCTTACTCTAAATTTTTATCACAAGTCATAAGCTGTTTTGTGGATAAATTTATCACAGAATAATATTTATATCTTTAAAATTGTAGTGAAATTACAAATAAAAGATACTGACATACCTTTTAGAAATATAAAAATACAGAATATATTGTAACTGTTCTTCACTCCAATAATTCAAAGGAAAAGTTTATGTATCTCAATAAGAATTTTGCTGTGGATTGTGAAGAAAATGGCAAACCAGGATAAATTCTATAAATATCTATTGACTACCTCATCAAATAATATATTAGAATGTCTTAATATAATTTACTTTTCTTAAAATCCTACAATGCTTTTTTCAAATACCTATTACATTAAATGTTTTCTTTTCCCTCATCTCTGCATCCTTATTCCAAATTCATTATCTTAGACCTGAACCACACAATAGTTCATGATTTTCTTAAATATTGCTATCTTCCCAAACACTTCCTTTTGTTTCAACTTCATGCTCAAAAGCCTCTAATCATTACTATAAGATAAAACCCAGTTGGAATCTCTCTCTTCACCCCATCTACCACTGGAAGATAAAAGCCTATCACTTCCCAAAATGAATTTTGTTTTCCATAAAATTTCAATTTCCTTCTCTCATCATTCTTTCAAAATCCTCTCCATCTTATAAACTTGTAAGCTCCATAAGGTTGGAGAGTCTAGTTTTAGCAGCACAGTGTTTTATAGGTTATGGATGCACATACATATCTGTTAGATCTCTCCATTTGGAACACCCAGAATTTATCAATAATTATTTTATCTGATTTTAGAGAACAAACTGCCCTTCTGGGCATAATGCAGAAAGGATATAGTTACTATGCTGCTGACAAAAAGGTTAAATCATGTCTGGATGCTACTCCAACTTATAACCAAATCAAATACATTTTATATGGTTAACTCTGCTTATCAGAACTTTACTTTTAGAGGGGGCCAATTTGAGTCATACTTAAAGCCTCTATTCAAAATATCTTTAAGTACTAATAATCTTGAAAAAGAAAAGCATCTGCTTTATCTTGAAGCCAGTCACACTTACAGTTTTAAATATAGCATGAATCTCATAGAAAGTCTCTTGCTTTACCATTGCATAAATTTATCAGATACATGAACACAGTTCTAACTAAAGAATAAACCTGTCATTTCCATCAATAAAAGGCCTGTTAAAAAAAGTGATTATTATGGTAGAGCTGAAAAAAAAATAGGAACTTGCTTTAAGGTATAAGAAGTAATATGTAATACTAATCAAAAATGCAAAACAAAAAATAAAATGCATGAATTAAAAAATAAAGTTGCTAAACAAATATTGAAGACTACATTTTTCAGCTAAGTAGATCATACATAATTAAAATATTGATAAAATATTTTATTTTTATAGTTAAAATTTTAAGACGGGGAATTTTTTACATTTTAACATCTCTATAAATGGTAGAATTTTTATATTCTTGATTCATATACAACCGATACATTTATTATTCTTTGTGATACATAAATGAATGGCCTTTCTTATAGATTACAAGTTAGATTTCACAAAATATAAATATGTGAACTATTTTAGGATTTGTAGTGATAATTTTACAGCATATTACAGATTGCATTCAGGATAACTTAATTTCTAAAACATTTAACTTAAAATTGTATAATGAAATGTGTGTAATTTATATGATCAAAGAGAATTCTCAAAAATCTATTTAAAGCACCAGTTCTATATATGAAATGAGCATTCCAGGAAACATTAGCACCAGAGCTTTTCTGAAGCATCTTAAAAAATAGTTGTGTGAAATGAAGCAGTTTAAATATTTTACACTTTGGTATTATGAAATATTAATGTTCAAACGCCCACAAACGGAAAGAATAAGGTCAGCAAAAGTTGTGAAAGACAAAAGACTCACTTATAAACCTGTCTTTGAAAATAGAATGTAAGGATTTACCCCCAACAAACAAGCAAACAAATAAATAAATACATTATATAAGTTTATTCTGTAATTTAAGATTTAAATATTAAAATTTGGCTAAAAATATTCACGGATATTGTTTTCAGTTTGGAGGACTATCTTCTAAAAGCAGTGAAATTTAACTTAATGTGTTTTAAACCTTCTCATGTTTTTATGCATATAAATGATAGCCAGATTTTTCTTCTTTATCCCACCTAGCTATTTTTCATACTAATTACTTGAGTGATATTCTAAGGTTGTTGTGAATTTTTAAATTATTTTATTGGAACTGTCTTCGACTTGAAGGCTTATATTTGTAAAATATGTTGTCACCAAAGCTTAAATATAATCCAGTAGCAAAAAGTCCAAGACATTTAAATTATTTTTATTGACAATTGCCATCAATGTTTAATTACATTTAATGCTATGTTACAAACACAATCAAAAATGGTAAGGGAGATATTATCACTGACACCACAGAAATACAAACAACCAACAGAAAATATTATGAACACCTGTATGCACATAAACTAGAAAACCGAGAAGAAATGGATAAATTCCTGGACACACACAACCTCACTTGATTGAACAAGAAAGAAATTGAATCCCTCAGTAGACCAACCATAAATTCTGAAATTGAGGCACTAATAAATAGCCTACCAACCAAAAAAAGCCCAGGACCAGATGGATTCACAGCTGAATTCTACCAGATGTACAAAGAAGAGCTGATACCATTCCTACTGAAAGTATTCCAAAATATTGTGGAAAAGGTACTCCTTACTAACTCATTCTATGAGGCCAGCGTCATCCTGACACCAAAATGTGGCAGACATACAATAAAAAAATAAAACTTTAGGCCAATATCCTTTATGAACATCTATGAAAAAATCCCAACCAAATACTGACAAGCCAAATCTAGAAAAACATTAAAAAACTATCCACCATGGTCAAGTAAGCTTTACCCGGAGGCAAGGTTGGTTCAACAGACTCAAATCATTAAATATGGTTTAGCACATAAAAAGAACTAAAGACAAAAATACCATGATTTTCTCAACAATCAGAGAGAAGCCATTCTATAAAACTCAACATTTATTCATTTAAAAAAATCCCAATAACCTAAGTATTGAAGAAACCTACCTCAAAATAATAAGAGCCACCTATGATAAACCCACAACCAACATTACACTGAATGGGAAAAAGGTAGGAGCATTCCACTTGAAGACCGGCACAAGACAAAGATGCCCTCTCTCACTACTCCTATTCAACATAGTATTATAAGTTCTGGCCAGGGCAATCAGTCAATAGGAGAAATACAGGGCATTCAAACGGAAAAAAAAGAAGTCAAACTATCTCTGTTTTCAGATGACACGATACTCTACGTAGAAAACCACATAGTTTCAGCCCAAAAGCTTCTTAAACTGATAAATAAATTCAGCAACTCTCAGCATACAAAATCAATGTGCAAAAATTATTAGCATTACTATATACCAATAATAGTAAAGCCAAGAGCCAAATAAGGAATGAATTCCCACTCACAATTGCTGTGAAAAAGAATAAGATACCCTGTAATTCAGCTAACTAAAGACATGAAAGATTTCTACAAGGAGAATTAGAAACCAGCGCTCAAAGAAATCAGAGATGACACAAAGATATGGAAAAAAAAATCCACGGTACTAGATAGGAAGAATCAATATTATTAAAATGGCCATACTACCCAAAACAATTTATAGATTCAATGCTATTTCCATTAAACTACCATTCACATTCTTCACAGAACTAGAACATACTATTTTTAAATTTGTATAGAACCAAAACTCCATGGTACTGGTACAAGAACAGACACATAGACCAATGGAAAGAATAGAGAGCCCAGCAATAAGACTGCACACCCACACTGTCTGATCTTTGACAAATTTGACACAAGCAAGCAATTGGGAAAGAGTTTCCTATTTAATGAATGGTGATGGGATAACTGGCTAGCCATATACATAAGATTGAAACTGCACCCCTTCCTTACACCATATACAAAAATCAACTCTCGATGGGTTAAACACATAAATGTAAAACCTAAAACTATAAAAACCCTGGAAGACAAGCTAGGCAATAACATTCAGGATATATGCATGGGCAAAGATTTCATAATGAAGACTCTGAAAGAAATTGCAATAAAAGCAAAAACTGACAAATGAGATCTAATTAAACTAAAGAGCTTCTGCACAGCAAAAGAAACTATCAATGTAGAAAACAGAAAACCTACAGAATGGAAGAAAAATTTTGCAAACGATTCATCCAACAAAGGTCAAATATCCAGAATCTGTAAGACACTTAAACATATTTGTAAGAAAAAACAAACAACCCCATTAAAAAGTGGGGAAGAGACACAGGCAGTTTCTAAAAGAAGATAAATGCATGTTCAACAAACATATTTAAGAAAGCACCACATCACTCATCATTGGAGAAATGCAAATCAAAACCATAATGTGATACCATTTCACACTAGTCAGAATGGCTTTTATTAAAAAGTCAAAAAGCAACAGATGCTAGTGAAGCTGTGGAGAAAAAGGAACACTTGTACACTGTTGGAGGAAATGCAAATTAGCTCATCTATTGTAGAAGGTAGTGTAGGAATTCTCATAGATCTAAAGACATAACTACCACTGGACCCAGCAATCCCATTACTGGGTATATATCCAAAGGAACAGAAATCATTCTAGCATAAAGACACATGCACATACTTGTTCATGGCAGCACCATTCATAACAGCAAAGACATGGAATCCACCTAAATGCACATCAATTATAGACTGGACAAAGAAAATGTGGTACCTATACCCCATGGAATACTATGCAGCCATAAAAAAGAACAAGATCATGTCCTTTGCAGGAACATGGATGGAGCTGGAGGCCACTATCCTCAGAAAACTAACACAGGAACAGAAAACCAAATATTGCATGTTCTTACTTTAGGTGGGAGCTAAATGGTGAGAACATATAAATAGGAACAACACACAGTGCAGCCTTTTGTAGGGTGGTGGGTGGGAGGAGGGAAACAATCCAGTAAAACAACTGATGGGTACTAAGCTTAATACCTGGCTGGTAAGAGAGTCTGTACAACAAATCCTCATGACACAATTTTACCTATATAACAAACCTGCACTTGATCCTGCACTTAAAATAAAAAGAAAAAAACAACAAAAGCTTTTCTTCATTACAGGAAGAAGAAAAAATATTATAGTGGTAAATTGATTTCTCCCCCTGTAGAGTCAGGGTTTTTTAGCCTATATTCATGTGGAACTTTACAAAATTTGATAATTATGCGTAGTAATTAGTGTTAGAATAAAAGTCTTCGTAAGACTTTCTTTGAAAGATCACCTAAATTTATACAAAATGTCATACCAATATTTCTCTGACAATCATACTTTTCTTTTCCATGGCAATATTCCACAGAATATTGGTTTCTGAAATACATTAATTCAGTCTTCATAGTTTCCTAATCAGGCAGTCATTGTGATTTATAAAATATAAATTTTCCACTTTCCATGCATTTCATTATTATCGCTGACAAGCAAATACAACATTGGCATTTAATGAAGTCAGCCAGAAAAAAAAAGCCATAATTTAACCCTAAACTTTAAAAAAAATTTAACTTACAAATTAAATCAAATCAAATATATAGTTTTGTCTCAATTAAACTTACCTTTTTATAGATAAAATCTGTTTGTATTTTAACAATCCATAAACACATTTACAAAAGATGTATATTTTATATATTCATTTAAGTCTTTTTTCTTAACAGCAGAAGAAAAGTAAACAGAAAAAAACGATACAACCTAGCATGGCATATACAAATTATCATCAATTGAAGTAATGTATGAATATAGCTGTATATTTTTCATTTAAAAAAATTATTTGCTTTAAGTTACATTTCTATATAATAAGAACAAGTCTACTGTTTTCTAAGGTCTCTTGCTTCTCACTACCTTCAAATTGTCCATGTACTTGCAGGCTTATTACCAAATCAGAACATCTATTTCTAAATGTGAAGAGGACAGACATCTAATTTACTCTGTAGCATGACCTGCTCATCACTGCCATTGTTTCTGTTGTGGACACATAGAGTTGCTGGGGAAAACTGGTCCTAGACAGCCTAATGCATTCATGTTCACTGCTGAAATGATGGCTTAGAACTGCAATGATGTACAGAGTTAATAACATTACTTTAATGCAGATCACACAAAATACAAATTGGTGTGGTTGGATAAGGTAAGTGACCCAAGGAATGTGAATGCATTGGATTCAGCTTCCAGAATGTTGGAACCTTAAACAGAAGCAAGTTTATCAGAAAATACCTGTTTTTTTGCCAGCCGGATGTGTGTGTCTTTGCTGCTTTTCTCATTCTATACTTTCACTGCTGTGAAACAGAAACCACAGTGAAGAAAAGTAAAATTTTGATTTGCCAATGTACAAGCTTGGATAGAAATATGTAAAAGTTTGCTATTACATTTTACTTACCTGCCTTTCTTATTGGATTCCACTTTATTTTTATTTCCCATTTGTGCCTTTTGATAATGAATTAGTATTCTTTCTCCACATAATTTTGTTATCAATTTATAACAGTTAAGTAATACTGTTAATACGTCAATGAGTTTCCCAGAATTTTATTCTCAATTATGCAGTAGATCTTCCCTAGAAATATGCATTTCCTCTGAATCTTCTAGATCTGCAAACATTTTCTGTTAAGGTCTAGCTTATACATTTTATGCTTCACAGACCATACAGTCTCTGTCACAACTATTCAACTCTGCTGTAACAATAGGTAAACAAATGAAAGTGGTTATATCCTCAAAAACCTCTACTGATGCTAAACTTTGAATTTCTTATAATATTTGTGTGTCCCTGAAATAGTCTTTAAAGTTTTATTCAATACATTATAGTTTTTTTAAATATTATTTGCTGATGAGCTGTGCAAAAAGAGGTGATAGGATAGATTTGGCCCAACAAACTGTAGTTTGCTGGCCTCTGTTCCAGCTCTGGAGTTCTCCAACCTAGCTGCATATTGCAAGTAGGACCTAAACCAGATTAATGAAATTATAATATAAACCACAGGGTTTGTTATATTTTTTAAACTTCCTGGGTGATTTCAGTGTTGATATGCTGATCTTTTCTGAAAATAACATCATTTTTAAAAATTCAGGGTTGGATTTTTCTCCTCTCTCTATTTTTAACTAATGTCCATCTAAGCTCAATAGGTATTTGTCAGAAAAGTGTGAGAGAATTGCAGATTGCTCTGTTTATACAACACTCAGTGGGTAGGTTGGTATCTTTTTTAGACCTACACTTTGAAGTCAGGTTGAGGTACACATATCTTAGTCTAATTCTCCTTTACTAGTAAAATATACTACAGTTGCATTTTTATCCTATCCTTGAGCTCTTGTTGGTTTGATGCTCTGACACAATGTTAATACATGAAAACCTGTACTTTCAAACACATGTAAACTGCCACACTGGTCCTTTTTCTAATCGACACTCCCTACTATACTTGACCCACTCACAAAAATCTAAAACCACAGAATGTATTGATCCAACTCCTCAAAGTCCTTACTTCTCGTGCACTTTTATTCAGGGATTTACATTCTCCATCTTGGTGGAGTAAGATGCTAGCAGAGCTTAGGGTACAGAGAAGGCTGTCAAATGTTGACCCAAAAACGCACACAAAAATTTACCAGAAAAAAATATTGATCACACAAAACTAAGTTTATTAGGCCTACTGCAGTGAGAGAGAACACTACATTGACTGATTTTAGTCATGCCAGAGAGGAGTAAGGTCAGGGATGTACATTTAAGGGGGCTTAAAGACTGGAGTGAAAGATTTTAAGGTGGATTTTGCAAGGTGTAAAGCTGGTTAACATTAAGAAGTTTACAAGACATTAGTTGTAACCTAGTGGATATGGCAAGGTGAGTCTTGAAGCAAGTTTTGATGATAAACAAGTTATTCGTATTTAAAAAAATATGGTATTTTAGTTATTTTCCCAGTCTTCTAAGAACAAAAGTTGTTTAAAGCAAATTGCTAAGTTGCTTTTGCCTTGTAATTGTGGTGCTTAAAATGGACAGAAAAGTAAGTTGCTACCAGTTTTTAAGGCAACTAGAATGAAGCAAATAGTACTCCACTTTATAAAGCTACTTTTCACAAAAGTTGGTGGGCAATCCAGTTTTAAATTTGTTTAGGACCTAAAGATTTGAATCACAGGGTTAATGGTGGATAATATTAGTTTATTTTGCATTTTAGGTGGTTTTTATTTTATATTATGAAGTACACATTTCAGGAGTTACCTAGGTATCTTGGTTTTGGTAGAAAGATAAAGATAGATCTACAACCATCTGTATATCTAGAATAAATCTGTACCATAGTTAACTATTAATTATCTCTGGTTCTATAATTTGATTGCCTGTTACTGCTTTTAGTGGTTCAAAATTATCTTAAGTCTATTCATGGCGATTTTATGAGAATTTAGGTAAGTCTTCTTAATTGTGCATTATTTGAGAAGAAATTGCTTAAGTAATAGCCTCTAAGACTACATAGATATAGAGCATCAACAGCCCAGAATAGGTAGTACAAAGTTACTGCCATAGTAAGTACTGTAGTTTTCTAAGTAATCTATTATGAACAAGAGATAGAGAAATAACCAGAGGTTTTCAAGAGAAGAGCTTCTGTGAAGCAGCAAAGGAGGACCCAGTGTTTAGTTCCTGGTAAGAATAGCTGTGTTGTGGGTGCTATTAACATCCAAGCCATATGACCTGCAAGGAGGAAGCGATGAGAAATAAATATCTCAACATCACTTGCCTTTCTACTTTTAAACTCCTGATTTCATTAGCTGAAATGAATCAGAAATCAGTCACAGTTAGAAGCAGGCCATTCCATTCACCCTCCTGTGGTACAGAATGAGTAGAGAAGGGTCAAGAGAGGATCTGGGGCTCGGTGAGGTAGCTCAGGCCTGTAATCTCAGCACTTTTGGAGGCTGAGTTGGTGGATTTCTTGAGCCTAGAAGCTCAAGACCAGTCTTGTCAACATGGTGAAACCCCATCTCTATTAAAAATACAAAAAAATCAGCCAGGCATGGAGGGGTGCTCCTGTAGTCCCAGCTATTTGGGAGGCTGAAATGGGACAATTGCTTGAACCCAGGAGGCAGAGGTTGCAGTGAGCCAAGATTGTGCCACTGCACTCCATTCTGGACGGTAGAGTGAGATTCAGTCTCAAAAAAAAAAAAAAAAAAAAAAAGATCTGGAAGAACAAATGGATGTTATACAGCACAGCCCTTTCCTACAAGGTATATGGCATGATGCTTATATGACAGGCTTATGTGGGCAGAAAGATATTTTAGGTACAAGGGATAATGGCACAGTGAACAGACAAAATAACTCTGGAACTTTGATGAGCTAAACCTAGAATCATGTATCTTTAAACATCTAAGTGAAAAATAATCAATGTCTATGTTAGTTAAACCACCATTCTGGTATTAGTAGTTGAAAGTACCGTAACTGATATACTGTCTTGTGAGGCAACTACTGTTTTTATCCCCAGTATCCACTTAAGACAATTTAGTCATTAAAGAAATTGGCAACATAACTAAGGTCACATAGCAGTTCTATTATGCTGGATTGGGCATGAAGAGAAACATACGCTTTTCCCTGCTTTGTGAATGTGACTTCACTGATTTTCATTTTCCTTACTTGTAAAAGAAAAGGAGAAAAAAAAATGCTGGTCACACAGGCATAGTGGTTAATGTCACTTAAACATGATAGCATACTGAAAATATTATGATGCAGTAAATAACTTTATTAACATACAAATTGTTAATCATATTAACATTATTCATTAGTATTTCAATAATTAATAATTAATATCTTATTAACTTAAAATATTACACAGTATATTTTCTGAAAATACAAATTATAAAACTGCAATTCTTACAGTAGAAAAACTGCAAACAGTTGTACTGAAAAAAATTTTTTTACAGTTCATATAATCTACATCTACATAATTTTTTATCAATCCATCCATAGATTTCGCAGAAAACAGTAATCTCTATCCGCTTCTACAAACATTTGATCAGTAGCCCTTTATTGTCCCTTTTCCATTGTTCCTTGTCAGTTCTAATTTAATGTAAGCTCTTGAAGCTGAGGATTATGATTTGATAGCTTTATATCCCCTCAGATTCCTGGCTTATAAAGTGATACACATAATAGATGTTTGATAAATATTTTTGAACGAACGCTGTGGTATTTTATTTTTTCACATCCAGCATATATGTTTCTATTATATCCCTTGAAGTGTAAGATAATGCTTATCTCCAATGCTAACTAAAAACACAATATCAACAAAAGGTAGTATGTCATTCTTTAGCTTAGGTGGTAGAAATGCTCTCACTTGTTCTTACTGAACAAAGCAAAACCACCAGAAAAGTTGTTTCTGAATTCACTTCAGTTGGCCCAGATTTTCAGAAGAGTTGAAAAGTTTGTAATAAAAAGAATCTTGCTGAGGATCAATAAGGTTTCATTTCCACTTACAGCTTTTTTCTAACATTTTTTTTTCTTCCCACATACCTATACAACTACTGATGGTCCACAGACACTGAGAGCATAAGCGTACCTGAAAGAATTCTAAAAATGCACTTGGAAGCACAGTTTCTTTCTTGTTCTTACAATTGTCATTGCTAGAATGCGTCTTCTACTATAGAAATCTGAGGGTGTTAATAAAGTAAATTCTATTAAATGCATCATGTATTTGAACTATACTTACCCTAAAAAAATGAAAAAAACAAACAAACAAAAAAAAAACACCAGACACTTGATATATATGACCTTTTAAATATGTTACCACCACTTAATAGAGAGGAGAAAATCAAATCAAATAGAGAGATGGTTTAAATAGCTTTTAATTTTTGAACAAATATTAGAATACATTATACATAAGCCTATGCTTATGTTTTCCAGGCAAAGTTTTCCAGAAATGAAGAAAGATAATTATCTCTAGACTAAAAGATCCTCCAAGTTTCAACTTGAAACTATACATTATCAGGAATAATTTCTATCAAATGTTTATATAACATAAAACAGTGACAACTTAAAACTATATGATACAATGTGTTTTTTTTTCTTTCAACTTTTATTTTAGGTACAAGGGATACATGTGTGGATTTATTATGCAGGTAAATTGTGTGTTTTAGGGGTTTGGTGTACAGATTATTTCACCACCGAAGTAATAAACATAGTACCGGCCAGGTAGTTTTTCAATCCTCACCCTCCTCTCTACCTCCACCCTCAAGTCATCCCTACTGTCTGTTGTTTTCTTCTTTATATCCACGTGCACTCAGGGCTTAAGCCCCACTTATAACATGAGGTGTTTGGTTTTCTCTTTCTGTGTTAATTCACATAGGATAATGATTTCCAGCTCCATCCATTGTGCTTCAAATGACATGATTCCATTCTTTTTAGGGATGCTTAGTATTCCATGGTGTATATCTGTCAGATTTTCTTTATCCAGTCTATTGTTGATGGGTATTAAGGTTGATTCCATTTCTGTGCTACTGTCAAGAGTGATGTGACGAACACACGTGTGCATACGTCTTTATGGTATAATGATTTATATTCCTTTGGTATATACCCAATAATTGGAGTTGAATAAATTAGCTTCTCATTTTCTTGTACTTGTGTCAGTTTCCTCATTTTACCTTGGCAATAGTCACTCGAATTTGTGTGAGATGGTATTTCATTGTAGTTTTTACTGCATTTTTCCAATAATTAGTGTTTTGAGTATTTTTTCACATGCTTCTTGTTTAAGTGTATGTCTTCTTTTGAGAAGTGTCTGTTCATGCCTTTTGCTCACATTTTAATGAACTTGTTTGATTTTTGCTTGTTGATTTGTTTAAGTTCCTCATAGATTCTGGATGTTAAACTTTTGTTGGAGGCAGAAATTGCAAATATTTTCTCCCTGTTTGTAGGTTGTCTATTTACTCTGTTGATAGTTTCTTTTGCTGTGCAGAAGCTCTTTAGTTTAATTAGATCCCACTTATCAAACAGTGTTTTCATTGCAATGGCTTTTGGCTTCATCCTCATAAAAATCTTTGTCCCACCTTATGTCCAGAATGGTATTTCCTATGTTATCTTGTAGGGTTTTAATGCACAAAAAATAAATAGCTTTTCTATATACCAATAATATCCAAGCTGACAGCCAAATCAAGAACACAGTCCCATTCACAATAGTCACACACACAAAATATAAAATACCTAAGAATGCAGCTAGCCAGGGTGGTAAAAGACCTCTGAAACAAAAATTTCAAAACACTCCTCAAAAACATCAGAGATAACAAACACATGAAAAAACATTCCATGGTCATGGATAGGAACAATCAACATCAATAAAATGGCAATACTGCCCAAAGCAATTTACAGATTCAATGCTATCCCTATAAACTACCAATGACATTTTTCAAAGAATTAGAAAAAAAATTCTAAAATTTATATGGAACCAAAATAGAGCTCGAATTACCAAAGCAATCTTAAGCAAAAATAATAAAGGTAGGGGGATCGCCCAATAACATTCCCCTCGATGCAGTCTGAGTTAACTCATCTGTTATCCTGCTAGCTGTAGAAATGGAAGCTTATATTAAACACTGTAATCTTTAAAGTGTAATTGTGTGACTTTTTAAAAGTTGCTTTAAAGTACCTATAATGAGAAATTGGTTTATGATCACTGGGAAGAATTGCATAGTTTTATAAAACTCAAATTAAAATATCTGTTTCAATGACCTGAATTTTACCAGATGTAATCACAGATAGGTATTAAATTTGTCAGAATTTCTTCAATTCTGTGAATAAACACTCTGTGTGGCACTTATTTTGAACCTATTAAAGAATCAAAATTCAAACTAAAAAAAAAAAAAAAACCCACACACACCACCGAACTTCAAATTATACTATACTACAAGGTTGCAGTAAACAAAACATCACGGTACTGGTACAAAAGCAGAAATATAGACCAATGGAACAGGCTAGAGAACCCAACAATAAAACTGCACACCTACAACCATCTGAGCATCAACAAAGTCAACAAAAACAAGCAATGGAAAAAGGACTTCCTATCCAATAAATGCTCCCGGGTTAACTGAGTAGCCATATGCAGAAGACTGAAACTGGGCCCCTTCCTTTCACCACATACAAAAATCAACTTGCGATAAAGACTTAACTGTAAAACCTAATGCTAAAATAAGTGTTTTTCAATATAAATGTTTTTGTGCACTTACTGCAAATCACATAATACATTAAGAGCTTTCACATTATCATTTTATTTGTTTTAATAACAATCCTCTATTATAGGTAAAATGTTGCCAATTTTACAAAGTAGAAACCAGGAATTCTGGGACAATGTTAACCTCCATTTCAAAGGCTTTTGCAGAACTTCATAAAATGCACAGGCATTCTGGTTTACTACTCAAACAATAATCAATGTTTTTCTTCCTCCAGTCAATCATTGTGTAGCTTTAAATAATTCACAATTATTCTGTGCTATTCTAACTTAAAACAAATAATTCACCCATTCCTCTTTTACTTTCATTTATTCAATCAAAATTTATCGAGTATATAATATGCGCCAGGCTTAGCACTATCTCTTAAGATTTAGGAATATAAACTGTAAGCCCTACCTTAAGAGGCTTTGAGTGTACTGAAAAGATACAATTTAAAAGCCTAATTACAGCACTTTGGGAGGCCAAGGCAGGTGAATCACCTGAGGCCAGAGTCCAAGACCAGCCTGGCCAACATGGTGAAACCCTGTCTCTACTATAAATATGAAAATTAGCTGGACATGGTGGTGCACACCTGTAATCTCATCTACTCAGGAGGCTGAGGCAGGAGAATAGCTTGAACCCAGGAGGAAGATATTGCAATGAGCCAAGAGCACACCAATGCACTCCAGCCTGGGTGACAGAGTGATACTCGGTCTAAAAAACAAACAACCAACAACCATCTATGAAGCTCTTTTGAAGAACTGTAAACAAGAATAGACTTTCTTTAGAGTGTATTTGATTTGGTTCTGAAAGATATTTTAGCCAATGGAAAAAGGAACTTGTGATACATGGTTTCCTGCTGGCAAATGTGTAACATTGTTGCCTCTTCTTGTTCCAAACCTGCCTTGTGTTTAAATCTGGTGCTCAATAAAACAGTAAATTCTTTTGGTAGGATAAGTCAGGAAACTAAGAATCAGATTTTTCTCTTTAAACCACTCTTCTTTTAGGTTAATTACTGAACCACATCAGAAGGCTTTTTTTTTCATTTTTGTCTTCCCTTGTAGGAGCCATTTGTTCTAGTTTCTCAAGAGCTGAACTAAGTATTCCCTTTCTTTAATGGGAGCTCTAGGAAACTTTGAAACATCATCAGTCATTTTCCACAATCAATGTCCAACTCATAGCTTACGATACCAGGTCACCTCATGCACACCCTCATCCTTTCTTGTCAACATTAAAACTTGATTTCAATGGAGTACCTAATTAGCACAAATTCATTAAGGTATCAAGAATATATTATTTACATTGTAACAGAGGATAAAAACCTTAGTCCACAAAAAAAAGAATCTCAATGATAGAATTTAGGCCTTGAAAATATAGGGGAAATCTTTGGGAAAGTAAACTCATGGATCTCCTCTAATTCCTTCTAAAATCACCAACCTATGCAGCCAATTACAAATCTCTTAAAAGTAAATGAAATAACTTCGATTCCAGTGTGCTGACATAGAGCATTCCTGCTAAAAGAAACTTTAATGACACACAGTGCACTAAGTCAGCTATGATAATTGTACTTTTAAAAACCTTAATCCACTTATTCACTAGCCATCCTGATAATCAGTAACTAGGAAATGAGCTTTAGGAGACAGCTGTCTCACTGAAATGCAGATAACAGAAACGGAATTTTAATTTTACAAACTAGGAAAATGATAGAAGTTAACCAGCTCAATGATGTACCTTGAGTTAGCCTTCCCTCCTTCCCTGTTTCATTCTTTCTAATACTTCCTTTCTTATTCCTGGCCAGGAAGACACTTGCATGCAAGGCCCAGTCTCTACACCTGAAATAGCTGGTTCCAAGAGTAGTCATAATAGCAGCAAATGAACTGCTGCCTGTCCAGGGCCCTGAAGCTATGGGTGTAAGTGTGAGAGTGGACAACGGTGTGATCATCTTGAATCATATATATGAGTTTTAACCAGAGAACATCTACACTGGAAGAGGCAATAAACTCACAACATATAAGAATTACATATATAAATGTATGTATATCAGGAATATTTAACAAATATCCCTACAGAGAGAATCATCCCTTTCCATCTTACCTTAGAGCACTGTTTAGTGGATATTTGAATCCATAGCTATCACCACACCTGACATTTAAACATCTGCAAGTGTTCCCAAAGGGAAATAAATTCTGTTATGAAAATGATGATGGCTCCCTTATTCTGCTTTTGGCTTTAATTGTTGTTATGCCTGATACCAATCATCCAAAAGTTTTAGAGGCAGGAGATATGCCTTTCTATACTCACCCACACACATTCACAATGTATAATACCTTGAATGAGAATAAAACATAAGCAACACAGAATCACATGTGAGAAAATGTGTGCACGTTACATACATTTAAGATTTTCATAGAAAGAAAATGAATTGATTTGGGTAAGATTAGAAATGAATTTAAAATTGACTTTTTACAAAAAGGAAGAATTTGATATGGCAAGGAGCAAGAGCAAAGTTAAAGTTACACAAGAATGGAAATAACATGTCTGGTCTGAAAAGAATTACTGATAATTAGTTTATCCTTTCTATGAGACAGGTAGTGTCTGGGTACTTTCCATGTTTCATCCCCAGACTGTGCATAACCCTCCTCATTCAAAGTCCTATTCTTTGCCCCGATCTCTTATATCTTACCAAATGTCAAGTCAATTCTTATAGTTACTCAGGTAAAAATTCTCAGAGCCATCTTTAAAAAAATCATATGTGCTCTATTTCAACATATATTCAGAATCCAGCACTTATCACCTCTACTTCCAGCAGCTTAGTCTAAGCTACAATTATGTCCCTCCTGGACCATTTCTACTGCTTCCCACTTGATCTTGCTGCACCTACCCTTGTTCTATAGTTCTTTCCACAGGCAACCAATGGAACAATTCCTTAATATCTCAAGGCAAGCCATGTTATCTTTCTAGAGTAAAATTATTAAAAGACTTTCCTTCCTGATTCAGAGTAAAATGAAAACTCCATATTATCACTTTATAAGGCTTGGCACTTTCCCCTACTACCTTTCTTAGGTAATCTGCAACCACTCTCTCTTTGCCAACTCTGATCCAGCCACTTTTGCCTCTTTGCTAATCTTTAAATAGTTAAGCACACTCCTGCATCCAGACACTTGCACACACTTTCTGGTATCTTTTTAAAAGGAAGATGTCCCATGATAACTGCATCTAATGTAGCAGCCCCATTTAGTTTTAGTTCCTTTACCTTGCTTTATTCTTTTTTACAGCATGTACTAGTGACTTGAATGCTACATGTATATTTATTATTTATCTATTTTCACTATTATTTCAACTCTAAAAAGTAGGGATGATCGATTTTCTTTATAGGTAGATATCTAGGATCTAAAATAGGGCTTGGTACAGAGTTGGTAGTTTATAATTGTGTAATGATTATGTGAATTTATCTTTGAAAATCCTATAAGATATGTTGTAATCCTCATTGTAATAAAAGGAAATTGCTGACACAAATCTTAAATAGCTCTTTTTCCAACAACAGCTAATAAGAATTACAATTCAGGATTGGGTGCGGTGGCTCAGGCCCGTAATCCCAGCACTTTCAGAGGCTGAGGCAGGTGGATCACTATGTCAGGAGTTTGAGACTAGCCTGGTCAACATGGTGAAACCCTGTATCTACTAAGAAGATACAAATATTAGCTGAGCATAATGGCAGATGCCTACAATCCAAGCTACTCTGGAAGCTGAGACAGGAGAATCACTTGAACACAGGAGGTGGAGGTTGCAGTGAGCCAAGATGGAGCCACTGCACTCCAACCTGAGTGACAGAGCCAGGCTAGGAAAGGTTTGATAGGTTGTATTTTTATACTAAGATGTAACATAAAAACCCCTACATTTAAATTCTTCATTACCTATACTTGACTCAGAGATTACAGGAAGTTTATTCCAGCTCATAAATATAAATTTAAAAGGAAATTTAAGATAATTATTGCTGAGATTTTGTTATATATTATTATAATAATATAAAATAAATTAATATCTTGAACACATCTTTCATTAAATAACTCCACATATTCAAGTGCTATTTGAAAATTTTGCAGTTTCTAGGAGGAAAAAATGTAGCAATAATAGACTGAGTTATTGCAAAAAAATTTGTTTTGAAAATGTCATTTAGGTACTACTATTGCTAATGGCTATAGACAGAAGAGCATGAATAAGATAACTTGTTAGTTTCCAGAGTTAGTTAGTTTCAATAATATCTGCAGACTGACTGCAGACTAAAATTAGAATGAGAAACTCCTGCAGATTATTATTAAAGGGGGATGCCCAGTTCTTTGGTTAGTTTTATTTTTCAAGAACCCGATCAGGTTCATTTTCATGAAGAACCAAGAAAACCCTCCTTATGGTACTGGAAGGGGGAAAGGAAGAATGGCCATTGTGAAATATACCCACAGCTTTTTCCACCACAAATTTTTACAAAATTTTACTCTGGGAAAGAAGGCTAGGGAGATTTGATCAGAGCCTCATCCCACTTGAGATAAGGGAATTTCTTTGTCTCCAGAACCTTCTAGTCTTCCTGTATCACCTTTAGGAGTATGAAAGCTAAGAAATAGTTGGGAAGGCCACAGTCCAGAGAAACAGGCTCACTTAAACACTGACATATAATCTTCTTACATTTACAGCATGGTCTTTTTCCCCCATATCTCACCACATCCACCATGGGAATCAATTATTAACAGTGAATTATAGCTGAAAGAGCTGTAAGACATCGACGACTCTATCTAAGAAGGAGTACTTAGGGAAGCATAAAGGCATCAGAGAAGACAAAAGCAAACATGCTTAGGTTTTTTCAATGACTTGGCTATTGTAAGTAGTGCTATCATAAACATAAAATTGCAGGTGTCTTTCTTATAATGATTTATTTTCCTTTGAGTAGTCACCCAGTAGTGGAATTGCTGGGTCAAATTGTAGTTCAGTTTTTAGTTCTTTGAGGTATCTCCATACTGTTTTCTATAGAGGTGGTAATAATTTACATTCCCACCAATAGTGTATGAACATTCTCTTTTCTCCACATTTATGTTAACATCTGTTGGGTTTTTTACCTTTTTAATAAAAGCCATTCTGACTGATGTATTAATAAGATGACATCTCAGTGTGGTTTTAATTTGCATTTCACCGATGATTAATTATGTTGATCATTTTAAATGTGTCTGTTGGCTGCTTTTGAGAAATGTCTGTTCATGTCCTTCATCCAGTTTTTAATGGGGTTATTTGAATTTTTCTTCTTGAGTTGAGTTTCCTGTATATTCCAGATATTATTCTTTTGCCAGAAGCATAATTTGCAAACATTTTCTCCCATTCTGATGAGTACACTATAAGCCCAACCCTCACTATCACACAAGTAATATTCATGTAACAAATAAATACATACACCCCCAAATCTAAAAAAGAAATATATATTTAAAAAACCCACAAGATTCTTAAACCTCTGGAATCCACAACTACATCATATGTTACATATAGCAATTTGGCAATTTCTCAAAGAACTTAAAGCAGAATTACCATTAGACCTAGTAATCCAAATATTGGGTATATACTGGAAGAAACAGAAATTGGTCTACCATAAAAACATATGCACATATGTTCATTGCATCACTATTCATAATAGCAAAGACATGGAATCAACCTAAATGCCCATCAGTAGTAGACTGGATGTAAAACTTGTGGTAAACATACAACATGAAATACTATGCAGCCATAACATAGAATAAAATCATGTTATTTGCAGCAACATGGATGGAGGGGAAGGCCATTATCCTAATGCATGAACAGGAAACAAAATATTGCATGTTCTTACTTATACATGGGAGTTAAACACTGAGTACATGTGGATACAAAGAAGGCAACAATAGACACCAGGGCCTACTTGAGGGTGGAGGATGGGAGGAAGATGAGGATCAAAAAACTACCTATCAGGTACTATGCTTATTACCTGAGTGGAGAAATAATCTAAATAAGAAAACCCCCATATTCTAGACCAGCTCAGTCTGATAAAAATAATGTGAGCCACATGTGAAATTTTTGATTTCCAAGAAGCCACATTTTAAAAAGTAAAAAGTCATAGGTAAAATTAATTTTATTATTATATGTTACCTAATATAATAATTTACATATTTTAAACATAAGTGTTATTAATGAAATATTTACATTATTTTTCTTTTAGTATCTCTTAATATTTAGTATGCATTTTATATTTAATGCATATTTCAATTCAGATGCTAAATTTTCCATTGAAACACTTGATCTGTTGAAATATTTCAGGAAAATTAGAGTTTAGTTGTTCTAAACAATATATTTATTTATGGTGTTGTTCTAAATATAAGTTTTTCAGTAACTAAATTAAATATTGGTTTTTAATTTTTGATTTAAGTTAAGCAACATTAAAATTCTAATTTAAGACTAGAAATCTAAAATTAAAATTAAAAATTTTGTTCCTTAGTTGCTAGCCATATTTAAATTGTTTGATATTTAATATATGGCTCAAGGCTGTCATATTGAACAGTTAAATTCTAGAGCTTTCTAGAATGTAGTATGAAAACCACTGGGTTATTCAAAATGCTTCTCAAGACTATCATTCAGGAGGCTACTGCCATGATCACCAAGAAACATTCAGCTTAGTATTTGATATCTGGGTATACAGTACTGATAAAAATCCTGCTCCTAGACCTGCAAGGTGGAGTTTCAGACTATGGCCTACTTAAATTCAGTGAAAATACCATTCTATGAAGGATCTGGGAAGCCAGCTAGCTAGGCAGAATTTCCCTGGCAGCCCTCTCTATCATAATGTGTACTTTGCTTTCAAAATGTCAACATAACATCACTCTGAGATTTGTTCATCTCACAGATGGCAAAGTCAGTTTTTTAAATTAAGCAGCCTAACCTGGAAGCCATAATAAGTATGAAATAGATTAGGCAGGAGTTATTCCCCTAAGTCTTGTCAATCTACCAGCTTAAAGCAATGCTGATCACTGCTCTAATATTTGCAGGTAGTTGCTGAGGATAGTCAAATAATTCCCAGATGGACTGCTGAAAGGAGGAAGAACTGCATCTGTGAAAGCATAATCACAAAGTGAATTATAATTTCAAGCAGTGTGACTTAATTGTGGGCAATAGAGGGTAGAGTAATATGAAGTGAAGCAATTAAATGAAATTAATGCTGTCTTAGTCTACTCTAGTTTCTGAACTGTAAAAAGTAACTCTTGAAGGAGTGGTGATTATTGAAAATGGTAGAAGTCTTCATCAAAAATGGGCTTCAACTGGAATTTCAACTGTCAAAATTCTGAATACTAGACATGGACCTCTGAGTAAAGGAATCGACAACAGGAATTCATTATGTAACATTTTTCTTGCTTTGCTGTTCTATCCTATCTTGGTCCTTTCATACCAAGTTCATATACCACCTTACCACTTGAGTTATTTACTAAATTAAAGCATTTAATCATGTCACCGACTTCTCATAAAACACGTATATATTAAAGCCTCCCAGAATCTTGAGCCTCATCGTTAAGGTTCTTCACGGTACGTTCTAAATCTTTCTTTTTATTTATATTTTCTACTCTAATCTATGCACTCAGGGGACTAAATTAAAAATACATCAGAACCATTATGCTAAGTTCAGTGACTCACAAATATTAACACTAGAAAACTTGGTCTGAAGAGGGTTCCTTGAGGTGCTTGCTGTACCAGGCAGGTTTTTGTTGTCATTATTAGATCCTGAAGAGATAGTGAAACCTGAGGAAGTTTCCAGAGTGGACACAGCAAAGGGGCATATTTGAAGGACTATGATTATTTACCAAGCAGAGTCACAGCATTTCAATATTTTAATGCCCAGAATGGCTATATCAGTGTGTCCAAACTGAATGTTAGTCCAAATTCATACTGCAGTATAAATTTCACACTTCTAACTCTTTCTCATGCACAGGATCAATCAAGTAAATATTCCTTGAACTGAATAAAATTAAAATATTCTATGAATTTTTATACCTTTAAATGTTTGCTCATAAGATTTCTTTTATATTCCTCTAGTTTTTCATTATAAACCTTCAATTCATTTTTTTTGTGAATTGGCTGCAACACTAGCTCTCGTCTTCAGCCTTCTCAGAACCTTCACAGTCAGAATTCACGGCTGCCTTCTCCATAGAAAAAATAACAATCAATATATATTCTTAACAGTGGCAACCACAGGAAGACTTTAATTATGGTTGCTTCTAAACTTGTTTAGAATAGATTTTCAAATTTCATCACTTTGTAAATCTGTAACGAAAGCCAAAGGGAGTGTCTTTCCCTATAGTGCTCAGTAAATGCCAAATAAAAAAATTTAAGATGAAGCCATGAATCCTGGATGAATAATCATATTGAAAAATACACCCATATGAGTGCTGTAAACACTTTTTTATGTATTTGAAACCCAAAGAAGATAAGCAGTTGTGAGCACAAAGGGGGGAAACAAGAACTAGAGCTGCTGTTAAGGTGAGAGCTATATGCTAGGGCAAAACCCCATTTTTACACTTTTATCTTTCAATCTCATGTTACTTTAATAACTCAGAGTGTTTTAATTTACTTTCAGTAGTGAAATAAATATTATAACGACCTTTTCACTGGACAGAAAAAAATATAATTTTTCCACATTGTAACACGGAGTATATTTTTCTCAACTTTCTGCTGAATAGGTCATCCAAGGGCAAGAAAAAGTAACTTGAAATTGAACTTTGTTAGTACTGTACAGTGATGTCAACTTGCAAGAAAAGCGTTAAGTCCCTTCCTTCCTTCCTTCCTTCCTTCCTTCCCTCCCTCCTTCCTTCCTTTCTTCTTTCCTTCCTTCCTTCCTTCCCTCCCTCCCTCCCTCCTTTTCTTCTTTCCTTCCTTCCCTCCCTCCCTCCCTCCCTCCCTCCCTCCTTCCTTCCTTCCCTCCTTTCTTCTTTTTTTGAGACAGGCTCTTGCTCTGTCGCCAGGCTGGAGTGCAGTGGCATAATCTCAGCTCACTGCAACCTCTGCTTCCCGGGTTCAAGCGATTCTCCTGCCTCAGCCTCCAGAGTAGCTGGGACTACAGGTGCATGCCACCACACCCAGCTAATATTTGTATTTTTAGTAGACATTGGGTTTCACAATGTCAGCCAGGATGATCTCAGTCTCTTGATCTTTTGATCCTCCTACCTCAGCCTCCCAAAGTGCGGGGATTACAGGCGTGAGCCAACACGCCTGTCCTATTCTTTCTTTTTAAGATGACCTTCCTGTAACTCCTATTTTTATTTTATATTTTCTCATATACTATGTATAAATATTCACTGAATATCATAAAATAATTCCAATTTAGAGCAAAATTGCTCTTTTAGCTGTATAAACAGAACATAGCATGGTCACATCCATTACGGGCTTACTTTCCAACTCTCCTTCAAGATATTCACTGTATTAAAAATTAGAACTAACTTTTGAATAAAGTCCATAACAGGAAGTACACAGTTTCTGTTCTATCCTGTATATCCTCAGCTTATTTATCTGCCTCTGAGACAGAATAGGGTAATTTCTTAAAAAGTGCTCCATCTTTGCTTTTTCATCAACTTTTCATTTGTTTCCAATCTTGAGTTTTCCAACTCTGTGCTACAAATGTCTAAAAGAACTGTGAATAATGAATCTCCTAATGCTTTTTTCCATTTTGTAATTTTTGGCCTTTCAGTTCAATGTAAACCCTTCTAATAAGGACTATCATGAGCTGTATGTGGTTTCCATCAGCACAGGTATTAGAAATGACTTACAATGTTAGTTCTGTCATATAAACCACTTACTTTTCTTTAGGCTTATGGTAAGTAGATGACTGAGAAATTTATTTTCTGTATCTTTGTTTCTCATTTTCACCTCTGATGCCTATATACACTAAATGAGAGAAAAAAATAACTATCCCTCAAAAAGTTTTCCAACATCTCATTCTATTTTGTCAATCCTTTTATTTCCGCTCAGACTATTGGTTAAAATCATTGTGGAGACATCATATAAGCTAGTGAATCTTTTCTAAAGTTGGTACATATATTTGCTTTAGTTTTTAATTCTTATTTTCACGAAGAGTCGGTGAAATCCTGACTTGTTTGGTACATTTTTGTAGCTCGTTTCTAGTATACTTTATGTTTTCAATGATTTAAATTATTTTTATTTTTTTCTCTGGGGTGTATAGAAAATAAAGTGAGAATCACTGTGGAAGGGAATATGTTAGAATAATAGGTTTATATTTAGGTAGCAGTGGAGGAAATAAAGACTTTTTTATGTCTAACGCATATTCTTTTTTCTGCAAGTTAAGCCTTTCTCCTTTTGTGTGTTAAGATAAAAATAATTTACATTATTCTCTGAAGGCATGTGCCAATGTGGAACACATTAAAAGTCTTACTGGAACACATATATTTTCTTCCATATTCCATCTCCTATACTTTCCAGGTGCTTTATCTGGAAATGTGACAGAAAAGCAAAATAAAACGGACGTTAAAAATTATTTGTAACCAGTTAGTGCAGTAAAACAAATAATTACTTTCTAAATCTTGGTCTTGAGATTTATGAACCACTATAAAATTAATTTATATAGATACAGCTATAATTACAGATTACAAATCTCAAAAATTTACTAGTCCTACCTCTTTTATAACCAAATGTGATACATTGTAATATTTGTTTCTAGCCAACAACCAGAAATTTTAAAACTTATCCTTGCTTAATTTTTCCAGGGGTTTATAATCCAAGTAAGAAAAAAATAATTGTTATGACTAACACAAATTTTTTCTGTTGCGGTTTAAACTTTTAGTTTTTTGCTTGTTACTGAGATGGAGACAACTATCATTCTCTTTTAAGGTTCCATTAGATGCTTAGAGAAAATAAAGCTGTTATCTAGGCCTTTTGTTTGTTGTATTCTTATGAACATGTTCATATTTTGACAGCAATCCTCTGGACACTCTCTCAGTCATGTTCTGATTTCAAACTTCCTGACTACATACTGACTCAGGAATGAAGTCAGATTTTCTTTTTAGAAGATTTGAGTGATTTGTTTTGTTTCTTTTTTGTGGTGTTTTTTCTTTTTTTTCCTTTTTTTTTTTTTTTTTTTTGAGGTTTCACTAGCTGAAGACATCTCATCTCACTGGAATCGGTTTACCAGTAAACATATTTTAGTTGTTTCATCCCCTTTGTTCTCACCCCTTATACCTCATCCCCTTACAGCAAATTAAGAAGACATTTAGAGAAATACATTTTTTTTATGTAAGCAAATAAAAGGAAATAAATTACAGATAGATCATGTCATTTCCCGAAAGCAGTTCTAGTCCAATTAAGATGTCTGTTAGATAACACTTAAGGCTCCCTATTTTCAGTATTTAAAAACACCGCATATCTGATCAAGATCCAGCCCATGGAACATAAACTGATACTAAAGTTCAATCTACAATAGGCCTAGGTGTCTTAGATGTCTGTACTATTTTAAATTTGTCTACTTAATTTGTCTCAGAGATGAACAAAATTTATACGATTTGGTTTGCACTAAAACTAAAAAATGCATTGTAGGGAAGCAGCCCTACATCACCCGTGGGTACCCCGTGTTCGGTGGCAACAAAGGAATGACAAAAAGATTGAGAATGTGGGACTGGGGCCCATCACTCATTACTGGAGGTGACAGTGAATTCCCTGAGCTCTGATTATCCACACTATTTATTGATCTATAGGGTAGGGGTGGAGTGATGGTGGAGTGAATCTGTGAGCCAGAACTGGTGTGTCATGCTAAGGATGATAACAGTGGCCATTTAGGAGTTTCACACAAGAACATGTGTTTATCTTTAGCTTATTATCTATGTACAGCTGGTGGAACACAAACCTTACAAGGAGACTATCAGTCTGGCTACATCATAGTGCTACAAAGGGGTTTTATGTCCTTGAGCACAATATTTATGGTAACAGAGCCGAGGTCACCCCACACCGGAACATGAGGCATCTTCCTCCCCAGAGATCTCCTGCAGCTTTCTGCAGTTTGTTGTTCCTTGTTTATACATTACTCATAACCAATGTATGTAGGCACTCTGTAAGCCCTTTCTCCTTTGCTGCTTTTCCCAACAATATATAATTTATTCATAATATTCAAATTACAGTTCAAGAATACAAAAACATAGACTATGCTTTTCATTTATATGACACCAAGCAGTTGAATTTTTCAAGTTGATAAGAGAAATTACCATTTCTACCCGCAATGCAAAATGAAAATGATAAAGTCAAAAAGATAACTCCCACCACTAAATAATTTTGTTTGAAATATAAATTGTCATTAGTCTTTCAACAAATTGGGAAAAACAATTTGGAATCCATATTGAGCTCTATCTTTTGTTTTGGTAACAACTATAATCTTTCAAGTGTTTCCTGTTGTTTTTTACTCCCTAGTTCTTGTCTAGTTTGGCAGAGGACAAGTGTTATAGAGTAAGATAACCTTTATTCTGTCACTATAGAGAATGTGTCACTATAGTGAATGACTGTAGTGTAATATAATTTTTCTCCTCAAAGAATAAAACAAAGTATATAAGCATCTGTGAACTGCAAAATTTATTTAGTCAACAAATATTTATTAAAGGTCCATTATCTACCCTTAATAAAGTCACATGTCTTGCTATAAGTACAATCCACGAGAAACACTTATGTTAGGAATATGACTATTAGATAGGATATTATGGCATGGGAGAATATTTTCATAGCTTTTAAATATATTACAACTGTTAATGCTTCATTATGCAAAATTTATGTAAAACATATATCTGTATAGTTTGTAAACAAAAGTTTTTTCTTATTATAGTGCAGCTAAGTATCACAGAATTTTAGCCTAAAAGAGGCCTAGATACTACTAATTCCTATAACTTAATACAGTAAAACACTGTATAGAAAAGGTAAATACTGCATAACTAATTATTAAAAGACGTGGAGTACAATCTCAGATCTTCTGATTCTCAACCCAATTCTCTTTCAAAAATAAGAAACGCAATGCTTTCTTGTAGACTGTTTTATGATACTACATACTGTTTCCTGACAATAATTTAAATTATTTACAGAGGCTTTCTTTTACATAACTCTCAAAAGTGCAAAATGATTTTATCAACATTACCTTGGGGATAACAGAAATCAAAATTTGGGCCAAAATGAAACTTTAAATAGATTTCAATGAATGTATTGTACATTTTTAAGACATATTGTCTTTACTAATTTCAATAAGTTCAAATTTTCCACAAACCTGAAATGCAAGTAGGCTCTTCTGATATTAATGTGGAATTTTTCAATATGATTTACAAGAAAAAGAATGCAACAGATGCCCTTTCTATCATTCATTTATTTCCCAACTATATTGAGAAAAGGTATAGGTGTTATTTTATTTTATAATCTAAGAGACAATTAGTTATATTCCCTACTTTGTACAAAAGGAAGAGCACTGACCTTACCTATGCCGTGTTCACATCCTATGGTCCAGTTGAGAATCCTGCCTGAGAGTTGGCTGTGTAAACATAGATCAGCAGAGAAGAGTCACCATGCTCCATAATATGAGAAGGCACATATCTGCTGGCTACATTTCATTCTTCCCTATTTGGGAACATTCCTCTGAGCTGAGTGGTCTTCCTGCCATTTGGGTCAATAAAGTATTTCCAACCAAGGAAATCATTGAGACTCTTCAATAAACATAAAGCAACTTTCATTTGCTATCAAAATTAAACAATATATATTTGTAATTTAAAATTAAATTGTACTAGAATTATAAAAAATATTGTTGATGGCATTGTGTATCCAGCAGTCTTTACCTTTTAAGGCAACCCAAACAAGCAAACTAAGAATAGATTTTTTATGTAATGAAAAATTAAGTTCCCAGTTTCACAAAATTAATTTGTCTCGATACTGAAAATTCTAGATTTGGGTGTAAAAATCTGAAAGTATTAAGATTATTATACATAAGAAAATAGCTAATACTAATATTTTGGTACATTTAGATAAAGCAAAATGTGACTAAAACTTAGGTTAATAAAAGTTAAATTCAAAATGGAATCGGAAGAGCTTAAAACATAAAGACATAATTGAGTAAATTACAAGAAACAAAATATATCTGTTTTCTCAGATACCATTACAGTAATAAAAATGAAATATTACTCCATCGGCAATTACATCTTTATTACTATTTAATTCTAGAAGTTTGATTTGCTCAACTAATATCATTATAATTTATGACATAAGTTCCTAAGTACTGTCAAGAGATATAAAATAATTTGTATAAAATATTCGCCCAGATGTACAAAACGTTATCATGTGAAATTTATTGGCTTAATGTTAAAATACATATCTTGTTAAAAGGAAAATAGGCAGGCACGGTGGCTTATGCCTGTAATCCCAGTACTTTGGGAGGCCAAGGCAGGCAGATCATGAGGTCAGAAGTTCAAGACCAGCCTCGCCAGTATAGTGAAATCCTGTCTCTACCAAAAAATTAAAAATCTAGCCAGGCATAGTGGCACGTGCCTGTAGTCCCCACTACTCAGAAGGGTGAGGCATGAGAATTGCTTGAAGCCAGAAGGCAGAGGTTGGAGTGAGCCGAGATCGCACCTCTGCACTCCAGCCTGGATGATGATAGAGTGAGACACCATCTCAAAAAAAAAAAAAGAAATATTTTGATTGATGTTATATAATATTCACAAGAAAAGTTTATTACAATAAAGAAAAAATCTTAGCTATTAAGATATACTAGTTAATAAATATAAATTAGTGAATTAAGAGAAACAAGTATAAGTCAGCAAAACATTTTTTAAATGTATAAAAATAAGGAGCACAGTGCCACTACAAACATGGGCAATCAAGGACCCATCTTGGACCTGGGCTTTAGAGTATCCAGTTCTTACCTTGTGTGACCATGCCTCTTCGTCCTAAGTAAGGAGTCAATGGAGCCAACAAGATGTGTCCTTATTAAAGCTTTTACTAATTCTAGGCCATGCTGTGGATCCCAAGACACTGAAATAGCTGCTCAAATTGGATGAGTTCACTTTGGCTCTGTGTAAATCTCTTCTTGATTCTGTCTTCTTGAGGGGCAAAGAAGCTATTTGTATGCCTAACTATATAGGTTGTACTTGACCTTTTGTGGAATACATGGGTACTATCAGATGCAACGGTAGATTGGTAGACAAAAACAAGAAAGCATAAAATTAGTATAGACGGCACAGGTATTTTACAATGTATGGCTCTTACCTTCTCTGCAAGGAGACAAAGTAGAATCCTTCTGTTTCCCTCAATGGCAACTGCTAACATAATCTGATGAATAGTTTATTAATTGCCTTTGTGTGTGAACTGCTACTCTTATTCTAAGAATATACTTTTATTTTAAAAAGAATTTCCAAGGTCTAACTCAGAATTTTGTATATTATGAGAAATAGTCTGTAAAGTGAGGGAGGTTTCAATAGCGACTCACATGAGACTAAATAATGTTATGTCTTTGTAGACACCCAGAAAGCTCTAGGACTACTATCTGCTAGGCTCCACTGCTTTAACAATGTGTAATAATCTATGCTCTCTTTCCGCATGCCAAATTCTTTAAAAGACTTAATCTTCTGAGTATGATGGCCCTTATGAATTGCTGAGTTTTCATGTTAGGCTTTCTTTTTGTCTACAAAATTAAATCCACATGTATTAGATGTTACACTTAAAAGTCCTTGAATTTTTTGAGTACATCAAAGAATCATATTAACAAATATTTCCTATTGTTCTAATTTCTATTGCCTGATGATTGAACACAGTGGGAGTTATGAACAATGGCTATCAATTCAAGAGCAATTAATGGGCAGCAAAGTTTATAGAGAAAGCAACATGGGCTGGAAGAAAGTGGTTAGATCAATACTACTTTTAAAATCTTCTAAATTTTAGGGAAGAAAAAGAGTCCCTGATGAACAAATAGTGCTCATCCACTTATAACATTCTCATCACAGTAATATGAACATTTCATGATGCTGGCACAGGAAGAAGTTCTGATTTTATTTTGGAAAGGTTATGTTTATAATCATGCACAATCTTTTAGATGATATTGGTTTTATAAAACAGGAGAACATAATACTCGACCTGTGATGACAAAAGTTGTTTATATAGTCAAAGTTTTCATCCTTTTGGCCTATTCAGAAGAGTTTCTTGTTCAAGGAGTATTCAATGGCAGAACTTCCATTTTGTCTCATAAACTGAATTTTGATTACAGCTTAACCTGGAAACAAAAAAGGAGAAATGGGAGCTGAAGGTGTAATTACAGATTGAATTCAATCAACTTAAAACATTTTAAAAGTTTAAGTATGATGAAGTTTTGCCTAAAAAGGACTGTAATTTTTTGTATATTAATTTAAATATAATTATCTAGACACATAAATTAGCAACGTCTAAGCGATAAATATTTCAAAGTAAAAGATTATTCCAGTGTAGACATATTTCAATACACACTAAGATTCTGTTAATTGATGATAATTTTCAGTAAATCATTAGCATTTTTAAGTAAAATCTAGTATAATAAAATAAATTATCTTGACTATATTTTTATTTCCTGAAAGATTAAATGAAATAATCTTAAATTCTGAAAAATATTATTCAAGAGTATTAGAGTATTAGAGATTTTGTGTTATGCAATCTAAACCACAAGTGGGGCACAAGTATTTCTTGACTGATATGGCAAAGTGTTAAAATAATATAAAAGTCCAAATGACGAGAAAATCTTTTAAGATTTATCATTCCTCACATCATGAACATGTGTCTCCACATTTGGGTCTCTTTTTCAAAGCACCAATTTGGAATTAGGTCAAGCAAAGAATGCTTCTATAGAGTATATTAATATTACTTTAACAGAAGAATGGTCACAAAAGTTTCCTTTGAGTTATGCAAAGATAAGAAAACGTTCATAACCACAGTATTATTTATTAATTACAGAGGATATTATTGCTTCTATAGTGCTTTCATGCTGGTTACAATACAGGTGAAAAATTACAAATTAAGATAGCAAAAACAGGATATTATTTTCTCCCTCTTAAATTATTTGCAAACTGAAGTCACAGGGTGTGGTAGGCAGAATTATAAAATGGCCTGGGTATTTTTAGCTCCTGATATCCACACCTGTCTGTAATCCCTGCCCCTTGAATACGGGCAGGACTAACAACTTTTCTAACTAATAGATTAGAAAAGAGGAAAGGTATTTTGAAGATGTAATTAAGGTCTCTAAGCAGTCAAACTTCTGTTAAACAAAAAGGAAATTAACTAGCTGGGCCTGACCTAATGATATGACGCTATTAGAGTAGAGATAAAAGAGATACTCCTACTGTGCATGTGTTCATTGCAGCACTATTTACAATAGCAAAGTCATGGAATCAATCTCAATGCCCATCAATAGTAGACTGGATAAAGAAAATGTGGACATATATACTATGAGATACTACACAGCCATAAAAATGAATAAGACTATATTCTTGGCAGCAACATGAATAGGAGTAAACTAGCGCAAGAACAGAAATCCAGATATCACATGTTCTCCCTTATAACAGGGTACTAAACACTGAGTATACATGGACACAAAGATAGGAACAACAGACACTGGGACCGATGTGAAGGTAGAGGGTGCAAGGAGGATGAAGCTCAAAAAACTACCTATTAAATACTATGCTTATTACCTGGATGATGAAATAATCTGTGTGATATGCATCAAATCCCTGTGATACGCAATTTATGAATACAACAAACCTGCACATGTACCCATGAAACTAAATGTTAAAAAAAATAAAGTTTTAAAAAGCCACATAAATAAAACATGACTGGAAAAACATCAGAGTCTATAGGGTTAAAAAATAACATACAGTAAGTCAATGCAAAGATACCCACATAAACAAAAACACGCACTCTTTCTCCTTTCTCTCTCTGTCACCCACATGCACATATTTAATGTGCCATGAATGTTCTCTTTCTCAAATTTGTGATACTCTTCAGGTTATGACACACAGGAATTTCAAAAAAAATTCATTTGAGCTCCCAAAGCAATGCTACGTAAAATGCTAACCTACTACAAACACACACCAGATAATTAAAGAGTTTTTTGTTTTCAGATGAAAAAATACCTTTATTTAACATATTGGCATATAGCACATAATATGTATGTATGTATATACAAATTATGATATGCATTTTAGATTTCTATATATATTTATGATAATATGCTCAGTTTTGTTTATCTTCTTAAGTGGAAAATAGCAACACTAAAGCAATTTCAAAACATTTTCCCCATAGCTATTTAAGGTTGTGTTTTCCTGAAATCAAATTTCATGTTAATTACTGAAATTTAGGTTTGCATGCTGCCACAAAAAAAAACAAACAAAAATAAGCACCTCTAAAGAAATCTTGGATCTATTAAACAGAAACCCTTGGCTGTTTTTAACTTTTTCAAATTCATGAGAGCAACAATCACGGGTCAAGAAATAGAAATCTTCTGTGTACAGGCTCTGTCTATTCTGACCACACATAAAATCTTCTTCAAATTGTTTTAACAATAACAGCATTTAATATTTTAAAGATAACCCTCCAATTCAAATTATTTTATCCTTTGTCAAAAAAATAATTTGTAGAAATGCATTGCAGTTTCCAATCAAATACACTACTTCTAGTGATTTACAAGTTGATTGTTAAATAGATGTGGACAAAAAAGGGCAAAATATTTCTAAATATTTCTACTTTAAACAGGGGGGAAGAAACCATTCATTCATTTAAGGAATAATTTACTATGTCTCTAGGTACTGAGGGGTTACAAAATATGGTGTAACAGCATAGGTGGTTGAACAATGAGAACACATGGACAGAGAGGGGAGCATCCCACACTGGGGTCTGTTGAGGGGGTCTAGGGGTGTGACAGCAGGGGCTGGAGAGGTTGGGGAGGGCTAACACGGGGAGAAATGCCAGATATAGGTGACAGGGGGATGGAAGCAGCAAATCACATTGCCATGTGTATACCTATGCAACAATCCTGCATGATCTATACATGTACCCCAGAACCTAAAGTACAATAAAAAAAGAGAAAAGAAAAATTATATATATATAATAACAGCTCTGTCCTAATATTTCCTCAGTTTTGGAGAGAATAGATACACAAATCAATTATCATAGCCAAGTGTGGGAATCTAAATTAAAATGAATAATAGAGGCATTAGGTTGGGCAACTGCAGAATAGTTATAATAAATAATTCATACATAAATATATATGTATATATCTACCCCATCCACATATACTCCTATAAATGTATTTTGTTTACATACATTTACATTTGTGTGTGAGGAACTCGATATAAAAAGTATAATATATAAGTATATAAAATAAATATTAAATAATTGGGAGTTTTCTATCACATTCAGAATTGGTAAAGCAATATAATAAAGTGTGAATTGTCCTTCAGTGAATCTATTTCAACTAAATTGAAATCAAATGTTAATGGAAACTTCTTTACATCTTGACAAGTATTTCTAAGTGTAATAATAAGTTTAAAAACTCATAAAACTCCAGAATAACCAAATATTTTTTTAATAACACAGTAATTGAAGGTGAAATATTAATTTAAAAATGAAAACATTTTAAAATGCAATAATTTGGGTGATGTTTAATGGTGAAAGAAAGTAAACAACCTGCTCCTGAATGACTACCAGATAAATAATAAAATGAAGGCAGGAATAAAGATGTTCTTCAAAACCAATGAGAATGAAGACAAAACATACAGGAATCTATGGGACACATTTAAAGCAGTGTCTACAGGGAAATTTATAGCACTAAATGCCCATAAGAAAAATGAGGAAAAAACTAAAATCAATACCCTAATGTCATGATTAAAAGAACTAGAGGAGCCATATCAAACAAATTCAAAAGCTAGCAGAAGACAAGAAATACCAAAGATCAGAGAAGAACTTAAGGAGATAAGATGCAAAACACCCTTCAAAAAAATCAACGAATCCAGAAGGTGGTTTTTTGAAAAGATCAACAAAATAGATAGACCACTAGATAGACTAATAAATAAGAAAAGAAAGAAGAATCAAACAAATATGATAAAAAATGATAAAGGGCATATCACCACCAATCCCACAGAAAAACAAACTACCATCAGAGAATACTACAAACACTTCTATGCAAATAAACCAGTAAATCTAGAAGAAATTGATAGATTTCTGGATACTTACACCCTCCCAAGACTAAAGTAGGATGAAGTTGAATCCAGGAATAGTCCAATAAAAAGGGCTGAAATTAAGGCAGCAATTAATAGCCTACCAACCAAAAAAAGTACAGAGCCAGGAGGATTCACAGCCAAATTCTACGAGAGGTACCAAGAGGAGCTGGTACCATTCCTTCCGAAACTATTCCAAATAATACAAAAATATAGAATCCTCTCTAACTCATTTTATGAGGCCAACATTACCCTGATAACAAAACCTGGCAGAGACACAACTAAAAAGAAAATTTCAGGCCAATATCCATGGTGAACATTGATGCAAAAAACTTCAATAAAATGCTGGTAAACCGAATCCAACAGCACATTAAAAAGCTTATCTATCACAATCTCACAATCAAGTTGGCTTTATCGCAGGGATGCAAGGATGGTTCAACATATGCAAGTCTATAAATGTAATCCAACACATAAATAGAACCAAAGATAAAAACCACATGATTATCTCAACAGATGCAGAGAAGGCCTTTTACAAAATTCAGTGGCCCTTTATGCTAAAAATTCTTAATAAACTAGGTATTGATGGAACATATCTCAAAATAACAAAAGCTATTTATGACAAACCCACAGCCAATATCATATTGGATAGGCTAAAACTGAAAGCATTCCCTTTGAAAACTGCCACAAGACAAAGATGCCCTCTCTCAACGCTCCTACTCAGCATAGTACTGGAAGTTTTGGCCAGGGCAATCAGGCAAGAAGAAGAAAAAAAGGGTATTCGATTAGGAAAAGAGGAACTCAAATTGTCTCTATTTGCAGATGACATGATTGTATGTTTAGAAGACCCCATCTTCTCATCCCAAAATCTCCGTAAGCTGATAAGCAACTTCAGCAAAGTCTCAGGATACAAAATCAATGTGCAAAAATCACAAGCAATCCTATACACAAGTAATAGACAAACAGAAAATCAAATCGTGAGTGAACTCCCATTCACAATTGCTACAAAGAGAATAAAATACCTAGGATTACAACTAACAAGGGATGTGAAGGACTTCTTCAAGGAGAACAACAAACCACTGCTCAAGGAAATAAGAGAGGACACAAACAGATGGAAAAACATTCCATGCTCATGATTAGGAAGAATCAATATCATGCAAATGGCCATACTGCCAAAAGTAATTTATAGATTCAACGCTATCCCCATCAAACTACCACTGACCTTCTTCACAGAACTGGAAAAAACACCTTAAACTTCATATAGTACCAAAAAAGAGCTCACATAACCAAGACAATCCTAAGCAAAAAACAACAACAACAACAACAACAAACAAGAAAATAAAGCTAGAGGCATCATGCTACCTGACTTCAAACTATACTACAAGGCTACAGTAATCAAAACAACATGCTACTGGTACCAAAACAGATATGTAGACCAATGGAACAGAACAGAGGCCTCAGAAATAATGCCACCCATCTACAACCATCTGATCTTTGACCAACCTGACAAAAACAAGCAAGGGGGAAAGGATTCCCTATTTAATAAATGGTGTTGGGAAAACTGGCTAGCCATATACAGAAAGCTGAAACTGGATCCCTTCCTTACACCTATATAAAAATTAACTCCAGATGGATTAAAGATTTAAACACAAGACCTAACACCATAAAAACCCTAGAAGAAAACCAAAGCAATAGCATTCAGGACATAAGCATGGGCAAAGAATTCTTGACTAAAACACTAAAGCAATGGCAACGAAAGCCAAACTAGAACAATGGGATCTAATTAAACTAAAGAGTTTCTGCACACCAAAACTATAATTAGAGTGAGTAGACAACCAACAGAATAGGAAAAAATTTTGCAATCTACCCATCTGACAAAGAACTAATATCCAGAATCTACAAAGAACTTAAAGAAATTTACCAGAAAAAAAAAAACCCAATCAAAAAGTAGGCGAAGGATACTTCTCAAAAGAAGACATTTATGCAGCCAACAAACATATGTAAAAAAGCTCATCATCACTGGTCATTAGAGAAATGCAAATCAAAACCACATTTAGAAACCATCTCATGCCAGTTAGAATGGCAATTGTTAAAAAATCTGGAGACAACAGATGCTGAAGAGGAAGTGGAGAAGCATGAATGCTTTTACACTGTTGGTGGGAGTGTAAATTAGTTCAACCATTGTGGAAGACAGTGTGGTGATTCCTCAAGGATCTAGAAATAGAAATGCCATTTGGCCCAGCAATTCCATTGCTGGGTATATACCTAAAGGAATATAAAACATTCTATTATAAAGACACATGCACGCATATGTTTATTGCAATACTGTACACAATAGCAAAGACTTGCAACCTACTCAAATGCCCATCAATGATAGACTGTATCAAGAAAATGTGGCACACATACACCATGGAATACTATGCAGCCATCAAAAAGGATGAGTTCACTTTCTTTGCAGGGACTTGGATAAAGCTGGAAACTATCATTCTCAGCAAACTGATGCAAGAACAGAAAACCAACTCATAAGTGGTTGTTGAACAATGAGAACACATGGACACAGGGAGGAGAACATCACATACTGGGGCCTGTCAGGTGTTGGGGGGCTAGGGGAGGGAAAGCAAGGGGTGGGGGCTTAGGGGAGGGATAGCATCAGGAGAAATACCTAATGTAGATGATGGGGTGATGGATGCAGCAAACCACCATGGCATGTGTATACCTATTTAAAAAACCTGCAGGTTATGCACACATACCCTAGAGCTTAAAGTATAATAGAAAAAAATAGTGAAAGAGAAAACCAAATAGAAATTCAAGGGGCAAAATTTGTACTACATAGGAATCAGTATATGCTCAGAGAATCATTTTTTATCAAAGTGCAAAAATAAATTAATCAAAAATAGTCTTGGTACCATAATTCCTCCAAATGAAAAAAGAAAAGAAACTTAAATAACCTACTCATAACATATATCATTAATCAAAAGGACTAACAATTAAAAATTAAGAAATAAAATCATGTAGTAAGTAGGAGAAAGTACAAGCAGTTCATTATACTGGTTAAGCACATGGAATATGGCGTTGGACTGCCTGTATTGAAATCGTGGTCTGCAATTTGCATACTGTTGTGACTTTAGTGAAATCATTTACTATTTACGTTTCTGGCTTTACTCATCTAAAAACATGAACAAAAATAGTGGCTTCATACAGGTATTTTGTGAGGATTAGAGGAGTCAACATATTGTAAAGAACAGTGTCTGACACATAAGCCTCATACAAATCAAACGAGATGGTAAACAAATTCTAAGTATTAAATCAATGGAAAGAAACAATACAAAAGTGAGTAACAAATTTATTTTTTAAAAGTGAAGCACTACTTCAAGAGACTGTAAATAGAAATGAAAGAGGAATAACAAATGGAAAAAATCATTATAACATAAGTGTGAGAATATCACCCTTGATGTAAATTTGTAAATAAAAAAAGAGATGAATGAAGCCACAGAAAAAATTGGGCAAAAACAGGTACTTCACCAAATGGCAATGTAAATGACTCATCAATTTATAAAGTGTGCTTAAAGTAACCGCTTAGAAAATGACAATCTCATAAATAACCACTAGACAAAAGTGAGACTTAAAATAGCAACAATAAGATATTTTTAAAAGGTAAGGCATTTTTAGCTCATCCAAGGTATTATTAAGAATGTTGACACAATCTCTGAGGATGGCAATTTGACACTTTAAGTCAAGATCTTTAAGTATATTTAAGTTATTTGACCCAGAAGTTACATATGTAATAATCTCTGTATCACAAATCTAAGGATGTATACAAAGATTCATGCAAAAATACATTTATCAAAGCCTTTTTTATGCAATAGACAAAATGTTAAAGCAATATGAATGTCAAAAAATAGAAAAATATTAAATTATGGCATGATATATTCAAACTAAAATTGTTACAAAGAATATTTCATGATTTGAGAAAATGTCTACAATATAGTATTTTGAGGAAAAATATTAAAATACTATTTAAGTAGCACTATCCTAATGTTTACAAAATAGAAACACAGAAAGAGAATATATTCAAATATTGGCAATAGTAGTATCAGTTTCATTAGCTTCTATTAATTTAGCTTTTTTCACTTACATTTTCTCTATTTTCCTATTTTTATTTTGAATGTGTTTAATAGTTATATAAATTATAACACAATTTATGTTTTTAATATGATCTTACTCTCTACTGAGGCAAACAAACTTAAGAATCCCAAAATGGGCATTTTGAAATTTAATTTTTTCATAGTGATTTCTTTTAAAAAATTAAGGCACTTTTGGTTTGCATTGTTTTGTATGATAACTTGGATTCAGTAACAGCTGTAAGCCATAATTTTAATGTTAAGATTGAAACTAATCACATTTCCAAAGTGACTATTAAAATTAGATGTATGATCTATTCACCGCCAGCATTATGTCCTTGTCTTTCACATGGACAGGTGGCTCAGTCTCCTTTGCTGTAAAGGCAAGGTTTCAGCACATGTTACACAGCAGCTCTGTTGCACACATTCAACCCTCCACCTCCACACCAATGGAGTCAGTGGTTCTTCCCACTGTGCTGTAAGGCATGAGATCTGGCTTCCCTAACACTTCTTGAAAGGTCTGGGAATATAATTGACATAACAAATCTCTTCTTTTCAAGTAGCAGTGTTTACACAAGGAGGATTTCTCAAGAAGTTATATAAATTAAAATATTTCAATCATTTTTGAAAGTACTTTTTGTACATCTTTCCAGCCAATTGCAAGGCATATATTAAAATCTGTTGAGTGCAATATCTAATTTTCACAGGAACTCTTCCAAATACTTACTATAACATGATCAACAAATAAGACTACGTTCCTACTCTCTCTTAGCCTATAATTCAGGTTCACAGAAAGAAAAGGCAATTAGAAAAGCAGTAAAAATGAATGTAGCATAATACTTATTACAAGAAAAGCACCTCACAATGAAACCCAGTCATGCAAAGTTAGGTAAGTCTTGCTGGAAAAAGTGACAACAATACTGAATGCTACAGGAAAATTAAGACTTTTCAGCTGCCTTGGATTCCACCTCACACATTTTATTTGGTTCTCACCTTTTCACTAAATGCACATTTTTAAAGTTAACAGTTACCTTCACATTGTCAAATTCAATGGTCAATCTTCATTTTCAAGCTACATGGTCCTTGCAGTAGGATTTCTCAAAATCACCATTTCTTCTTGTTGAAACCCTTCTTGTTGACAGAAGTGTTCCACTCATTAGCTGGCAGAAGCAAGATGGGTTGAAACCCATCTTGTTGACAGAAATGTTCCATTTTTAATTGTTTTACCCAACAAGTCTTTATACCTATGACTTACCACGTATTTTTCTAAGCATTGGAGATGAATCAGTGAACAAAAGAAAAAGAAAAGAATCCCTTGTCTTGCAGCATTTGCATTCTATTGGGTGGACATAGAAATTTTAAAAAGTAAGTAAAATGTATCATGAGTTAGGTTTTAAGTGTTAGGAAAAAAATAAACCAGGACAGGTATACTGTTAAATGTCAAGGTCTGTGAGGGGGGCAATTTTCAATAAATGAGTCTGAACACATTACACTGGAAAAGTTATATTTGAACAAGTGTTTGAAGGAGGTGAGGGACAAAACCACTAAGACCTCTGTGGGAAAGACATTCTAGGCAGAACAAATCACAAATGTCAAGTTCCAAAGTTAGGGTCACGCCTACCAAACCTCCAGCCCAAGCAAGGAAGCTCGTAGAGAGAAACAGAGAGGGCAAGGAAGAGAATACCAGGAAATAAAACAAGGGTAAAAACAAGGGGATAAGCCATCTGGGGAAGGTGAAAACAAAAATTTCAACCTGAAATTAAATTAAGATCCCCAAGGATTTGAATATAGAGAGAAAAAAAGAGAAGAGTGAGGATCGTGACTGAATTAATTCCTTTGTCAATCCCTCCAGGAAGATGAGGAACACTTCACAAAGGTGACTGATAGACGGGTGAGATGGCAGGAAAACTGAGAAAGTCCATGCTTCTATAAGCCAGTCAACAATGTGGTTCAACAAGAAGAAATGGCAGTTTTGAGAAATCATACTAAAAGACACATGTGATTTGATGTGAGGATTGATGATTGAATTTAGCAATGTAAAGATCACTGGTAACTGAAAAGACTGCATTTAATGAAAAAGTGGGAACCAAGTAAAATGTGTGAAAAAGTACTAGAGACAGCTTTGTAGGAGAGGTCTGATATAATGGGGAGGAGGTAACTGGGAAGTATCTGAAGGGGTAAATGTGGTCAAGTTTGATGGCTGATAAGAAAGATTTAGTAAAATGAACGTTGGTGATTAATTAGTGAGGATATTTGCTAAAGGAAAGTCCTCAAATAAAGGAAAAGCAATGAGGTCTAATAAACAAGTGGTAATTTTGATGCAGTATTGAAAAAAACGAATGAGTTATGACCAGGAGATCTAAGTTTCTCTCAGTGGCTGACGTGAATAAAAGTTATCTGTACAGCAAGGGTAGCGATGATGGTCCAGAAAAAATAGTAGTAGCAAGGGTTTATATGCTGGAAGGTATAAGTATATTTAAATCCCTCACTTCCCATTACTAAGAACAGGAAAGGCAGATTCATATGTTCTCTTTAAGATGTAAACAGTTACGTCCTATTAAATATTTAATGTGTGTACATTCCCAGAGTTCTTCTTTTGTTGATGAAAGACAAAGGCAACATGTAAACAAATCAGTGATTTCTTTTAAACAAACACATATGTCAACTGACATGGCACTAGCACTTTTTCAGCTGAAGATTTTGGTCCAAATCATGTTCCTAACTAATGTGTGGGTGTGCATGAGAGAGAGAGAGAGAGAGAAAGAGAGAGAGAGAGAAAGACGTGTTTTCTCTGAGGCCTTTTGAGGCCTTTAAGGTTCAGGTTGAGCAAACAATGGCAATGACAAAAAAAAAGTCTTAGCTTTAAACCTTTTAGTCCTCTGGAGTTTGGTCTCATATCACAGTAAGTTCTTTTTTTTTTTTTTTTTTTGGACAGAGTTTTGTTCTGGAGTGCAGTGGCACGATCTTGATTCACTGCAACCTCTGCCTCCCGCATTCAAGAGATTATTTTGCTTCAGCTTCCCATATTGGCTGAGCTCGAACTCCTGACCTTGTGATCCACCCGCCTTGGCCTCCCAAAGTGCTGGGATTACAAACAGGAGCCACTGCGCCCAGGTGTTTCAGCTTCCCAAGTAGCTAGGATTACAGGCATGTACCACTATGTCTGGCTAATTTTGTATTTTTAGTAGAGATGGGGTTTCACTATGTTGGTCAGGCTGGTCTCAAATTCCTGACCTCAGGTGATCCACCCACTTTGGCCTCTCAAAGTGCTGGTATTTCACTGTAGGCTACCATGCCCAGCCAGATAAAGGTAAGTTCTATGAGAAGTGATTTTAAAGCTTCAGAGTCACTCTTTGTTGGCATAGCTCATTTTCAATCATCTAAATATGGATTCTTAACTTTTACCCCAAAGTACCTTTTTTATATTTTGTCAGCCACTAAGTTACCAGATCTAATTCTCCACCCAAAAATGTGCCAATTAAAAAAAAAAACTCAGAACTTTAAAAAGTACTTATAAGTCCCTGAAAGAATATTATTGCTTCCAAAGGGTAAAGGATTTTTTCTACATCAAGGACAAATGCTGTAACAGAGGTATAAGGATATGATTTACCCTTTTGCCTGAAACATACAAAAATAAATGAAACATATTAATGAATGGTTTGCAAGTTATTGGACATCAGTCACCAAGGAACAGGGGTGCCTAAAAACACAGATATAAAAAAGGCCCTATGATTGTCACAGCTTATTGTCTTACAAGAGTTTCCAAGGTATGGAATAGAAAGGGAGTACATGCAAAACCAATGGACCTCGAGTTGAGAGTCCAGGAGAACCAAGGTGAAGAACCACAGAGAGAAGAATTTAATAGAAAGAAGACTTCAAAGGTCTTTAGAGAGTCCCCCTTAGGTATTCAGCAAAATACTAGTCAACACAAGCACTGAATAAACTACCCACGATCAGGAAAAGAACCATCCAAAAAGGAGTAGAGATTTTGACTACTCTGTACCACAGAAGAGAGTTCCACTACTCTCTACCACAGGAGCTGATGTTACCACAGGGCCAGTCTGACTAAAAATATCATAATTCATAAGTCTTTGGATAAAATGTCTTGATTCATTATTAGCACAAAATCAGCTTTGGCCTAAAGGCTGTTCTTGTCCTGTCTAACAGATTTTAAGATCAAGATCTAAGTGATCAAACTGTTGTCAAGTAATTTAGCTGCATCTTAGAAAAACATTTAAATATATTTGCAGGAATATAGAAATGTTCAACCACAAAAAGATAAAATTCAAAATACATGGCATTGAATCAAAATTAACCAGTTAGCAAAGAAGCAGAGAAGAATAAACCATAATAAGGAGAAAGATTCAATTAATCAAAATAACCCAGAAATGACACAGCTGTTAGAATTATCAGGAAAAGACATTGAAATAGTTATTAAAACATAATCCATATGTTCAAAAACTATTAGAAATATTGAACAAATTAAGTAGAGACAAGGGAGTAAGAAAAGAGACTAAAATAGAACCTCTAAAGATGACAACTACAGTTACTGAAATGAAAATACACTGAATGGGCTTAATTGCAGATTAGACATCACAGACAAAAAATGTAATAAACATGAAGACAGAGAAACAAAAATAATCTAAAATTAACATATATAAAAATTTTTAATGATAGAAAATGATTAAAACTGTTGGAAAACTCCAAGATGTATAAAAGACACATGAAAAAAAGAAAAAAAACAAAAAGGCATATAAAAATTGCTCAGCATAATTGATCATTAGAGAAATCCAAATCAAAACTACAATAAAATATCATAGCACCCCAGTTAAAATGGTTTTTATCCAAAAGTCAGACAATAACAATTTCTGATAAGGTTGTGGAGGAAAGGACCATTTGTACATTGTTGGTAGGAACCTAGTACAACCACTATGGGAACAGTTTAGAAGCTACTGAAAAAACTAAAATTAGAGTTATTACACAATCTAACAATCCCACTGCTGGTTATATTCCCAAAAGAAAGGAAATCAGTATATCAAAGAGATATCTGCACTCTCATGTTTTTTACAGCACTGTTCATGATAGCCAAGATTTGGAAGCAACCCAAGTGTTCATCAACAAATGAATGGACAAGGAAAATGTGACATATATACACATAATGGAATACTATTCAGCCATAAAAAAAGAATTAGGCCCTGTTGTTTGCAACAACATGGATAAAACAGAAAGTTATTATGTTAAGTGAAATAAGCTAGGTACGGAAAGGCAAACATTGCATGTTCTCACTCATTTGTGGAATCTAAGAATCAAAACAGTTGAACTCATGGAGATAAAGAATAGAAGGTTAGTTACCAGAGACTGGGAAGGATAGGCAGGGAAAGGCACGAAAAGGTAATAGATGCAAAGAAAATAGTCATAAAGAATGAATGAGACCTAGCATTTTGTAGCACAATAGGGGGACTATAGTCAATAATAATTTAATTGAATATTTTACAATAACCAAAAGAGTATAATTGGATTGTTTGTAACACAAAGGATAAATGCTTAAGAGGATGAAGGCAAAATTTTCCCTGATGTGACTATTACGCATTATATACCTGTACCAAAATATCTCATATACCCCATCAATATGTACTCACAATGTGCTCACAAAAATTTAAAACATTAAAACTTGATTTATAAAATAAAAACTGTGAAAAGGCCATGCTCATGCCTGTAATCCCAGCACTTTTAGAGGCACAGGCGGGTGGATCACTTGAGGTCAGGAGTTCAAGACCAGCCTCACCAATGTGGCAAAACACCATCTCTACTAAAAAAACAACAATTAGCCAAAGCAGTGGTTTGCACCTGTAGTCCCAGATACACAGCAGGCTGAGGCAGGAGAGTTGCTTGAACCCAGGAGGCAGAGGCTGCAGTAAACGGATATCAGGCCACCACATTCCAGCCTGAGCAACAGACTGAGACTCCTTCTCAAAAAAAAGAAATAAAAAAAAAAAAAAGGGAATTAATTGTACCTTTATACATAAAGCATGCAAGTATTTGTATAAACTTCTCCTTGCCTGGTGGTATAAAGTAAGACTCTGAGTGATTTTACACATCAGTTGGAGGATGGGTAGTGTTGGATGAGAGCCACAAATAGCTTCTTTACATCATTCTTTAAGATGTACAATGCATTGTGATGTGTATCTCATTTTACCCTTTCAAATACAAATAAGGCCTGTGTATATATTTTCCTTTATGCTAATAAAGGAATGACTTGGAAATCTTAAATAACTATGTAAGATAATTACCGAACAGAACTAAGATTTTAAGTATTCAGACTGACATGGAAGTGGTAGTTAATCCCACATTCTGTTCTTCAAATCTTTAAAAACTTCAGAATGCATCTTATATTTTACCCATAAATTAGACCTTTATCTTGGAATTTACTTTCATCTCTATTAGTTCCATTCAAAGCTGATTTTACACAATTTAAGGACAACATTTACTTCTCAAAGTTTTTCCCCTAAAGAAATGGGGTCTCATTATGCTGCACAGGCTGGCATCTACCTCCCGGCTCAAGCAATTTTTGTGTCTCACCCTCTGGAGTAGCTGGGACTACAGGCATGTGTCATCTCTCCTGGCTCCATCTTTTGTCTGTAGATTTATTTCAATGGATAAGGATATAAAATAGAGGAAATGAAATGGCCTTAATTTACCAGTCAAGTAAACAGGTTAATAAATTTTAAAGAATTTGTTCTGGTAAGTGTGAACTGAAGTCAAAAATACCGTAGACGGGAGAAGTTGGCAAGAAGGCAGGAAAGGTACCAGACATTAAGCATAGAATGAGAAGAAGTGGTAAATCAGAAAAGTTGAAAAACTAGACTTTGTGAGTGCAGAATTTGCATTTTATGTTTATTTGAATGACAGTTAAATTTTCATTTCAATTTTTCTCTTTAAATTTTATGGCATTCAGTACACTGATAATAGAACCACAAAAATAAAAGAAGAGAGATACTAAGGTTAGAAAGAAGAAATAACTATGAAATCAGACTTAAGTAGTATATGACTATTTTACTTTAAAAAAAATGATCATTCTAGATCATCTGCATTTTGGTACATTTTTTTTTAATTTGCTTGTCTGGAAATTCTGCTTGGAAATACTGCAAGGATTATGGTTGAGATCGCATTGAATCTATTGATCTAATTTGAGGATCATTATCATTTGTCCCTCATTCTATTTGCTAATCAATGAAGGCAGCGTAGTTTTATTTTATTTTATTTTTTGAGAGTTTTGGTCTTGTTGCCCAGGCTGAAGCACAATGGCATGATCTCAGCTCACTGCAATCTCCACCTTCTGGGTTCAAGTAATTCTCTTGCCTCAGCTCCCCAGGTAGCTGAAATTACAGATATATGCCACCACACCTGGCTAATTTTCTATTTTTAGTAGAAATGGTGTGTCTCCATGTTGTTCAGGCTGGTCTCAAACTCCCAACCGCAGATCATCCATCCTCCTCAACCTCCTAAAGAGCTGGGATTACTTGTTATTTCTTTTTTTTTTTTTTTTTTTTTTTTTTTTTTTTGAGACGGAGTTTCGCTCTTGTTACCCAGGCTGGAGTGCAATGGCGCGATCTCGGCTCACCGCAACCTTCGCCTCCTGGGTTCAGGCAATTCTCCTGCCCCAGCCTCCTGAGTAGCTGGGATTACAGGCACGCGCCACCATGCCCAGCGAATTTTTTGTATTTTTAGTAGAGACAGGGTTTCACCATGTTGACCAGGATGGTCTCGATCTCTTGAACTCGTGATCCACCCGCCTCGGCCTCCCACAGTGCTGGGATTACAGGCTTGAGCCACCGCGCCCGGCCACATACTTGTTATGTCTTGTAGCATTTTTGTAGATTTTGTTGAATTGTCAACATACTTTATTATGTTATCTTAGAATAAGGGCAGTTTTGCTTCCTCCTTTTCCATCTAGATGCTTGTTATATATTTTTCTTGCCTTTTTGTATACTAAAGTAGCCATACCATGCTAAATAGTATGAATGGACATCCTTGCATTTTTCCTGCAAAGGAAAGGGATTGTCTCTCACCACTAAATTCTATGTTAGCTGCACATTTGCATAGATCCCTAGTATGGCTTGTGTCCCCCACAAAACATGCTGAAGTCTTATCCTGCCTGCGAATGTGACCTTATTTGAAGAAACAACATAGCAGAATCTCTGGGATACATTTAAAGCTGTGTCTAGAAGGAAATTTATAACACTAAATGCCCACATGAGAAGTAAAGAAAGATCTAAAATCGACATTCTAATGTTACAATTAAAAGAACTAGAAAAACAAGATCAAACAAATTCAAAAGCTAGCCAAAGACAAGAAAAAACTAAGATCAGAGAAGAACTAGAGGAGATAGAGACACAAAAAAACGCCCTTCAAAAAAATCAATAAATCCAGGGGCTGGTTTTTGAAAATATTAACAAAATAGATAGACCACTAGCCAGACTAATAAGAAAGAAAAGAAAGAAGAATTGAATGGATGCAATAAAAAATAAAGAGGATATCACCTCCAATTCCATAGAAATACAAACTGCCATCAGAGATTACTATAAATACCTCTATGCCCATAAACCAGTAAATCTACAAGAAATGGATAAACTCTTGGACACTTACACCCTCCCAAGACTAAACCAGGTAGCAGTTGAATCCCTGAATAGACCAATAAAAGGACTGAAGTTGGGGCAGCAATTAATGTCCTACCAAACAAAAAAAGTTCTGGACCAGATGGGTTCACAGTCAAATTCTACCAGAGGTACAGAGAGGAGCTGGTACCATTCCTTCTGAAACTATTTCATACAATTCAAAAATAGGGAATCCTCTCAAACTTATTTTATAAGGCCAACATCATCCTGATACCAAAACCCAGAAGAGAAACAAATAAAAAAGAAAATTTCAGGCCAGGATCCATGATGACCATTGACACAAAAATTGTCAATAAAATACTGGCAAACCGAACCCAACAGCACATCAAAAAGCTTATCCATCACGATCAAGTTGGCATCTTCCTTGGAATGCAAGCCTGGTTTAACATAGGCAAATCTATAAACATAATCCATCACATAAACAGAACCAATGACAAAAAACACGTGATTATCTCAATAGATGCAGAGAAGGCCTTCAACACAATTCAACAACCCTTTATGCTAAAAACTCTCAATAAACTAGGTATTGACGGAATGTATTTCTAAAATAATAAAAGCTATTAATGTCAAACCCACAGCCTATATCATACCTAATGGGCAAAAACAGGTAGCATTTCTTTTGAAAACTGGCACAAGCCGGGCGCGGTGGCTCAAGCCTGTAATCCCAGCACTTTGGGAGGCCGAGGTGGGTGGATCATGAGGTCAAGAGATCAAGACCATCCTGGTCAACACGGTGAAACCCCGTCTCTACTAAAAATACAAAAAAAAAAAAATTAGCTGGGCATGGTGGCACATGCCTGTAATCCCAGCTACTCAGGAGGCTGAGGCAGGAGAATTGCCTGAACCCAGGAGGCGGAGGTGGCGGTAAGCCGAGATCGCACCCCTCCACGCCCGGGAAAAAAAAGCGAAACTCAATTTATAAAAAAAAAAAAAAAAAAAAAATGAAAACTGGCACAAGACAAGGGTGCCCTCTCTCTCCACTCCTATTTAACATAGTATTGGAAGTTCTGGTCAGAGCAGTCAGGCAAGAAAAAGAAATAAAGTATATTCAATTAGGAAAGGAGGAAGTCAAATTGTCTCTATTTGCAGACATGATTTTATACTTAGAAGGCTCCAACCTCTCAGCACAAAATCTCCTTAAGGTGATAAGCAACTTCAGCAAAGTCTCAGGATACAAAATCAATGTGCAAAAATAAAAGTATTCCTATACACCAATAACAGACAAACAGAGAGCCAAATCATGAGTGAACTCCCATTCACAATTGCTACAAAGAGAATAAAATACAACTAGGAATACAACTAACAAGGAACGTGAAGGACCTCTTGAAGGAGAACTACAAACCATTGTTCAAGGAAATAAGAGGACATAAACAGATGGAAAAACACTCCATGCTCATGGTTAGGAAGAATCAATATCGTGAAAATGGCCATACTACCCAAAGTAATTTATAGATTCAATGCTATCCCATAAAGCTACCAATGACCTTCTTCACAGAATTGGAAAAAACCACCTTAATCTTCATATGGAACCAAAAAAGAGCCCATATAGGCAAGACAATCCTAAGCAAAAAAACAAAAACAAACAAACAAAAAAAGCTGGAGCCATCATACTACCTGACTCCAAAGTATACTACAAGTCTACAGTAATCAAAACAGCATGGTACTGGTACCAAAACAGAGATATAGACCAACAGATCAAAACAGAGGACTCAGAAATAACAACACACATCTACAAACATCTGATCTTTGACAAACATGACAAAAACAAGCAATGGGGATTCCCTATTTAATAAATGGTGTTGGGAAAACTGGCTAGCCAGATGCATAAAGCTGAAGCTGGATCCCATTCTTACACCTTACACAAAATTAACTCCAGATGGATTAAAGATTTAAACATAAGACCTAACACTGTAAAAACCCTGCCAGGGCAATACCATTGAGGACATAGGCATACACAAGGACTTCATGACTAAACACCAAAAGCAATGGTGACAAAAGCCAAAATAGGCAAATTAAACTTAAGAGCTTCTGCATAGTAAAAGAAACTATCATTAGAGTGAACCAGCAACTAACATAATGGAAAAAAAATTTTTTGCAATCTCTCGATTCCTCAAAGGGCTAATATCCAGGATCTACAAAGAACATAAACAAATTTACAAGAAATAAACAACCCCATCAAAAAGTGGGCGAATGATCCAAACAGACACTTTTCAAAAGAAGACATATATGATGCCAACAAACATATGAAAAAAAAAAACTCATGATTACTGGTCATTAGAGAAATGTAAATCGAAACCACATTGAGAAAATGTCTCACACCAGTTAGAATGATGATCCTTAAGAAAATCTGGAGACAACAGATGCTGGAGAGGATGTGGAGAAATAGGAACACTTTTACACTGTTAGTGGTAGTGTAAATTAGTTCAACTATTGTGGAAGACAGTGTGGCAATTTCTCAAAGATCTAGAAATAGAAATACCATTTGACCCAGCAATCCCATTACTGGGTATATACCCAAAGAATTATAAATCATTCCATTATAAAGACACATGCACACATGTGTTTATTGTGGCACTGTTTACAATAGCAAAGAGTTGGAACCAATCCAAATGCCCATCAATGATAGACTAGATGAAGAAAACATGGCATATATACACCATGGAATACTATGCAGCCATAAAAAAGGATGAGTTTATGTCCTTTGGAGGGAAATGGATGAAGCTGGGAACCATCATTCTTAGCAATCTGACACAAGAACAGAAAGCCAAACACCCCATGTTCTCACTCATAAGTGTGTGTTGAACAGTGAGAACACATGGACACAGAGGGGAAATATCACACACAGGGGCCTGTTGGGGGATGGGGGGCTAGAGGAGGGATAGCAGGGGTTTGGGGGATTGGGGAGGGATAATATTAGGAGAAACACCTAATGTAGATGATGGGGGGATGAAAGCAGCAAATCACCATGGCCTGTGTATTCCTATGTAACAAACCTGCACATTTTGGTCATGTCCTCCAGAACTTAAAGTATAATAAAAATAAAAACAAAAAATAAAAGTTAGCTATAATGCTTTAATTTGTGACTGATTATTTAATCATAGCCTGAATGTCTAAAGATAGCATATCAATTACTTAGAATAAGATACACTGGTATTTAATCATAACCTGAATGTCTAATGATAGCTTAGCAATTACTTAGAATAAGATACACTGTGCAAAGACATTATATTTACTCATAAGAGTCATCATATAGTGAAATATTTGTTGCTATGTACTCTGCAAAACTATGTTAAAGTAGAAGTTTAAAATGATAAATACAGCTAAAATATAGCACAATTTCATTTTGTTCTTACTATGTCTGTGTGTATAATGTATGCAAACTAAAATGTGTAGGATATATATGAAGGTACTAGTTGCTATCTTGGGGGATTGAATTTGGGGTATTTTTCATTTTTTTAATTTGCTTATATGATTATATTTTTCCCTGAAAACTCACAAGTATCATCTGTGCTTCATTTAAATAAAATATATTTTTATCCTGTGTTATTTTTCCAGACTGCTTTAGTGAAGGACAGACTGGATTGATCATGTATGTAGATAATCAGAGACAATATTCATTGACTATGTTTTTCACAGACTGTACACAGTGCAGGAAGTTTCCAATTACTTTTAGTATATATTGCTCAATCTGTCTTCCAACAACACCCATTAAAGAGGATTCCACTTTAAATGAAATTAATGTGATTTATTTTGGAAAAAATTCAAATAGCTATTACTTTTTAACAGATTTCTTTTCCCTCTTCACCAAGTATTCACTTGAGGGTTTTTATTGTACCATATTTCCATATTTTTTTCAGACAAGGAACAAAAGGATTTATCCTTTTAAAAGTTTTTTTTTGTTTGTTTTTTGGGGGTTTTTTTGGCTTTTTTTTTTTTCCCTTTCTAGATGTTCTTTGGAGAGCAGACTAACAAAGTAAGATTATTTTCTCCAGTCAAGTTCTACAGTAGGAAAAAAAAGTAAAACAAAGGATTAGGGGAAAAAATAGAAAACCTATTATCTTGAAAAACATATTTCTGGTTGAAATATTATTGTTTTAATGTTCTTCACATAAAAAGAAGTTAGTTGAAGACTCAAAGTCAACTTTTTCTTTAGTTTTAGAAATTCTCATATATTCTTCAGTGAAAGAAAATGACAAAGTTTCAGCTTGCAAATATTTAGTCAATAATGCACTCTCCTAGTTCTAACAAGAATCATCCAGGTCCAAATTTCAACTGTGTCTCCAGCAGGCTGTGCTACATGAGAAAGTTTAAAAATTCCTCTGTACTTCACACTCCTCATTTGTAAACTATAGAGATGATAAAAGTGTCATGTTAGACAATCCTGTTGGAAATTAAGTCAGATAACATTGACCCATTATGAATACTCAATACATATTAGCTATCAACACATTATCAATATTATATAACAAAGAATATTACTCTCAATGTTATTACTGTTCTTATTGGTAGATTAAGGGCTTTTAATTCACTATAAATTATTTGCCATAAAATTGAGATGGCCTAGATGGTTCTATTATAAAAAGACAGTATCTGTATCAAACTACTTATTGACATGGGTTAGGTTTTCTTTCCCTCCATGACCCCAGATTGCACACCTTTTTTTTTTTTTTTTTTTGAGTTGGAGTTTCGCTCGTTACCCAGGCTGGAGTGCAATAGCACAATCTCGGCTCACCGCAACCTCTGCCTCCTGGGTTCAGGCAATTCTCCTGCCTCAGCCTCCTAACACCTTTTATGTACAATCAGAATTAGCAGAGTTATAAAAAAGTTTACTAAGAGAGATGCAGTAGAAATATGGACAAATAAATCTTCAATATTGGAAATGAAACTTCAAATATTATTCACCATTTACATAAATAATGTACACTTAGCAATAGGAATTAAAAGATATTTGACACCTTATTTGACCATTAGTAGTTAAAAAGTAGCAATTCAAACTTTTAGAGATTTTTCTTCGGGAGACAAGCTCAGTTAAAAATAAAATTTACTTGTTACTATTAGATGTTGTTGTTTTGTAGAGAGACAAAGTCTTGCTCTGTCACCCAGGCTGGAGTGCAAGTGCCATGATCATAGTCCACTGTAATCTTTAACTCCTAGATTCAAGCAGTCCTCCCACCGCAGCCTTCCAAGCAGCTGGGACTACAGGCACACACCACCATGACAAATTAATTTTTGAATTTTTACATTTTGTAGAGACAGTGTCTAGGGTATTAGATATTTTTTATGCGACTTACTGAGAGTCCCCAAATTCTGTGCATCCTCTCACTCCTTTGAGACATATATACATCAAATTTTTACACACACACAAACACACACAAAGGTTTTACTTTTTATTTAGATTGTTCCTATAGGATAAAAAAATCATTGAATGGAAGCAGTTTTTTAAAATTACTGGCTTTGTATACATTTCTAAGTTCATAATCTACTTTTCAAAGGGTAATGTTAACTTACTGTCCTCACAACAACTTAAAAGAGCATAAAATCTTTGTGAAAACTCATACATTTGCATTTGGGAGAAATTTGTCATTTAAAAATTTAAATAGGGCCTCGTGTGTTGGCTCATGCCTGTAATCCCAGCACTTTGGGAGGCCAAGGTGGGCAGATCACCTAAGGTTAGGAGTTTGAGACCAGCCTAGCCAACATGGCGAAACCCTGTCTCAACTAAAAAATACAAAAATTAGCCAGGCATGGTGGCAGGCACCTGTAATCCCAGCTACTCAGGGGGCTGAGGCAGAGAGAATTTCTTGAGCCAAGAGGCAGAGGTTGTAGTGAGCCAAGACTGTGCCACTGCACTCCAGCCTGGGCAACAGAGCGAGACTCCAACTCAAAAAAAAAAAAAAAAAATTAAAAATATGACATGATAGTCGATATATAATTGTAATTTTAAGTAATACTGATTATTTTCCTATGGGCATTTAAATGTGTTTTCTTCTGTTCTTTATCTTATTTTTATGACCTGACGTCAGGAATTTTCCCAGGGATAGTTCTATTCAGTATAGACTGGAATTCATTGAAGCTGCATTTCCTTCTTGAATCTTTTCATGGAAGATAAACAGAGGATACATGTCTCATAATTTTCTGTTTGAGAATAGACTTTGATATTCTAAGATTTTTTTCCATTAAAAGTGAAAATTTATATCAAATATGCATAAACTCTAATTCAAGTTAATTGAAATTTCAATAATCTTATGACTTAGCTTATAAATAATTGATATTTTGGTAATCAGGCACTAGGGTTTGAAGCTCCCTGAATTCAACTGAAATTCTTTTCTTTCTGTCCTTCTGCAGGGGCAAATTATATTCTGATTTTAGTGTTTATCATTTATATGCATTCTTTTAGATGTTTCCATAATTTATTTTTCATTTGTAACATTTATGCATTTATATAAACTATCATCCTGTATATATTTTTCTGAAACTTACTTTTTTCACTTAATGTATGAGAGATATATTGATATTGACACAGTTTTCAGAGTTCTATTATTTTTATAAATGTTTAGATTTTCCTTGATTATATACAATATTATATATCCTTTCTCCCTTAATATTTAAACTATGTTGGCCAGGTGAGGTGGCTCACAGCTGTAGTCTCAGCAATTTTGGAGGCTGAGGCAGGCAGATCACGTGAGGTTAGGAGTTCGAGACCAGCATGGCCAACATGGTGAAACCCCATCTGTACTAAAAATACAAAAATTATTCGGGCATGTTGGCACGCACCTGTAATCCTAGCTACTCAGGAAGCTGAGGCAGGAGAATTGCTTGAACCTAGAAGGCAGAGACTGCAGCAAACCGAGATCACGCCAATGCATTCCAGCATGGGGGACCGAGGAAGACACCATCTCAAAAATAAATAAAAAATAAAAGTAAGCTGTGTTGTTTTTTTTCCCCCAGTATTACAGATAATATATCATCTGTGAATATTCCTATAGTCTCTGAAAAATGAGTAAATCTTTCCAAATACACACACACACACACACACACACACATATACACACATATATGTATCTATATAACTTTAGAGATAGAATGAGTGCTTCATTGGGCATGCTTGCTTTAACTTCAAAATACTCTAAATGTCTTTTTACAAGTTTCATTCCCACCAGCTGTATATGATAGTTTTATTATTCTGCATTTTCTTCAACATTTAATATTTTCAGGCTTTTAAAATATTTTTTCTACTACTATGTGTGAAACAGTATGTTGAATAGGTTTATTTGTCAATTCTTTGATAATTTGAGAGTGTCTTTTCTCAGCTATATTGGCTATTTAGGTTTCCATTTTATTATTTATCATGAGGGTATTTAACATAGTTTGTATTTTTCAAGAAAGTACTAAGTTACGGCGAAATGAAACATCAACAAGAGAGGCCAGTGACCGGAATGGCTTTAAACATTCTCATGACTAAATTTTAGAGATTTTTTTCCCGACTGCCCTTTTCATAGAGCATTGACAACTTCTTGTTATAAATTCTTCAGTATCTCTTTGAAATACTATATAAGTCTTCTCCCAGCCTTTTGCTACTTTTACAACCCAGGAATGTCTTTCTCAAGGACAAGGGAGCCATCCCTTCGAAATGTAATCATCAAGAATATTGGTATCCAGGCCAATGTCATGAAGCTTTTCCCGTTTTCTTCTAGCAGTTTTATAGTTTCAAGTCTTAAATTTAATCCATTTTGAGTTGATTTTTGTATATGGCATGAGATAAGGGTCTAATGTCATTCTTCTGTATGTGGATATCTAGTTTTCCCAACAGAATTTATTGAGAAATTATCCTTTCTCCATTGGATTCTCTTGGCAAGTTTGTGGAAAATCAATTGACCATAAATCTATGGATTTATTTCTGGGCTCTCTAATGTGTCCCACTGGCCTAAAAGTCTGTATTTATGCCAGTGCCATGGTATTTTGATTACTATAGTTATGTAATATAATTTGGAATCAGGCAGTGTGATGCCTCCATCTTTGTTCTTTCTTAAGATTTTTTTTTTACCTATTTTGGTGTTTTGCAGTTCCATAACAATTTTTGAATTTTTTTCTATTTTTTGTAAAAAATATCATTGGAATTTTCATAAGAATCACTTTGAGTAGTACAGACATTTTGACAATATTAATTACTCTGGTCTATGAACATGGGATGGCTATTTGTGTCATTAGTTTCCTTTATCAATGTTTTATAGTTTCGGTGTGCAGAGCTTTCACTTCCTTGGTTATATTTATTCTTAGGTATTTTTTTCCCAGCTAATGTAAATGAAATAGTATATTTTTATTATTCAGATCATTTATTGATGACTATAGTTAATAATAATGCATTGTATACTTGCAAATTATTAAGAGAGTATATTTTAAGTATTTTAAACGCAAATTAGTGGTATGTGAGGTAATACATACATTGATTAACTTGTCTAGACATTCCACAATGTATGCATACTTCAAAACATCATATTGTACACCATAAACATATACACATTTTATTTGTCAAGTGATATAGTTTGGCTGTGTCCCCACCCAAATCTCACCTTGAAATGTTACAATTCCCATGTGGCAAGGATGGGGCCAGATGGAGAAAACTGAATCATGGGGGTGGTTCTCCCCATACTGTTCTCATGGTAGTGAATAAGTCTCACGAGATCTGATGATTTGATAAATGGGAGTTCCCCTGCACAAACTCTCTTGCCTGCTGCAATGTAAGACCTGACTTTGCTCCTCATTTGCCTTCTGCCATGATTTTATGGACTCACCAGCCATGCAGAACTGTGAGTCAATTAAACCTCTTTCCTTTATAAATTACCCAGTCTCAGATATGTCTTTATTAGCACTGTGAATACAGACTAATACAGTACATTGGTACTGGGTATGGGGCACTGCTGTAAAGATACCTGAAAATGTGGCAACAGCTTTTGAACTGGGTAACAGACAGAGATTGGAACAGTTTGGATGCCTCAGAAGAAGATAACACGATATGGGAATGTTTGAAACTTCCTAGAGACTTGGAGGTCTCATAAGACAGGAAAATGTGGGGAAGTTTGGAACTTCCTAGAGACTAGTTGAACGGCTTTGACCAAAATGCTGATGGTGATATGGACAATAAAGTCCAGGCTGTGTTGGTCTCAGATGGAGATGAGGCACTTCTTGGGAACTGGAGTAAAGGTCACTCTTGCTATGCGAAGAGCCTGGTGGCATTTTGATTCTTCTCTAGAGATCTGTGGAACTTTGAACTTGAGAGAAATGATTTAGGGTATCTGGCAGAAGAAATGTCTAAGCAGCAAAGTGTTCAAGATGTGACGGAACACAATGTTTGAAAAATTTGCAGCCTAATGATGTGGTAGAAAAAAAAAAACTAATTTTCTGGGGAGAAATTCAAGCCCAAGCTGTCTGCAGAAATTTGCATACATAACACGGAGCCAAATATTAATAACCAAGACAATGGGGAAAACGTCACCAGGGAATGTCAGAGACCTTTATGGCAATCCCTCCCATCACAGGCACAGAGACCTAAGAGAGAAAAATGGTTTCATGGGCCAGGCCAAGGGCCTTGCTGCAGTGTGTAGCCTAAAGACTTGGGGCCCTGTGGCCCAGCTACTCCAGCAATGTCTAAAAGGGGTACGGCTTGGGCCATGACTTCAGAGGGTGCAAACCCCAAGTCTTGGCAGCTTCCACATGGTGTTGAGCCTGTGGATACACAGAAGTCAAGAATTGAGGTTTAGCAACCTCTGCCTAGATTTCAGAGGATGCATGGAAATGCCTGGATATCCAGGCAGAAATTTGCTAGAGGAGCAGGGCTGTCATGGAGAACCTCTGCTAGGACAGTGCAGAAGGAAAAAATGGGGGTGGTGTCCCCACCCAGAATCCCAAGTGGGGCACTGCCTAGTGGAGCTGTGAGACAAGGGCCACCATCCTCCAGAACACAGAATGGTAGATCCACTGACAGCTTGCACCATGTGCCTGGAAAAGCCACAGATATTCAATGCCAGCCCATGAAAGAGCTAGGAGGGAGGCTATACCCTGCAAAGCCACAGGGGTGGAGGTGCTCAAGGCCATGGGAACCCACCTCTTGCATTAACATGACCTGGATATGAGACATGGAATCAAAGGAGATCATTTCAGAGCTTTAAGGTTTAACTGCCCCCTTGAATTTTGGACTTGCATGAAGCCTATAGCCCCTTTATTTTTGCCAATTTCTCCCATTTGTAATGGGTATTTTTACTCAATGCCTCTACCCTAATTGTATCTAGGAAGTAACCAATTTGCTTTTGATTTTACAGGTTTATAGGTGGAAAGGACTTGCCTTTCTCTGATAACATTTTGGACTTTTGAGTTAATGTTGAAATGAGTTAAGACTTTGGGGAACTTTTGGGAAGTTATGACTGGTTTTGAAATGTGAAGACATGATATTTGGGAGGCGCCAGGGTGAAATGATATGGTTTGTCTCTGTCCCCACCCAAATCTCATCTTGAATTATAGGTATTCCCATCTGTCAAGGATAGGGCTAGGTGGAGATAGTTGAATCATGGGGGTGGCTTCCTCATACTGGTCTCATGGTAGTAAATAAGCCTCACAAGGTTTGATGGCTTGATAAATGGGAGTTCCCCTGCACAAGCTCTCTTGCTTGCCACCAAGTAAGACATGACTTACTCATTCACCTTCTGCCAGGATTGTGAAGCCTCCCCAGCCATATGGAACTGTGAATCAAATAAAATTCTTTCCTTTATAAATTACCCAATCTAGGAAATATCTTTATTAGCAGTGTGAGAACAGACCAATATATCAAGTAAAAAGATTAATAAGAAGAAAGAGAAGGAAGGAAGGAGGGAAAGAAAGAAGGAAGGAAGGGAGGGAGGGAGGAAGGGAGGAGGGAAGGAAGGAAAATGAAAGAAAGAGGGAGGGAGGGAGGAAAAGTAAGGAAAGAAATAAAGGAAGAAAAGAAAGAAAGACAAAGAGAAAGAAAAGAAAAGAAAAGAAAGAAGAAAGAAAGAAAGAAAGAAAGAAAGAAAGAAAGAAAGAAAGAAAGAAAGAAAGAAAGAAAAGAAAGAAAGAGGAAGGAAGGAAGGAAGGAAGGAAAAGGAAAGAAAAGAAAAAAGAAAGAGAGGGAAAGGCAAGGGAGGGGAGGGCAGGGGAAGAAAAGAAGAGAGGAAGAGAGGAAGGGAGGGGAGGGGAGGGGAGTGGGAAAGGAACAGCTTGGACCATGACTTTGGAGTCTGGGGAAGAGAGGACAGGAAGGGAAGGGAAGAGAGGAAAGGAAGGAAGGGGCGAGCCCCTGTTTCTCAGTCTCTGTGGGAGCGGAGCTTTCATAAGCACCAATAAGCAAATGTAGATCACCTAATCACAATGAGCAACTTCTTGTCTCCCTATATCCTCTAGTACTTTCCCACTACTTCACTCTAGCATTTAGAAACTCTCCTGCCTTTTGTTCAGTAGAGTTCAGTCTCTCCACCCTATTATAATAATCTTGATCTATACTGCAATAGTTTTGCTGATTTAACTCCATTTAGTGAAGTTTTTCTTTGACACAGGTTAAGGTACACATTTTCCAAAAGAAATCTGAGAATGCATATTATAGCTAAAAAATCCCTCATCTACAAGAACAAATCGATGTTGTGGATTGCATAAAGTTAATTAAAAAAATTATTTGAAGATAGCTGCACGGTGACTCTCGTTAAGCCTCACTTATAATGTCTGAAACTATGTAGTCCAGATCAGACAGAGTGGCAACAGGCATTGTGGAGAGAGGGGAGGGCTGGACTGCAAAGGTGCTCCTGCACACTTTAGAGGGTGATAGGCATGATCTTGACCATGGTGATGATTTCATAACTGTTGACATATGTCACATTTCATCGAATTGTACACTTTAAATATGAGCAATTTACTGTACATTGAGAACACAAAATTTTAAAAAATGGAAAGAGAATAAAAAGGAAGTGCATAGCTTCAAAGAGACAGAATCACCATGTCACCTAATCTGGCACTAAGATAAGCAGGAAAATCACAAATTAGTTTATGTGTTTGTTTACTTTTGTTCTCCTCATTGTTGCTTTTGGAACTACAAGTCAGAAGAAAGTAAAAAGAATAATTTAGAGAGTGAGGACAATAGGGTTGCATTGTCCTCAAGATGATGACATTACAGTACTAAGGGAGGGAAGACAGACGTGTGAAAAGGAATTTTAATGAAAGTTTACTAAATTTGGAAACATCAGAATTAACACAAGTGGTGAGGGAGAAATCTGAGCTCTAAGTGTTAGAAAAGCCATTCTTGAAATCAGAAAAACCTGAATGTGCGTTCTTATTGATTTACTAGCCATGTAATCTTAAGCCAGTTTTTCCTTCTAATCTTGTTTCCTACATTATAAAATGAGAACTAATTTTCCAACTTCATAAGGTTTGTAGAAGAAAAAATTATGGTTTATATATATATGTGTGTGTATATATATATATATATATAATATACTGTTATTTTATAAAGACACTGTTATAGTTTATATATAGATACATCTTATATAGTTTATATATATATATAAACTCCGTAACTGTTATATAAAAACAGCTTATATATATATATAACAGTATAAATATGTTATAGAGTTTACATAGATAGACTTTATAACAGTGTCTTATACAAAATAAATCTTCAAAAGTGGGATTAGTTTCATTATAATTCTCTATTTTCTCCCACCTCTTAAAATCAATCAAAATATTTTCACTATTGTTTTTAGTTATGACTTTGTAACTGGTTGTTTATGTTCATAAACTGCTTTTAAGATGATATGAATAAAAATAAAACTGTGCCTAATGAATACATAAAAAGAATAACTAAATTGTGAAAAACAATTCATGTTTAAAGCTCATAAAAATCCTTTTGTATATTTTAGGAGAAAATATTTTGGATTAAAGTATGCTTTAATCTCACTTTCTTCATAACCAGACAGAAAAAGCATATTTTCAGGCAATAGCATCTTGTAAAATAATGTTATTTTTCTCAGAGATAATGTTTTTACTAATATCTTCTGAACAAAAATAAGTTTTGAAGTGGTAAAATTATAAATGTATCTTTTTGCACATATTTGGTTACTCAAAGAATTGTTTTAGTGCTGCCAACAAAGTCACCTAGTAGTTTGAAAGGAAAGTGACTTCTTTGTATGGTATTTTTCCTTTCAATCATTGTACCACAGTTTTGCCATTACATAGGTCACTTTCATCTTGACGCCTATAAAGATCCTAACTGTGCACAAGTTTCATATTAGTCAGTATTATTTCCTATTTCATCTTTTAAATAATAAAAATTCAGAACCACAATCAGTAACTTAAAAGTAAAATTATTTTGATTAATTCAGGAAGAAATATTTTTTCTTTGTATCAATTTATATGTTCAACAGAGGAGCCTCATATCTCAAGAAACACCTGTTGTATAAAGGAAAACAGTCCTTTTTTACACCTGAAAGGAGTAAATATTCAGTTGAGATATAATTAGACACAGATCTATACGGATAAATAATTATTGTTTTAAGCTAGTACATTTTGAGGGTTTTTAAATAGTATTTTTGTGGCAATGGCTAACTGATACATACTCTACAATATAAACCTTCTTTGAGTCTCCAAAGGTAAGAATACTACTTTTCAATGTCAGTATTCATGTTTGTAGTCACAAGGAGGAACTTAGGAGTTGGCTTAACTGAGACTGGATTCTAGATCTACTCTTTACTGTGTGGGCTTTGAATAAGTTACATAAAATATATGTTTCAAGTGTTCAATCCACAAAATTGTACTAATAATAGAATGGTATTTATAGTAAACTTTTGTAATGATTAAACAAAATAGACAAAATATTTGCATATCTGGTACCTATGTTAAATGTCATTGCCATTAATTCAATCTTTATTACACATCACCATAATTTTGCCAATTTATATAACATTATTAAACATTATGTAAAATACATTTATGTAATATGACAAAATTCAGTGAGAAAAACAAGGTGAGAGGCAACATAGGAAAGCAAGATGACGTCAAAAATGAGTTTAGTACACCAAAGTCATATCATAAAGTCCTATTTATGTACTATAGCTTGATTACAAATTTTAAACTGTCATAAACATTGTGAATAGGGAAAAATTTGTAAGATCACAAATGATTTTACAATCATAGAAAAGAAATCATGTAAAAGAAACATGTTACTTAGAATGACAATTGTTCAGTAATAAAACTAGAGACATTTCTCTCAAAGATTTTCATAGGAAAATGTAGTTACTGAATCCTGGTGTATGGTCCTTGACTTCAAAGATACTACAGAATAAAATTCAAAATACCATGAATCCAAAATATTTTATTTCTTGAGTGTTATGCTTGAACACAGATCAAATTCATCACGGCAAACAGATACACCATCTCAATACTATTTGCAATATATTTTGAAATTATTGCCTTATTAAAAACAAATTTTTAAATAATAAACTTTATTTCCACATTAAAGTATCTATGTTACATGAATTATTTATAAATGTTATTGAAGACTAGCCTTTAATCATATGGAACTACTTGAAAGTAATTTGATTTGTAAAAATGCTTATCAAATAATTCTTTAACAGAAAGAGATTTTAGAACCCATAATGTAGATATGGCTTAAAATCAACTCTAAACACACAAGGAAAAAAAGTCTCTATTTTGAGAACTATTAAAAACGTAATAAACTTTGCATAATATGAAGAATTCCTCACTTTAAGAACAAATTTTATAGATATATGCGGTTGATGTAAAGACGTGCCAGTATGTTTATTGGAGGGAAGTTGTCAATGTTTTGTGTGTCCATAATGAATATAATTTACTCAAATAAATATCACCAATAATTTGGGATAAATTTCCAATTTTCTTACATCTATTTAATCTAGAAGTAAGGGATTGCCTATAAAACTGTTAAAATTATTTTCATTAAGAAATTTCTGAAACAAGAAAAATAAAACATTTAAAGCTCTTATTAGAATAATAAAATAATATTTTTCTCATATAGTAAAAAAAAGAATTTTTCTTGTTGCTGTATAAAATTCTGATTTTCTTCTGTTTCTTCATGAAGCTATTAGATAGTGTGAAGAAAATTGTTCTTTTTTTTTTTTTAAACAGGAGCCTCTCTCTGTCACCAGGCTGGAAGGCTGGAGTGCAGTAGTGAGATCCCGGCTCATTGCAATCTCCAACTCCCTGGTACAAGCAAATCTCCTGCCTCAGCCTCCTGAGCATCTGGGGTTACAGGCACGCGCCACTACACCCAGCTGAAATTTGTATTTTTAGTAGAGACGGGGTTTCACCTTTTTGGCCAGCATGGTCTCAATCTCCTGACCCGATGATCTGCCCACCTTGGCCTCACATAGTGCTGGAATTACAGGTGTGAGCCACCATGCCAGGATGAAAAAAACGGCTCTTTATTAGAAGTGCCATGTTTGAGGAAGATAGTATCGTGGTCAGAAACTGACCACTTGGGTCATTTAAATAGATTCTTTATCTTCCATATATTTTAATTCATTATGATTAAAGATACCACAAATGTCTCAGTTTGATAAATTATACAGAAATAATATTAATATATATCATTATAGTTAATCTTGTGTTTGATCTCTCACAATATTCATTTTTGATTCTTAAATGAATAGCTTTACTTCCTTATTTTACTAGCAAGCCTACAAAATAAGGTTTTGTAATTAATTATTTTACTTCAGTATTGCACATGTGCTATAAAATGCAATTAAGTCTTTTTTTATTCAAGTAAATGAGTATTATCCTGAAAATTAACATTTATTGGATTGAGTTATCCTTAGCTTATTGCATAGTTATAAAGTTGCCTCATAATATACACAGCACTATACAAATAGAAAAGTATTATAATGGAAATTTTTGCAGGGATAGTTAGTAATGAAGTATTATTACAACCCATTTGTAAATAATTAAAAATATGTTCATTATATCTGTAATAAATACTCACTTTAATGAAGTGAACTATGTAATACAAGGTTTAAATATAAAATAGTGTTTATTCTGTTAAATTTCTTTACTGTTTTATTTACTTTAGAAATTTTGCTTTTCTTAAATGATTTGAGCTTACCTGTAAGTTAAATATAATTAATTAGTGCATAATTAATAATACAAATAATAGAGGTGCTGCTGGATAATTTCCATTTCCCATAGTGCCTTTATACCTAGTATCTATCCTCCATTCTGCTCTCTGGAGGCAGACTTGCATAGACTTTTTCAAAATATTCCCACCTCCTTGTGTTTTGATTGAGAATGGGGAGCAAAGGATTGGAGTATCAGATACAGATGGAGAATCTGGTTAGGTAGTGACCTAAGAATAGTATATGCTTCCCACTTCCTGGTTTCCCTAAATTCTGCCCACACCTTGGTAAGCAACTTTTAACATGATCTTCAGTCAAGCAGTGGGAGAGTGCTTCTTTCTCCTGCTGGGACCTCAGGAGGTACAGAGGTCACCTACATTATCAAAGGAAATAGATACTAGCAAGTCTCATTGAGTTAATTAACTTACTTTCCAAATATAAATAACTATAAATCAATTAGCTGAACAGATAAAATAGGATATGTAATATAATTTGCTTTATTTCTTAAAAAGGAAATAATTAGTAATCTTTAGACTTTTCTTAAGATTAAATATATATTTATTTTATAGAAATAAGTAGAAGGGACCTTGAGTGTCATGGTGGTCCATATTTAAACTGCATGTGTATTAAAACACAAGAGTTTTGTTTAAATAAATTATTATTTTTTAATGCTGGATGAGTATTGGACAGTCACATGGACCAGGTGACAGAGAAATTGCACCTTGTTCACGTCAAAATGTTTTCATTGACTTACTTTATGGCTAATGCAACCACTTCCTCTTTTAGACATTTTCTGGCACCCTAGGGAAAATAAAGGAGAAATATGTAGAGTGTGGCTACCATATTACATGATGTCAGAGATACATCAAGAAGCCTTAAGAACTGATCTTTTAAAAATATAAGGAAAATTACCTGAAGAGTATATGAAAAAAACTCACACAAGACCATGGTTTTTTTTTGTTTTTGCTGCTGTTGTTGTTTTGTTTGTTTGTTTTCTTGCTACTCTCCAAGAGCACCATTAATTCTGTCATCTTTCTCTGGTCATTTCATGACCTTTTGTTCTGGCGGTTCTGCCTTTGAGCCTTCACTCACTAAGAAATTCTCCAAGATGGAAAAAACAGATGATGACTTAATCACTATTAATGCAAGAATGCCTCTGTAGCATTCTCATTAATTTTTGTTAGTATTCAATCACGGGCAACTTACTAATGTGTTATACAAAATAAATACAAAATAGTAAAAATAACTGTTTCAACTTAAAACCTATAAAAGGTATATAAGCCATTCTTTTTCTTTCACAAATTTTGTTATACAGGGTACATTTCATTTTTAGCTTATAGGGTTTCCACTGAGATGTCTGCTGTTAGTCTGATGGGCTTCCCTTTGTCAGTGAGCTGGCCTTTCTCCAGCTATCTTTAACATTTTTTCTTTTATTTTGACCTTGGAGAATCTGATGATTATGTGTGTTGGGGATAATAATCTTTTCATGAAGTATCTTACCGGGGTTTTCTGCATTTCCTGAGTTTGAATGTTGGCCTGTCTTGCTAGGCTGGGGAAGTTCTCCTGCATGATATCCTGGAATATGCTTTCCAAATTGGTTCTATTCTCTCTATCTCTTTCAGGTATCCCAAGAGTCATGGACTGAGTATCTTTACATAATCTCATGTTTCTTGGAGGTTTTGTTAATTCCTTTTTATTCTTTTTTTTCTGTATTCTTGTATACTTCTCTTATTTCAGAAAGGTAGTCTTCCAGCTCTGTGATTCCTTTCTCTGCGTGGTCTATTCTGCATTAATACTTGTGATTGCATTGTGGAATTCTTATTTTGTTATTCAGCTCTGTCAGGTAGGTTACTTTCCTCTCTATACAGGCTACTTTGGCTGTCAGCTCCTGCAGTGTTTTATCAGGATTTTTATCTTCTTTGCATTGGTTTCAATATGCTCCTTTAGCTCAGCAAAGTTTGTTTTTTATTCATACGCTGAAGCCAACTTCTGTCACTTGAGCCGTCTCAGCCTCAGCCCAGTTCTGCACCCCTGCTGGAGAGGTGTTGCATATTTGGAGGAAAAGGGGCACTCAGGCCTTTTGAGTTTGTAGCCTTTTGCATTGATTCTTTTTCATCTTTGTGGGCTTATCTACCTTTAATCTTCAATGCTGCTCACCTCTGGATGCAGTTTTTGTTGTTAATTTTTTTTTTTTTTTAATAATCTGGCCACTCTTCCATAGGGTTTTTGCAGTTTGCTGGGGGTCCACTCCAGAACCTAGTTGCCTCAGTTTTTCTTGTACCAGTGAAAGCTGTGAAACAGCAAGGTAGTAGCTTGCCTCTTCCTCTGGAAGTTCTGTCCCAGGGGTAGTGACCTGTGATTGCCTGACATGCCCGTAGGAGGTAGCTGGAGACCTCCATAGAAAGGTCTCACCCAGTCAAGATGAACAGGATCGGGGACCTGCTTAAGGAATGTCTGGCTGCATTTTGGTAGAGCAACTGTACTGTGTTGGTGATCCCTTCAGTCCCCTATTAGTTTGGGCTTTCCAAGGCCCATGGAATGTACCAGCTGAGATGCCCGAACAGTCAAGGTGGTAGCCTGCCCCACTCCCCAGGCACTCCGTTCCAGGGAGACATTAGAACTCTGTCAGACATAGAACATTGGTCGGAGTGGCGGAGGGGTTGTAGGGGGCTGGAGGCCGTAGCTGGGAGGACCTACCCAATGAGGAGGACTGAATCAGGGCCTACTTAAAGGAATGGTCTGGTCATACCTTAACGAAACAGCCATGCTGTGCTGGGGAACCTCTTCTGCCCTTGTTGACTTGGACACTCCAACAACGCCCATAGGCTGGAATTGCTGTCATCCAAACAATCATGGTGGCAGCCATCCCTTCCCCCGAGCACACTGTCCCAGGGAGAGATGAAAGTTCTGTCCACAGAATATGGGTGGGGTTTGCTGGAGCCCCAACTGGGAGGCCCTGCCCAGTGAGGAGGAATAGAGTCCCCCTTAAAGAAGCACTCTGGTCATGTTCTGGCAAAGCAACTGTGCTGTGCTAAGGGGACTCCTTCTGGACAGTTTGAACTCTCCAAAGCTCACAGGCTGGAACAGCTGAATCAACCAAAAAGCAAAGATGATGGCCCCCCTCCCCTTGGGGGCTCCATCTCATCTCAGACAGGCTCCACCCTGTTGCTGGTGGCTGGCTGGAATTCCAAGCCAGCGGGATTGCTGTGGAATTGGGGCCTGCAGACTGACACTGCTTGGCTCCCTGGACTCAGTCCCCTTCCTAGGAGTATGTACAGACAACCGCTTTGCCTGAGTTGCATATATCTTTGTTAGAGATCCCAGCGCCAGAGTAGGTGAAGCTCCTGGGTCTCTGTGCATGCCTGAGCAGCTGCTCTGCAGAGACTCCACGCAGCCCTGTGGCAGACCCAAGGCCCGGTGGCATGGGTTCACAAGAGGATCTCCTGATGCATGTATTGCAAAGATCCATGGGAGAAGCACGGTTTCCTGGTGTCACAAAGTCACTCACCACCTCCCTTGGGTGGGTATGGGTATTCCCTTGGCTCTGTGTAGCTCCCGGGTGGGCCATCACCCCAGCCTGATTTTCTCCATTCTCCATGGATTGCGTTGTTTCCTGATCAGTCCCAATGCCATTACCTGAATGTTTCAGTTGAAAGTGCTGTATTCACTGGTCCCTTTGGTTTCTCTCCACAAGTGCCGCAGACTGCAGCTGCTTCTATTCTCAAAAGCATTAGAGTGCTCCAAAACACTGGCCTGCTTGGTGACAGAGATTGCTGGTACATTCTATTTTTTAGATACTCTAATTGTAATAAAGGTTTTGGCCATACTGATGCATAATATGTTTTATTAGTCCACTTAGTTTGTCATAACAAAATACCATATACTGGGTGTCTTAACCAACAGGCATTTATTTTCTCAGAATTCTGGAGGCTAAATTCATGACCAAGGTTAAGGTAAATTCAGATTCTGCTGAGGGCTCTTTCCCTGGCTTGCAGACATCTGCTTACTCACTTTGTCCTCACATGGTCTTTCCTCGGTGCTTAGTCAATGAAAGAAGACTGGTGTCTCTTCCACCTCTTACACAGACACAGAGTCCTGAGGTAATGAGTTTTCTTTCCAGGTCCACAAGGGGGCGTAGCTTTAAGGGCAAGAACTTCCTAGCACCATGCCTCCCTCCCGTCTCTCTCCATCCAGGAGATTTAATGTTTTCTGTTTGAATTTAACAGGTATGGGAAGAAACTAAGAGTCAATCACTCCAGCGGAAATTCTAAGGAACTCCTTTCACTGGCTTGGGGTCTTAGAGAAGGTGGGGGTTCCTTCCAGGTTAAAAGTCCCCTTCTTCCACACCCCTTTTGACTCCTTGTTTTGATCCCCTTTCATGAACACTTTTGTGCTCGTGGAAGCTGTTTTCTCTGTCCTGGATTTCCCCTCTGGAGTCCCCTTCCACGAACACTCCCTTCGTGGAAGCCTGTCTTCCCCTCCTAAACTCCATTTTTCTCTATTCCCTTCCACTCAGTGTGGAAGCTGCTTTCCTCTTCTGGATTCTCTCACTCAGTGCCAGAGTTAGCTATTTATTTACCTGTTTTTTCTCTTGTTTCTCTCTCTCTCAATAAATAAATGACTTTCTACAAACATTTTTGAGTCCGGCATTTACTGTGCACTACACCGTGGTCCCGTCTCTCATTCTTGAGAGGGCAGGAGACCAAGAACCTGGAGAAACGTCCTCTCAGGGGAGCCGAGGGCACCCTGAACCCCAGTATTACACTACTGGGTAAAAATCCCATGCTTATAACTTTTTTTAAAGTTAATGATTCCCCTAAAATCCCTATCTCTAATATAATCACATTGCAAGTTCAGAATTCAATATATACATTTTGGGAAAACAAAATGCTATAGAAGTAACATCTGTTTTCTATATTTCCTAAACATAGTTCCTGGAACCAACAAACTAAGTTAAAATTATCTTATTTAATCACAGTCTTTTAAAAATAGATATCATGGCTGAGCATGGTGGCTCATGCCTGTAATCCCAGCTTTTTGGGAGGCTGAGGCAGGCAGGTCACCTGAGGTCAGGAGTTTGAGACCAGCCTGACCAACATGGAGAAATCCCATCTCTACTAAAAATACAAAATTAGCCACACGTGGTGGTGCATGCCTGTAATCCCAGCTATTCGGGAGGCTGAGGCAGGAGAAATCACTTGAACCTGGGAGGCAGAGGTTGCAGTGAGCCAAGATTGCACCATTGCACTCTAGCCTGGACAACAAGAGCGAAACTCCGTCTCAAATAAATAAATACATAAAAATAGATATCATTATATTCTCCAATGCACCCCTATCACCAGTCTAATTCTTGCTGAAATATCTCTAATTACTTCAACTGTGCCTTTCATTAAAATGTCTGATTAAAATAACATATATATTTATTTTTAAAGAATTTAGATTAAGGTAAGCTTTTGCCAAAACTAGTTAAGCTATTCTTAATAATCAAAAAACAACTCACAAGCTGTTTTCCTCCACTCTCCTGTGATGTGAGACACCAAAACAGATGCCCCTTTATTAACTAAGAAATGCCCTAGGGTTAAGGAAACAAAGTTACCTATGAGACTAAGGTTCAGGTCCTGGCTGGCATGGCACATTTCCAAATTCCTGTGGCTAAGCTTTCTAACAGCAGGTGCTATCGGCTCTGATTTACAACCCAGACCATTACAACTCTGATTGAACAACTGACCTATCTTACAAACACGACTTTCTGATAAGCAATTGCAGCCAGTTTTAGCCAATTTACAGAGGCCACACAAAAACCTTCTTTGTGTCCTATAGTTCACCTTTTGACATAAAGAGCCAATTTTGCCTCATTTTCATTCTAAAACCCCACCTCAAAGTGAACATGTGATGTATGTTACCTATATGTTTACCCATTATTGCATGTGCTCAGCTCACCTCATGAATATGTGTAGTTTTTTCCCCTGAACATGCTGAATATGTATGACATAGGCGTTGTGAAGCATAAAACCCAACCTATCCCTCCTGTCTTCAAAGAGAGAACACCGCCCCTCTGGTTCATACAGAGAGACCATCACTCTGCAGTTTGCAAACTGATATTTCAATAAATATCTCCTTTCTATTTGGCCAGTCTGGTTGTCTTTTGGATGACACACAATCAACAAAGAAGATTGTCATGTCTGGTGGCTCATGTCTGTAATCCCAATGCTTTGGGAGGTCAAGGCAGAAGGATTCTTTGAGGCTAGGAGTTAGCGACCAGCCTTAGCAATATAGCAAGACCCTGTCTACATGCAAACACACACAAACACAACTTGTCCTGGTGGCATGTGCCTGGAGTACCAGCTACTCAGGAGACTGAGGCAAAAGGACCACTTGAGCCAGGAGTTCAAGGCTGTACTGACCATAATTGTACCACTACACTCCATCCTGGGCAACAGAGACCACATCTCACAACAACCCCAGGGGATTTGTGAACAAATGTGTGAATGTTTTTCCACATACACTAAGCAATCAGTTCTGCAGTGGATACCAGCCGGAAGTTCTTTGCTTCAATTTCTGGCACTATCTGATAGAGATACTATCAGATCCCACAGGTTGAAGACTCAGTCCTGCAATACTCCTCCCACTCCCAATGCCAATCACAATCCTCAGGTTATACCTGTCCTTCTGACCAATCAGCTTTCTGAGAGTGAAAGGGGACACTATTTATGACACTGAACCAATAAACATGAGTTGTGACTGTCCCAGACAACCTGAGATATATGGTCACCCTCATCAGAGCTCCCTTTTGTACTACTATAAACACATAAAACATAGCGAGGGCAAATTCCTTTTTAACTTATTGAAATTGCAAGAACATAGATGGATGGTGTGCTAGTCAATTTATCACTTCTCTGCGCCAAATACACCTTTCTTTGCCCTCCTCTGTGATCCTGGAGCTGGATTCTGAAAACCTTTGTCTTTGGTCAGCTGGCACCGCTGTTAGGTCTTGTCAGTAGAAAGTGCTGGAAACACTGAAGGGACTTCTCTTCCTAATTTCAGTACTTTTCTACTGGCTCCTCAGTTGCCAGTGGGCGGCTTCCCAGTGAGATTTTGCCAGAACTCATCAGACAGTTTCCTGAGAGCTGTTCTTAGCCTGCAGCACCTCAGCAAACTTCCTTGCCATTGCCATCCAGTGGGCTATGACCAGACCCTCACCAATGGATTTTCAATCTAAGCATCAGCGGAGAGGAAGAGTTTATTCCTTGCTTGAGTTCTCTACGTCAGCCCTAGAGGTAGTGGCTACTCCTTTTATATGTTATTCTTGTATTCTTTAGAGTTCTATTCAGCCCTCTGAGTTATTAATCCTTGTTTACCAGTTAATTACCAGTTAACAATTCTTTACATTGGATTTTTCCCTGCTTAAATTATTGGTCTGTTTCCTGACTGGATCCTGGTTGACATATAATATTTTAATTGCTACTTACTTCTTTATAAAGTCACACTAAAATGAAATGTAATTACTGTCCAACATTTAATCGATTTATTAATTTTTTTTTTTTGCTATGCCCTTCACCATGATACTGTGATTGAGATTGGGAAGTCTTTTTGTGGCCACCAACTATTCTTTGTGTAGACTGGCATGCATTTCAGCATAATTTTGTTGATTTAAATAGCAATGCCTGTCTTTGCTTCACACACAGCTGGAGCCCTTCACAATTAATCCTGACACATCTGCCATTCATAAAATTATGTTAGCTGAATAAGAAATTTATTCTATAAGAGAGCAAAAAGTGGTCAAGCTTATCTTCCTTATGTATGCGGCACACACATAGCAAGTGAAGACCTATCTTCTTCTCAGAAAATTTTTGCAACTGGTCATGCAAATTTCTGCAAGCATATACACATGGTAGTTACTTTTTTTAATGTGATTGCTATTGATATGAAGGACATCCAAAGGCATCATGTCACAAATGAATTATATATGGATGCATATGTGTGTTTAATCATTTTATCCTACATATTTAAGTGTGTGTGTGTGTGTGTGTGTGTTTGCTACTATCTTTGCTATTTGCATTCTGTTGTTTGATTTTTCTAAAGTAACTGTCTTTCCAGTCATATACATTCTATAAATATCATCTCTAATATGACTTTAATTTTTCAAATGTTTTTATTTTCTACTCCTGTTAGTTCCCTGAGATTATCCAAATTACTTTACACTTTGTTATGCTGTCTTAAAACAACAACAAAAAAGAAACTGGTGTACTTTTAAAACTTTGATAACTATTTAAATTCCTGTTGCTTTTCAAATTACATTTCTGGTATTTTATTGTTTTCCTGTACAGGAGTCATATAGTAACTCTTTTCAGATTATTATTCATCTTTAAATGGGGCTGAATATTTATTAAAGAATGGTTTAAAAGAGATAAGGAGAGTATCCTGAAATAGCTTTCTGTCCTATTAGGTTGACAGATGATTTCTGCCTAGTGAAACTGTTTATTTCCTTAGAACTTGGTGTGTATCTCCTAATTCAAATGATTTCTGCCTAATAAAACTGCTTATTTCCTTAGAACTTAGAGGGTATCTCCTAACTCAGGTTCCCATGGCTCGAGAGCCAGTTCAGATGGCATATGAGCATGATTTCTTCTTCAGTTCTACCTTCCCTACTAATCTATGTGAATGACCTAAGACTCCAGAGAACCTGTTCTTTAATCCTATAGCCCATCACAACTATTGAAATACAGTTCTAATCAAAGTATCCTCAAATCATGAGGCTTACTTTCAGATAAATGTTTTTTGCTTTACATACTATGAGGCATGTGTAATTTTGAAACAAATTTTATAGTACTGCCAACTATATACCTATTTTTCTCAATGGCATTTCTGTTTTCATTGAATATGAAAGGCCTATGCATAGTCGATATTTTATTCTTCATAGGTTATTATGCATGTTAGACGGAAGTAGATTTAAGTGTCTTTATTTCACCTTGTTTTAACTGCAGACTTCATATCATTTGGGATAGAAGGAGTTAGAGGAAGAAATTATGCCCTGAAAACATTTCACATAATCCTTCTTAATCAGTATTTTTAAAGTGAAAGCTCTTTATGAATGCATTTATTTAAACACTTAATGATGAATTATGATATGTCAGGCTCAGTATTGGACCCTATAAATAAACACAAATGAGTAAGACAGTTGTCAGGTCCTCAGAATATTCACAGACTAGGAAGGAAGTCAGGATGCAGAACCGTAAATGTGATTTCAATAGACGTATGTACAGATGCTCTAGAATCTCAGTGGAAAGATCGACTATTTTGTCTGGGTTGGTAAGGAAAGGTTGATTAATGAGGTGACATTTGGGTTGAATCTTGAAGGATGAGAAATCATTCACAGGTGGAGGGTGGTAGAGAAGAGTTCTCAGGCATGATGTTGAGAAAGACAAAGTAATTTTGTAGAACTGCCGATGTTCAGTACAGCTAGAGTATAAAGTACCTGTTAATGAGTAGGACTGAATCTCCTTCCCTCTCCTGGACTCAAGGACTTTGCTGCAGTAACTGGCACTTCTCTGTGCTACAGCAATTTTTCTTTTGTACTGGATCACTTGTATTAGTTTACAAACAAAATAAACAAGCCATCGAAATCCTGGCTCAAATAAAAGCCCCACTATACACAAACACAGAAAACCCTCTTTTTGGCCATATAAGCCCCTCCTTGTGCCTATAACTCTTCCTTTAAAAAAAAAACTATTTGAAAGAGCTGGATATATTTATTTTCACCAATTATTTCTCATTTTTGTTCTTTAAAACTGTGTTAAATACAAATTGCTTAGAAACAAAAAATGTGGAACTTATGTGTATGATATATAAAATAAAAGTAAAGAACACCTGCATGTATCCATGACGTAGATAAAAATATAAACTATTAACAATGTCCTTGAAGTCCTGTGTGTCCTCTCCCTAATCCCATCTCTTTCTCCCTAGGAGAGATCCCAGAATTTTCAGTTTATCGCTTCTTTGCTTTTATTTATATCTTTAGCAAAAATTTACTTAAAATCAACATACTGCCTACCTTTGAATAAGTACAAGCTTCATAAATATTTAATTATATCAAATTGTTCTATGACATTTTTCTCAGTTTTTAAAATCCTGAGTGATTCCTATAGCTCTATAATTCATAAACTGCTACATACTATCCTACTCTATGTATAATTCACAAATTATTTAACCGCTTATCTGCCAATAGAAATTGGAATTATTTTTAGCTTTTTCATACTACAGGCAATGGCAATAGGGTCATTTCTTGTACACCTCTTTCCAAACACATGTGTAAATTTGTATATGGTACATGTGCACTTGTTCACCCCTGCCAAAAAAAATGATAAATGGTCTTCAAAAGCAGTTGTACTGATCTTTTCTCCTCCAGTAGTGTGTAAACTGTATTGTTGTATTACATCATTCTGAATATTTAGTATTATCAGAAATGTTTTACAACCTTGTCATTTAAAAATATTTCATTATATATTTAATTTCTACTTCTCTATTGTTGAGTTTGATCATACGTCTTACATTTATTGGTCTAATGTGTTTCCTCTTCAGTGAGGTGTCAATTCAAGTGTTTGCCAGTTTATCTGTTTGCTAATTTATGTGCATTTGTATTAATTTCATTAAGTTTTCTAATTTTTCCACTTGTGGAACCCTCTCTTGGAAGCACTGCTACTATAGGTAAGTGTATGGATCTCCCTTTCTCTCTTAAAGAGTCCTATCTGACTATCTGGCGTTCTCTAAAATCAGCAGTGCCACATAATCTTCCTTCTCCCATACACACGTTATTTTCTATCTAATTATAATTTGTATTTTTCCTCAAAGCACCTATTGCATAAAATTAGAAAATAGATCTGTTATTTATACATTTCTCTGAAAGAATGTAAGCTATACCATGCCAATGCTTTTGTTTTAATTTTAATATCACATCATTATTGCCTAGGGAAAAAAATGAAATATATTATGTGCTAAGATATTATTCACTATTGAATGAATAAATGAATTAAATGAATAAATGAATTATTCATTCACTATTGAATGAATAAATGTACGCAATCATGAACCTCTATAACACATTGAATTATTAGAAAATGAACAGGATAAACTTTTAAGAAACATGGTGGCTCTCAAAGTAATAGTTTAATGGTGAAAACAGCTTATTTGTCATTTATTATCACAGAACCTTAATTTGCTGCTTCATTGTATAGGTTACTTATCCGATTTGAAACTTGCTCTCATATAAAAATAAGGCTAACAATAATATTTCCAAGCTTGCTGAGAATCTTAAATAAAATACTGTTATTAGCTGAAGTTCTGTAAACGGGTAAGTTCTTGCCTAATGTTGTGTTTAATTTAATACAACTTTTATAAAAAAAATTCGTAGAATGTATTTGTTGAAATTACATTAAAGAAGAATTATAGTGTGTCAGTCTTAAGATAGCAAACAGAATCAAAGTCACAGATAAATAAGAAATAAGACTTTTAAAAATGTGTCTTTCAAATTACTAGTCATAAAATCAAAAAAGGGAGAGAAAATTTAATCACAATTTGAAAGACAAAGCTACATAAAATGTAACAAAATAAGACAGAATTGTGTTTAATACTCTATCAATTTGGGAATTATCTTACAAAAACGTAGGACGATTGGTTGGACCACTCTAATTATCAAGGATTTATTTTAAAAATCAGAACTGTCTGTCTATTCACACCAATGTCAACTGTTAAACTAACTAAAGAAGTATTTACCAGACTTCTGATAAATGCTAGTGAAAATACCTCAATGTTGAAAAACTTTTCGTGTTAGAGCAGTTGTTTCTGTGAACTGGATTGTGCTGTTAGTCAATTTGTTGTAAGAAAATGATCTAAAAAAGAAAAACGTTTTAAATGAATTTATGGACTGTTATATAGGCTTATAAAGATTATTTTAAAAATATTTTTTAACGATTCCATTAAAATACAACCAATTTTTATAAATATGTAGGATTTTTCTATTACAATGATTTCCTTAAACGTAGCTCTTCCAAAAAATATTATTAATTAAACCAAACAAGTATTTCAACTTTAAGGTTTTATTTAAAAATAAAAAATATACCAAGTATAACACACTAGTTTTCTTTAGTATTTCAGTGGTCATTTCTACGAGTTTTTATTTTTTCAGAACATTTTTCATCTTAATAGTAAGGCACAGAATTTTCAAAAGGATTTAGAGTTGTTTAATATGCTTCATAAATCACATGCTTTTATGTTCTTTTCCTATTCACTATACAGCTAGTGGTTTTAAAACTTCAGAAATCTGTTTTAGAGATTATAAATCAGACTGGTAAGCAATACATTGCTGGTTTATTATCATTAACTCAGATGCTCAGTGCCATTCACCATCTCATCTCATGTTCCTTGGAGAGCTTGAAATCACCTTCATAATAAATCAAAACAACAAACAGAAATCATGAAGGATTGCGCAAAGCAGTTCTGCATTGCCAATGCCCACTCTTGCATTTTTTCCAGCCCATCAAACTAAAAATCATCAAAAGCAAGTTTATCGTATATCCCCCTGCTACCATAAATTTATTTTCCCTGACTTCCCTATTTCTGCTGATGGCACTGCTATTCTTCTAATCATCCATGCTAAAATGTATATGGGTATATTGTAACTCTTCCTTCTCTTTATATTTCACATGCCATTGAACACCATCTCTTGTGGACTGAACTTCAATAGAGTAACTCCACTATTATTTTATAACTTCCCTTAGCTTCTTAACTTCCTCCTTACCTATCATTTTGTCTTCTACAAGAGGATTCTGAAACAGAGCTGCAGCATCCACTTGCTGGCCCCATTGATTCATCTTTCCTGGCAGACAGCATTCCCAAGGTACAGCCTGACTGTATCATTATCTGCTCACAGAATTCAGGTAAAGCTTTTCTTTACCTTTTAAAAAGTACACATTATCAACATTTTCTCCTAGCACAGAGAGAAAGAGATGGTAAAGTTCTTGTAAGTACTGCTATAGTATATTCTAAGGTGTAAGAGGAACCCAAGTTGGGACAGAGTCATTTGTCAGCTATTCAACAGGACACAAGAAAACTAGGGAACACCCACTACCAAATTTTCTGTGAACATTTTTCTTTTCTGGACTTCTTATCATGAAAACCACATTTATTTTAGAAGAAATTCTTTACAATGTGAGTCCCTGAGGGAAGCAGGCAATCTGACCCCTGTAGCAACCTAAGAAAGATATTTTTCTCTTTCTACATCCTTCAAGCCAAGGTGAGGGTAAATTACTCAGGCTCAGACAATTAGATGATACCAGCTAGAAATCTGATTTATGAAGAAATGCCACAAAAAGATTGGAAGGAGAGTTTGAATCTATAGTTGCATCAGCACTGTATAGCTGTGTAAAGTAGCAAGCTCACTCTGTAGGTGGTCACTATCTTCAGTGGTGGTCTACCTTCCATGGTGGTGGGATTAGCTCAAAGTTCCAGCACGGATTTTATATATTCATTGTAGCCTATTTTAGGCATTAGCAGCACAATAAGGGAATTCACCCATAGGAATGGAGCCTGGATATCATTTTGTAAGTACAGTTTGGTGATGGCAGACATGCTAGAATCTGGGTCATACCAGACAGTTTATCTGAAAGAAGAACAGAAGCCACAAGTGAGATCAGTAACATCAAAATGGGATGTCATTAACAAGGAAGTTATCTTAGAATTTTCTTTTTTCCTCACACCATTTACTGGTTAGTTTCCTAGATAGGAATAACATGATCCTGCCTTTAAAGTCACAATCAAAGTAAGTCATATAGGAGAGTGGGCTGGTGCTATCTATCCTTAAGGTAATGAGTGAGTGAGTTTTTTTCTCTATTAATTGCCAGGAGAGTTACCCAAAGAACTGGTTGTTAAAAACTGTCTTGGCAGCTTCAGCAGACTTAAACGTTCCTGCCTGGAGGCTCTGAAGAGAGCAGCGGATCTCCCAGCACAGTGTTCAAGCTCTGATAAGAGACAGACTGCCTTCTCAAGTGGATCCCTGATCCCCATGTATCCTAATGGGAGACACTTCCCAGTAGGGGCCAACACACACCTCATACAGGAAAGCTCTCGCTAGCATCTGGTAGGTACCCCTCTGGGACAAAGTTAGCAGAGGAAGGAACAGGGAGCAATATTTGCTGTTCTGCAGCCTCCCCCAGTGATACCCAGGCAAGCAGGATCAGGAGTAGACCTCCAGAAAACTCCAACAGACCTGCAGCAGAGAGGCCTGATGGTTGGAAGGAAATCTACCAAACAGAAAGGAATAGTTTCAACATCAACAAAAAGGACATCCACTCAGAAACCTCATCCAAAGGTCACCAACTACAGAGACCAAAGGTAGATAAATTCACAAAGATGGGGAGAAACCAGTGTGAAAAGGCTGAAAATTCCATAAACCAGAACATCTTTTCTCCTCCAAGGGATTACAACTCACTGCTAGCAAGGGAACAAAACTGGATGGAGAACGTGTTTGACAATTTGACAGAAGCAGGCATCAGAAGGTGGGTAATAACAAACTCCTCCAAGCTAATGCAACATGTTCTAACACAATGCAAGGACACTAAGAACCCTGAAAAAAGTTAGATGAATTGCTAACTAGAATAACCAGTTTACAGAAGAACATATATAACCTGATGGAGCCGAAAACCACAGCAAGAGAACTTCGTGAAGCATACACAAGTTTCAATAGCCAAATCAATCAAGCAGATGAATGATATCAGGCACTGAAGATCAACTCAATTAAATAAAGCAAGAAGACAAGATCAGAGACAAAAAAGTGAAAAGAAACAAACAAAGCCTCCAAGAAATACGGGATTACGTGAAAAGACCAAATCAATGTTTGATCAGTGTACCTGAAAGTGATGGGAAGAATGGAACCAAGTTGGAAAACACTCTTCAGGATATTAACCAGGAGAACTTTCCCAGCCTAGCAAGGCAAGCAAACTTTCAAATTCAAGAAATACCAAGAACCCAACACAGATAATACCTGAGAAGAGCAACCCAAAGACACAAAATCAACAGATTCATCAAGGTTGAAATGAAGGAAAAAAATGCTAGGGTCAGCCAGAGAGAAAGGTCAGGTTAACCACACAGGGAAGCCCATCAGACTAACAGTGGATCTCTCGGAAGAGAAACCCTATAGGCTATAAAAGAGTGGGGGCCAGTATTCAACATTCTTGAAAAAATAAAAGAATTTTCAGGCCCCGCGCGGTGGCTCAAGCCTGTAATCCCAGCACTTTGGGAGGCCGAGGCGGGTGGATCACGAGGTCAGGAGATCGAGACCATCCTGGTCAACACGGTGAAACCCCGTCTCTACTAAAAATACAAAAAATTAGCTGGGCATGGTGGCGCGTGCCTGTAATCCCAGCTACTCAGGAGGCTGAGGCAGGAGAATTGCCTGAACCCAGGAGGTGGAGGTTGCGGTGAGCTGAGATCGCGCCATTGCACTCCAGCCTGGCTAACAAGAGCGAGACTCGGTCCCCCCCCAAAAAAAAAAAAAAAATTTTCAGTCCAGAATGTCATATCTAGCCAAACTAAGCTACATAAGCAAAGGAGAAATAAAATCCTTTATGGACAAGCAACTGCTGAGAGATTTTATCAAAACCAGGCCTGCCTTCCAAGAGCTTCTGAAGGAAGCACTAAACAAGCAAATCCTTAATGACCTACAACGAAACTTAGACTCCTATACAATAATAGTGGGAAAATTTAACACTACACTGTCAATATGACACAGATCAACGAGACAGAAAATTAACAAGGATATCCAGGACTTGAACTCAGCTGTGCACCAAGTGGACCAAATAGACATCTACAGAACTCTCCACTCCAAATCCACAGAATATACATTCTTCTCAGCACCACACTGCACTTATTCTAAAAGTGACCACCTGATCGGAAGTAAAACACTCCTCAGCAAATGCAAAAGAATGGAAATCATAACAACCAGTCTCTCAGACCACAGTGCAATCAAATTAGAACTCAGGATTAAGAAACTCACTCAGAACCACACAACTACATGGAAACTGAACAACCTGCTCCTGAATGATTAATGGATAAGTAATGAAATGAAGGCAGAAATAAAGATGTTCTTTGAAACCAATGAAAACAAAGATGCAATATACCGGAAGCTCTGAGATACATTTAAGCAGTGTGCAGAGGGAAATTTATAGCACTAAATGCCCACAAGAGAGAGCAGGAAAGATCCAAAATCAACACCCTAATGTCACAATTAAAACAACTAGAGAAGCAAGAGCAAACAAATTCAAAAGCTAGCAGAAGTTAAGAAATAACTAAGATCAGCGCAGAACTGAAGGAGAGAAACACGAAAAACACTTCAAAAAAAATCAATGAATCCAGCAGCTTTTTTTTTTTGAATATCAACAAAATAGGTAGACTGCTAGCCAGATTTATAAAGAAGAATAAAATAGATGCAATAAAAAATGATAAAGACAATATTACCACCCATCCCATATAAATACAAACTGCCATCAGAGAATACTATAAACACCTCTATGCAAAGAAAAGGAGAAAATCTAGAAGAAATGGATAAATTCCTGAACACTTACACTCGCCCAAGACTAAACCAGGAAGAAGTCAAATCCCTGAATAGACCAATAACAAGGTCTGAAATTGAAGCGGCAATTAACAGCTAACCAACCCAAAAAATTTCAGGATCAGACAGTTTCACAGAGGAATTCTACCAGAGGTGCAAAGAGGAGCTGGTACTATTCCTTCTGAAATTATTCTAAAACAGAAAAAGAAAGTATCCTCCCTAACTCATTTTATGAGACTAAGATCATCCTGATACCAAAACCTGGCAGAGACACAACAAAAAAAGAGAATTTCAGGCCAATGTCTCTGATGAACATTGATGCGAAAATCCTCAATAATCCATACTGGCAAACTGAATTCAGCAGCACATCAGAAAGCTTATTCACCATGATCAATTCAGTTTCATTCCTGGCATGCAAGGCTGGTTCAAAATATGTAGATCTATAGATGTAATCCATCATATAAACAGACCCAATGACAAAAACCACATGATTATCTCAATAGATGCAGAAAAGGCTTTTGACAAAATTCAACAGCATTTTATGCTAAAAACTCTCAATAAACTAGGTATTGATAGAACATATCTAAAATAATAATAGCTATTAATGACAAACCCACAGCCTATATCATACTGAATGGGCAAAAACTGGAAGCATTCCCTTTGAAAACTGACACAAGAAAAGGATGCCCTCTCTCACCACTCCTATTCAACATATTATTGGAAGTTCTGGCCAGGGCAATTGGGCAAGAGAAAAAAATAAAGAGTATTCAATTAAGAAAAGAGGAAGTCAAAATGTCTCTATTGGCAGATGAGATGATTGTGTATTTAGAAGACTCCATCATCTCAGCCCAAGATCTCCTTAATCTGATAAGCAACTTCAGCAAAGTCTCAAGGTACAAAATGAATGTGTGAAAATCACAAGATTTCCTATACACCACCAACAGATAGAGTGCCAAATCATAAGTGAGCTTCCATTCACAATTGCTACAAAGAGAATAAAATACCTAGGAATATAACTTTCAAGGAATGTGAAGGACCTCTTCAAGGAGAACTACAAACCACTACTCAAGGAAATAAGAGACGACAGAAACAAATGGAAAAACATTCCATGGTCATGGATAGGAAAAATCAATATTGTGAAAATGGCCATACTGCCCAAAGTACTTTATAGATTCAATACTATCCCCACCGAGCTACCATTGACTTTCTTCACAGAACTGGAAAAAAACTACTTTAAATTTCATATGGAACCAAAAAAGAGCCCACATTACCAAGACAGTCCTAAGCAAAAGGAACAAAGCTGGAGCCATCATGCTACCTGACTTCAAACTATACTACAAGGCTATAGTAATCAAAACAGCATGGTACTGGTACCAAAACAGAAATATAGACCAACAGAACAGAACAGAGGCCTCAGAAATAGCACCACACACCTACAACTATCTGATCTTTGACAAACCTGACAAAAACAAGAAAGGGGGAAAGAATTCCCTAATTAATAAACGGTGTAGGGAAAACTGGCTAGCCAAATGCAGAAAGCTGAAACTAGATCCCTTCCTTACCCCTTATACAGAAATTAGCTCAAGATGGATTAAAGACTTTAACTTAAGACCTAAAACCACAAAAACCCTAGAAGAAAAACTAGGCAAAGACTTCATGACTGACTAAAATACCAACAGCAATGGCAACAAAAGCCAAAATTGACAAATGGAATCTAATTAAACTAATGCTCTTCTGCACAGCAAAAGAAACTTGCATCAAAGTAAACAGACAACCTACAGAATGGGAGAAAATTTTTGCATTCTCTCCATTTGACAAGGGGCTAATATCTAGAATCTACAAATAATTTCAATGAATTTACAAGAAAAAAACAATCCCATCAAAAAGTGGGTGAAGGATACAAACAGACACTTTTCAAAAGGAGACATTTGTGTGGCCAACAAACAAATTTAAAAAAAAAAGCTCATCCCTCAATGATCATTAGAGAAATGCAAATCAAATCCACAATGAGATACCATTTCACACTAGTGAGAACGGCGGTCATTAAAAAGTCAGGAGACAACAGATGCTGGAGAGGATGTGGAGAAATAGGAACAGTTTTACACTGTTGGTGGGAGTGTAAATTAGTTCAACCATTGTGGAAGACAGTGTGGAGATTCCTCAAGGATCTAAAAATAGAAATTCCATTTGACCCAGCAATCCCATTACTGGGTATATACCCAAAGGAACATAAATCATTCTATTATAAGGACATACGCACATGTATGTTTATTGTGGCACTGTTCACAATAGCAAAGACTAGAAATCAACCTAAATGCTCGTCAATGATAGACTGGATAAAGAAAATGTGGCACATATACACCATGGAATACTATGCAGCCATAAAAAGATGAATTGATGTCCTTTGCAGAGACATGGATGAAGCTGGAAACCATCATTCTCAGCAAACTAATGCAAGAACAGAAACCCAAACATCACCTGTTCTCACTCATAAGTGGGAACTGAACAATGAGAACACATGGACACAGGAGGGAAACGTCACACACCAGGACCTGTTAGGGTAGAGGGGTGTTGGAGATGGATAGCATTAGGAGAAATACCCAATGTAGATGACAGGGTGATGGATGCGGCAACCACCAGTACATACATAAGTGTATACTTATGTAACATACCTGCATGTTCTGCACATGTACCCCAGAACTTAAAGTTCAATAATAAAAAGTGCCTGGGACTTTCCTTTTTCCTTTTCACTCTTGCCTTCTCTTTCACCATGCTATCTGCACATGTGGTTTACCTTTCCTCTTTTCTCTTGAGTGGAAGCGGCCTAAAGCCCTCACCAGAAATGAATACTGTTAATTCCGTGCTTCTCAAACAGTCTGCAGAATCATAAGCCATGTAAACCTATTTTCTTTAGAAATTACCCAGCCTCAGATATTTCTTTATAGCAACACAAGTAAACTGAGTCAGAAGGCTATTGCACAATGCAGATGGAGCACCCAGTGGCATCCCAAACTATGAGCAGAATTTCTTTCTTTCTTTGTCTCACTAGTAAATGGAAAGTTTTGCCATTCTCCTAGGCACAGCGCCTCTAGTTGTGGAATCAGACGGAGCTTCACATACACACATGGTTATTGCTTGCACTTTGGTGAAACGAGGTAGACAGAGACTGATGATACTGTTCTTTTATGGTGTGTTTACTATCTCTTTTTTCTTGTAAGTTATAACTACAAAAACACCTTTCTCTTTGAGTTTCCTACAATGCACAATTCTATGGAAAGTCTCTGTAAAATTTTATTGAAAGTAAACAATTACCACCATATCAACAGAAAGTTTAAAAAGGTATTTAGATTAGTGTTATCAATGTATTTTCAATTTCTCTTTAGCATCAAATAATATAATCTACGGACAGAAATTATTTCTTCATATATATGTAGGTTTAACTTTCAGAATCAACCCCAGTCCTTTTCATCCATGTTATTTCTATCACTTGATGAATATTTTGATGTACTTTTGTGGGTGTACTTTGGTAACAGAGGTAGACTTTTTTCTTAGATATACACTCATTACATCAACCCAAAAATCAATGGCATTTGAGTGACTTCCACTGTATTTCTGTAAAAGACTAAGGATTGGTAATTATAACACATTTCATATTTTTATGTAGTAGAATCCAAAACAATAAAATCATGTACTGTGGAAAATGTAGTTAACTCTTCATGAAAAAGAATCTTAATGTCTTCAATCAAAACTGCATCTTTATTTTCTTTATGCTTGCATTTGGGGAAAATAAATGGGCCAGTGAATTGCTGTATTCCTAAACTGCATACCTTTAAAGAAGTAATACATTATTATCTTATTGATTTTGTTCCAGGCAATTATGTTGAAATGGTTATCATGAGATATAAGAGCAATTGGTTTTCTTTTTTTGAATCACATCTGTATCGAAATGTTTTAAAACTTACAGAAAAGATGCCACAACTATATTATAAATTTATGAAAATTAAAGAAACATTAAAAAGGGAGAATTCTCATGTGATGTTATGATTATTTACAACCAGAATACTAATTTAACTTTAAAATTAACTTTACAGAAAATATCCTAAAATTACAATTTTTCAAAAGATGTTTAATAATATATCAAGAGGGTGACATATGCTATAATTATTTCATTTATATTTTGGTGATTATTAGAAATAGACTTTAGATGCTTATTGCAGATTAGTTTTCAAATAATCTACCTTAAAATACTGTTGATTATAAAAATTGTATGCAACCAAATGCCTTTTTTTTAAGAGGGAGTCTCACTCTGTCACCCAGGCTGGAGTGCAGTGGCATGATCTCGGCTCACTGCAGCCACCATCTCCAGGGTTTAAGCGATTCTCCTGCCTCAGGCTCCCAACCAGCTGGGACCACACCCGTGCACCACCCGCCTGGCTAATTTTTTTGTACCAAATACAATTTTGTAATTTACATATGCACTCAGCTCTATTTGGGTATATTTAATGACATTTAAAAAGATTTAGTATGACATTTTCTATGTGCTAGTTAGTGTGCTAAGTAATTGAAAAGATCAATGTTATTTCATTTAATTCTTGCAACAGGCCTGTAAATGAAAAACCTCAACTGAAAAGCAGTTTAATAACTTGCCTAAAGTCAAATAATTTGTACATAATTTGAAATTATGTTTTCTGACTAACATCACACAATTAAGAAACTTCATATTTTATATGTACATTATATATATATATAACACATACAAGGAACAAATCCATTTATCCAGCATCAAAGATATTTCTTATAAAATTACATCGTAGAAATAAAATCTAACCCCTTAAGCCTGGAGTGTTAATGAGTTTTAAAACTTTTGTGGAAAACGTTAACAAATACATTGATTGCTCTTTTATATTTCTATTAAGCTATGCATAGTAAAATATGTGCTTTCTTTAAATTTTTTGATCCTTCAAGGTCCTCAACAGTGTCATCAGTTTTTGTAGACAGCAGTAACATAGTCATGTATTTAAAGATATTGAAGGTCTGTTTGGTCTCACTCTAGTGGGACTTGGACTATTATGTCTTTTTATTTTAACTTTAATGATTAGGTGGCTCAATGGCTGTTGCTTTTTGTTGTTAGTGTACCTGCCTGCTGGGACGCTTCATTTTCATGTGTATAACTGATGTTTTGGCTTTTTTTATTACACAGAAACCTGGCATATTAAAATTGCATATAATATTTATATTAACTAGCTCTGCATGAGTGTCTAAACTTTTCTTAAATGACTCTCCTAGTTCAAGGTATGCAAGTCCATTTTCACATTCACTTTACCTGCTCATTCAATGATTCATTCAAAAATATGTAATAGGCAATTACTATGTGACAAAAACATTCTCAGGTACTAAAGAATCAGCAGTGAATTTAAAAAAAGCGTGGTCCATACCCCTAGAAGTTCAAATTCTATTGGGAAAAAGAGACAAAGAAACTATTTCATTAAAAATAAAATATATTGTGTTTAATACTGACAAGTACTATAAAGAAAGTTGCATGATAATGAAGAATAGGAAATTCCAGGGGGACCTGGGCTATGCAATTTTAGATGGAGTGATTAGAGAAGGCCAAAGCGAAGGATGTCTGTGTAAAGAGCTGAGTAAATGTATGCTGGAATGAGTGTGTCTTTCCTTAGATACACTGCTCAGCCTTCTTTTGCTCTGCTTTGTATTCAAGGAATTCTGACCTAGACCAGCTGCACCTAGCTAGGTTTGGCAAACTGACAGCACTGAAAAGTAAGGGGAAGAAAGAAACCAGAGCGTTCCATTTTGCCCACCTATGTTTTGGGCAGTGCCTCTAGCATTGCTTTGCCTCTGGCTCTTTGACTGAATGAGTTAACTGTGGTTCCAGCATTTTCTTCTTGACCCCAGGTCTTCTAGTCTGATAATAACGTCTCTTTCTTTTGGCAATGAAAGAAAGAGTTAGATAATTCCCTACTGCTTTAAACCCATGTAAATTTAGTATTCCCAGCAGGAGATAACCAATCCCATGTGTTAAATCTCCTATTCCAAAATATTTAGAATGCCTGTTTTAAATACTTAAAAATTGTGAGTCAATATGTGGAACTTGACTAGTACAGAAGGTAAGAGAGAAAAACTCACATTCATCTAGGTAAAGATCATTTTGGACCATAGAAACATCAACTCTGACAGTCTAGGGTAAATTGCCTGGAGTGTTTAATACACCGTGAAAGGACAGTATGGCTGCCATCTAGAAGGAAAAATTGAGTCCAGAGATGATAACAGATGGATCCAAGAAATCAGCTGAATCTGACTTCAACTTTTATTCTGAAACAGAGGGGAAGTTATTGAAGTCTTCTTAACTGAGGTGTGAGTGATCTAACTTTTGTTTTATTGTAACCATTCTTCCTGAAAAGGACAGTGGCAGAAGTAAAAAGACAGGTTTAGAAGGTATTAAACTATTCTGGTAAAAAATGATTGTGGCAAGGAAATAGTGGTGGTGGTGAGGAGAACTCAAAACATGGGCAGACTGAGGGCCAAGCCACTCGGATGTGAAGATGGACTGCATGTGTTAAATGAGAAAGGATATGTTAAGTTGCAAAAGTATATTTAGACATTTGTGTAGGGATGTAAGGTATATGAGAATATGAGTTACATGAGCATGAACTCAAGTGAAAAGATATTCCCTACAGACACAAATTTGGAAGTCATCACATAGAAACAGTATTAGGTTGGTACAAGTGTAATTGTGGTTTTGCCATTACATTTGCACCAACCTAATGTTTTTTGAAGTCATGCGATTTAATGACAGTCCTAGTGATGACTCTTATTTGTACAGTTTTCAGGTAGTTGAGTTTCTTAATAAATAAAGATATCATCTATAGATTAATAATTTAAAAATACACTAATTCCTTTTCAACAAAACTATAGAACCTTACATTTTAAATTTGCTTGTTAAATATTCATAATGAGGAGGCATGCATTTATTCCAAATATTCCGAACATGTCTTTTAAGCAGTTGTTTGTATTATTTAAGTCTGTGTTATCAATCCAGCTCACACTAAGCAGCGACTTGACAAGATATGCATGGTGCTGAACAGAGCCCCAGGTCGGCACTATCAGGGCTTGAACACTGCCAGGCTCATCTTTGTTTTACATCTCAGAGTCTCTATGTGTGTCTGCTGCATTTCTCCCTTTCACTGCAGACCAGCTTTTTCCACATGGCAGAAAGTGTTATTTGCAAACACTCTTCACTTTTACATCTATGGCTTCTGTGATTCAGAGAAAAAACAGGGTGCACAAAGCAAGGAAGAGGCAAAGTGCCAGGAAAAAAAAAATGAAAAACAAAACACTGTATATTCAGCATAGTGTTTAAAACCAATTTAACAGTCTTAAGAAAATGTATCTTTTTCAGTATATTTTGTTTATATACTGAAAATGAAATCATTAGTGTTTATCAGTTAAAACCTGTAATTTGAAATTTTATTTTTATCCAATTTTTTAATAATTCTATGTACTTTTTTCCAGATCTAATAAAGAGTATTAAGACTGATGTAACAATTCATCTGTTAGGTATTTGATAAGTATACAATAATAATAGTTAGCATTGATCACGTTTAGAAGATAGGATGATATTCACTTTTCAAGAAAAGAGTATTTCTTTATTTTGAAGCCCAATGCTCCATGTCACATTTTAAGATTACTTAGGCAAGTATAGAAAAAAGTGACCTTGAAGTTATGGAATATGATGAATTTACCACAGTACATTGAGATAATAAATTATTCAATACTGCCTGTTAAAACAGACCTGCAAAATAGGAAAGAGATACATTTCTCTCATTCATTTACTCAATAGGCATTTATTGAGCTGTCTCTTCTGTTCAAAGTGTAGCACTATACTTGTTCTAGAGAAAGAAAATAAACTGAAAGAGTGGCAGATTTCTGTAACTCTAAATATTACAAAGAAAAGGAGGCCAGTGCAATTCATTCATCAATCAGAGCTATCCAGAATTACTCCCTCCGCCACCACACATAATCTAACCCCCAGTATTTCTCATGACGACAAATGCACAAAGCAGACACAGTCTTGTTCCTGGTCTTTCCATAACGGCAGTTGACTGCACAGAACTCAAAGCCACTCTTATAAAATAAAAATAAAATCCAGCCACCCTCTGTGCGTCAACTCTCTAATTATTTTCACTCATCCCTAGAATAAAATACAGAATTCTTACCTTGGTATACACTATCTGATCTCATGCTTACTCTTAGAATCATCCGGTTTTCCTACTACTATTTTTTTCTCTCTCTCTCTGATCTATTCTTTTGGTCATTATGCTTTTCGTTACTGTTCCAAGCGTGGGCCAACCCCTCTGCCTATAATTCTCTTCCTCCACATATCTGCATGGGTAATTCTTATACAGTATTCAGGTCTCTGTTCAGAGGCTATCTCCTCAAAACTCATTCTAGACCTTCAAATCCCTATCACTTGGTTTACTTTAATTTTCTTCATACCATATACCTTTAATTGGCATTACAGTGTATACTTATTTGTTCAATATTTTTATCCAAAATTCATGTATAAATTTATGGAAAGAAGAGATTTTGCCCATTTGCTCTATTTCAGGGCATAAACACGCTTGGCACATAGGTAGTATACAATAAATTCTTCTTTAATTCACTACTTTATTAAATGTATCTAGGCATACTTTCATGTAAATAGACATGAATCCCACTTACACCAGTTTCTAGCTCTGAGACCTTGATCAAATCAGATAACTCTCAGTAGCAAAATGATTATAATAATAACATTTATTTTACTTCATATGTAAAGTCCTTATAATATTGCCTAGAACATTTAAATCTTTGTTGAAGGTTATCATAATAATTTTAATTATTATATGTCATTGTTTACATTACAAAAATGTGTTGCTTCATTAATGTAAGGTGAAATGCATGTATATAAAATATGTATAAATATAGTGTCCTCATTGCCCTATCAGTATTAGATTCCACACAGAAATGAGGCAAAAGTCTGTATTACACAAAAGTTTTACATATAATGACCACAAAGCACTTTTTAAAAATATTACTATATTTATTCCTTTTTTAAAATTGTAGTTCAAATTCTCACCTAAATCTTAGTACATATCATAACATAGTTTCATAATATTTAATTTTAACATAATATTTAAGTTTAATTTTGACTTTCTTTAGTAACAATTATTCTCAAATTGCAACTCTTCTTTCATCTTTTGCTTACCTTCAACAACAGAGAAATAAATCAAAATGGGCAATATTTAAAATAAAATAAATGTCAATACATTTTCTTTTTCCTTATTCTTTGAGACGGGGTCTCGCTCTGTCACCCAAACTTAAGTGCAATGACATGCTCTTGCAATCTCTGCCTCCCCAGTTCAAATGATTCTCCTGCCTAAGCCTCCATAGTAGCTGGGATTACAGGCATGCAGCACCATGCCCGGCTAATTTTTGTATTTTTAGTAGAGATGGGGTTTCACTATGTTGGTCAGGCTGGTCTCGAACTCCTGACCTCATGTTCCACCCACCTCGGCCTCTCAAAGTGCTGAGATTACGGGCTTGAGCCACCACACCTAGCCAATATGTTTTCTTTTTAAGTTATCTATGGCAGAATAAATCCAAATGGGATTTACCTATTTTGTGCTTGTTGTTCTTAAGGGAAAAAATGATAAAAGACATAACAGTGTGTCATGTCAGTGTGTCTTCAAATCAGTGCATATCAGTCTAACCTCCCACACCTTTCTACGTACAGTTCTCTAGCTGGTAACTTATCTTCCAGTGATGGCATTTTACACTATGTTTGAAGTTCTTTTGGTATGTTACTGTGTTATTTTATATGGATCCATCTATGGCACCACAACACACTACGAAAAGGTTCTTTTTTTGTCTGCAACAACGCCAAAAAAAAAAAAAAAAAGAAAGAAAAGATAGAGTCCAAACATTTATTCACAAGGTTTTGAATTGATCTGGCAACACTACTCAAAAGACTGATTTTGCTTAGACAAATTTTTCTGGCACTCAGCCAAATGTTAAAGTGGAAACGCCGAAAAATAGTATAAGCATACCGTGAAAAGGCAGCACAAAAAACATCCATATTATTGGTCAGTAAAATCTTTGCCGCTACTGTTGATGGGAAAATATTTTTAACACTTAAATTTTTCCAAGTTTAACAAACATCGCTCACATCCCAGTATGTCTAGTGTGCGGATGATCAGACACAGTTATATTGGTATTAGATATTGATTTACTTCTCATGAATTTTAGTGAGATGTGGACAAGAGCTTACAAAAGTTGACACCATCTGGGGAATAATTAATCTTAAAGGATGGAGAAGGATATGAACTATGCCCTGTAACACCTACTGGAGAGCCACCGAGAATGTTGGAAGGATTTATTATCACTAAACACATCGCTACTTATTTAAACTGAAACAACTACTGCTATTAAAAAAAATTACCTTTTTATTTTACCATTTTACTGTATGCCAGATAAATGACTATCTTCAGTTTGCTTTACATATTATATTACATTGCCATAATAGCAATGTTCAATACTTCCATTTACAATTGTGGAAACTGAAGTTCATGGAGCTTATTTATCTTGCTTATGTGGTGAATAGAATTTATTTTGAGGTATATCTATCTCCAAAGCCATGATTTTTATGACTTAAGTATACTGTCTATTGAAATAGCCTAGAATTTAAAATAATTTCTTTGTTCTGTTAATGAGAAATATTTTAAATAAATCAGAATTATTTTCTAAGCATGACATCATCTGCCACTACTAGGGGATCATTTATAGGAAAATAGTTAATATTTGCAAGAATAAACATAATAGAACCAAGGACGATTTCTTTGTCTTAATTAAAGAATTGCAGACTGTTTCATAAGAAGTCCAAATAGAGTGGGACAGTACAGCATGAACAGATTGATAACGGCAAAGGTATTATGTGTTCAGGTGGATTAAACAGAACCAGAATTATTAAATGCTCCCCACTAGAACCACCTGCTATTAGTTGTTAAACTGTACCATGGAAGACTGAACAGAATTGTGAGAATCTCTTAAGCAAGATAGACTATGCAGGAGTCAAATGAAAAATAGATATTTATGCAACCATATAAAACATGTTAATTTATGTTTAATAAAAAAGAATACATAAAAGATAAATGTCAGAGACATTTAAAACAATATGAAAAGGAAAACAACTGTAACACACAAAGAGATTCCAACAATTGTAAAAGAATGAAAAATGACCTAGCAGAAAGATGAGCAAGTTATATTAATAGGCAATTCATCTCACTATTACTCAGAAAAGTATAAATTAGAATAAGAATGAGATACTATCTGTATCCATCAGATTGGGAAATATGAAACGAGTTGTTAACATTCAACAGAGGAAGGGGTTGAGGAAATGAGTGGTGTCACGTGTTACTAGTGGAAATACAAATAGCTTCAACCTCTGGGGAAAATAATCTGGAAGTAGCTATCAAAATTGTATAGGCATATAACCTTTAACCCAGGAATCCTAGTCATCTATTTCATTTGTTTATTTTTATTGCATCATCATCTGCTGCCTAGAGCTCCCAATTTTTTCCCAGTTTTCCTGCATCTGATCTTTCAACACTGCAGACGACAGCAGAACAAGTTGGCTAAAGAAATGTATTCAGAAAAATTGCTTGTTTGGGGACTCAGAGGATGTAGATGATTATGATTACATAGGTGGTATCATCAGCATGCTCAGGAGATTGTTTTCTACATGGTTTAGTCATTTCATTGCCAGTGTAGAGAGGCAGAGAGTTTCCCTACACCCAGTATTTGGTTTGGTTTGGTTCGGTTTGGTTTAGCTTGGTTTCCTCAAGCAGAAATGAGAGAAGCAGAGAAATGTAAATGTTAATAGTAATGGTAAGAAAAAAATACAAAAAAAAATCATAGTATGTTAGCTAGCATCAGAAGAAACTAAAGTGAACAAAAGCCCATGAATAGGGAGAGAGTAGCTGGGACTGTGGGCTACAAGTGCTCCTGAGGCTAAAAGACAAATGGTTGCAATTGTCGACCATGTACAATATAAGAATAAGAGATCATCATGTATTATTTCATGATGTCATGTTTTCAATGAAATATTATAAAAAGACTGGGATTGTCAATGACAATTTCTGACCTGGAAATATGCCCTACAGATCTTACTAGCTCACCACAATGGGGTTTGGGGCACAAAACACTTTCCGTTTCCTATGAAAAGTTTTCCTATGAGATTTATATAAAGAAAAATAAAGAAAAGAAATAGTTCTGGAGTGTTATTACGAAAGTGAGTAGGGTAAGGTGGGCAAAAAGATTATTAGAAGAGGGGAAGTCAAGAAACCAAAATACCATGCTATTAGAAAGATTATTCACGAAAATATCAAAGTACTTCAGAACTACAGAAATTAGAGTAAGAAGACTGTGAAACAAAAGTAAAAGACATCAAATAATAAGTGAGTTTATCCAAGAGCTCAGTAGACGTCAACAAGTAGTAGTAGATGTAAAGCCAAATAATATAAGCCTTATTTTTTTTAAAGTGTTTTATTCCCAATGAGATGGAGATATCTATCATACATTTGATATTACCTTGTTGGACCACAGAATATAAGGTCATAAAGTTTTAAGTACTATTATATAAAAAAGTGAATGAGTATGAAAATTAAAATATAATCAGCACATAGAATTAAATGATGACTGGGTTAGTGTTTGTTGAGCCTCAAATGATTTTCACTCTGTTCAGATACTTTAATTGAAATCAGAAGTTACTACAAAAATGCTAGAAACCAAGGGAAAGAAGGGGCAATATTTCTCAGAGGATCAGTTTATTTAAAACCTCTAGAAACAAATTTGGATTTGGGTATGAACAATGAAGAGTTTCCAGAGAAGTCCCTGAACAGTGCTGGAATGTGGTTGTGGAAAGCTTAAGAAGTCACAATAAGGCCCCTTTGGACAAAATAATTACTTTCTTCATTGTGAATATCACAGTGGCAATAAACAAACAAAACAACTATCTTGTACTGTCATATCATTGTACAATAATTACTCCCATCACACCTTGATAAATAAAATATTAAAAGAGGATTTAGACATCATGGAGTTTAACTTTCTTACAATCTAGAGATTTTCCTTAAACATACCTGTAAGTTTCATGAGAGCAGTAACAGATTCTTCCTTGGTCACTGTTACATTCTGGTATCTGTCAATATACATAGCACTTTGTAGGCACTTAGTACTTATTTGTTGAATGAATACATTTCTAAGGATGTTGTCTTGTTCACCTAAGTCAGCTACCAATCTCCGTAACTTGAAAGTGTATTTAGGCATGCTGCTCGAACTTTGAATTCCAGAGTAGCTGGGAGTGCACACACTTGAGGACACATTCATTGATCCTTGCAAAGAAACCTCGGGTAGGCATGTTCTAGCTTTCAACCTGGTTCCCTCACTCATTTGATGCAGAAGAGTGGGTAATTGTGCAGATAGGGAGCTCACTCCTCAATTCAGCCACTTCCATTAGCCTTTATATGAAGGCTAAATCTATTGCCCTTACCCACCTTCAAATCCTGCCAATATTTTTATGTAATAATACATAAAATTCCATTAATATTTTAATTTCTTAGTCAGTGATAACTATGTCGGTTCCTAAATGTTTGATTTCACATTGTTTTCATTCTTGAGATGTTAATATGTTGCATTCCTTTTTATTTCGTCTGTTTCACCTTAGGTACACAAATTTGTATTCTGTGAGCATTTATTTCAGACTTGTTCCCATGTGTGTTTTAACATTTTATGTTGAAAGCTGAAAGTAAGATGTTCCGAAATTCATAATCCCCTAGGGATCTTTTGTTTCTGCCTGTACTTGACAAAGTCAAGCTATGCTATTCAATCTAATTTCTTTCTCTAAAAGTTTTCCTAAGTGGCTATAATATTAATTTAAAGTTTCTTCAATAGATCTTGCCCAATATAAGTCACTGAAAACTGCATGAGTTTTTACTATAAACTGAGTTCCTTATGAGAAAAAAAAAAAAAAAGAGTACCATGACTCCATTCTCCGTATGTATAGTGACAGACTGAGAAAGATTCATATTTAAAATTCAAAGACTGTGATTAAATTAGGAGTTTATATATTAACATTTTTTGAGGTGGATGTATTGGTTTCTTTTAATCTAATGCTTTTGTGTGTGTTTTTCACCATATATTTCTTTTCTAGTAAAAAGAAAAAAAGTCCTTATAATTAACCTCCAAAATAAGTTTTTGTCCACAGTTTATTTCATTTATTAAAATGTGGAAAATGCCAACAGACCTCAATAAACTGATATACAAAATTGGACCATCATCTAAAGCATTTTCTTCTATTTCTAAAATTTTAATAACATATTAGAAAGCAGATAAGGGAATTGAGAAAGAATTTGATAATTTAAATGCAAGATTAATGATAATACTAAAGAACTAAATATAAATATAGGAACTTTAAGATTATTATCTTTCTTGGCTAGTTATTTATGTTATTCACATTTTTTTTAACAACATGATTCAGCATTCAATGAAATACTGTAGAAAGTAAACATGAATATTACCTATTTGAGTTTCATTTTCATTATATCTACGACGTTTGCACTATTGAAAATGTAAATGTTTCCTAGCTAATATCATTAGTCCTATAACTTATCAATCTAAGCATTCTACTTCTATTTTTTCCTATTATATTTCATACTCAAAATACCAACAGTCAGTATGGAAAGGAAGGATTTTTCATACTACAGAGGCAAAAATAAAGATACAGCAGATGAAAAGTTTAGCTTCATGCTTTTATCTCCTCTGTGACTAATATTGAACTAATATAATGCGAGACGAAAAGACATATCTTGGTGCCTAAATTAATTGAGTATTGTCTGGTAGTTCTTTTCATAAGACTGGTGAAAAATGTTCCCTCTGGTAACCTTAAATCAAATTTTTATAATTAGCATTTAGTTGTGGTCTTAAAAATGAAATCTGCTTCTTTTTGTCTGCCAACACCAATTTTCAGCTCAGCAGCTAAAGAGTAGGTCCTGCATGTCAAAGCTAGCAGGTGTGATGTCATGTTGCAATAACTTATGGAAGTTATGTCATTATTTTACCCATGGTCATTAATTTAATTTCTTCTAAATTTAATATTTCTTTATTTATGACAAATATTAATAAATAAGACAACAATATAAATGTTATGCTGAAAGGCCAAGGATTACTTATTAGAAATAATACTTTCTTTGAAATACCAAAAGCAATTCTTTCTTAATCATTTTTTAATACACTGAATATCTATGTACAAACTTCCTTCCAAAAAATGATAAAAAATAAGTTATATGTTAATTTTAAATTACTATACTATTCACTGACAAAATCTCCATCACAAAAATTGCAACTGTTTCTATTTAGTTTTATTTCTGTATTTTTAAAGCTGTGATCATTATGTAAGATTTAAAAACTTGGTTTAAATATTCATTCTTTATGTATTTTATCATTAAACCCAGAACAGCTGGTTAAGAACACTTATCTTTAACATATTTGGGATATTTATCAAGACATTTACCTTAAAGTTTCACTCCGGAATGGAAAAGAAATTGCAAAATTTTCCAGATAAATTGTCCAGTCTTTAGGGCATTCAGAATCCTTACAGAATCAAATTAGAAGAACTATCAAGTGTTATATTTTTGTAGTCACCTCTCTGATAGGCATACAAAACTAACATGAGCTGATAATTGCCCTCCTGTTCTAATATTTAGCTGAGAAAATGAGAAAAATCAAAGAAAGTATGAATTAAAACTATATAATTATGACTAAAATAGTTTCATAAATGATAGTAAATAAGCCCAAATCGTCTTGTTTTATTGAATATTGGGCTTAGTATCTGTCTTAGTCTACTAGAGCTGCCATAACAAAATACCTAACTATGAGTGGCTTAAATAACAGAAATTTTTTTTCTCACAGTTTTGGAGGGTTGAAAGTATAAGATTAAATTGCCAAAAAGGTAGCTTTTGTTGAGGCCTCTTCTCTTGGCTTTCAGGCAGCCACCATCTAGTAGTATGCTCACATGACCTCTTCTTTGTGTGCACATGAATTGCAGGAGACCTCTGGGATCTGTTTCTCTTCTTTTTTTCTTTTTTTGAGATGGAGTTTCGCTCTTGTTACCCAGGCTGGAGTGCAATGGCATGATCTCGGCTCACCGCAACCTCCGCCTCCTGGGTTCAGGCAATCCTCCTGCCTCAGCCTCCCGAGTAGCTGGGATTACAGGCACGCACCACCATGCCCAGCTAATTTTTTGTATTTTTAGTAGAGACAGAGTTTCACCATGTTGACCAGGATGGTCTCGATCTCTTGACCTCGTGATCCACCCGCCCGGCCTCCCAAAGTGCTGGGATTACAGGAGTGAGCCACCGCGCCCAGCCCGTTTCTTTTCTTAAAATGATACTAGTTCTATGGGATAAAGGCTTTACCCTTAAGACCTCACTTAACCTTAATTACTTCTTTAAATTACCCTGTCTCCAAACATAGTCAAATTGGGGATTGGGCTTCAAAATGTGAATTTGAGGATGTGACATAAATCAGTCTACAACAATATCTGAACCCTAATAGAAAAAAATCTAAATAAGTAACGAGTAGAAAAGAAGTATCATCAATAAAGATCAAGAACCATGAAAAGAATCATATAAGGGTAATTATATATTTCTTGAAATCAGATAAATGGCCAGATCTAAAGTACAGAGATAGCAGTAAATATTGTAAAATAATGTTTCCTGAAAGAATACTGAATATTAAATTGTCTTAAAAATCCAGACAAAATATTTCAGAGTCTCTCTTCTCTCCCTTTCACATACAAATACACATGTACTACCTTCCTTCAGCTGTACATACGTTACTAATTACAATACTGTGGGCCTTATATCATAGTCTTTTGAGGATCCTAAAATTACTATTGTAATCAGCTGAATAAAGAACCCAGCTAAAGAATGTGACTAAATAAATGTTTAAATATCAGTACTAAGTATTAAGTAGTTATTAAACATAGTTGAAAATGGTAATAAGGTAGAACTCTAGCTTCTATGCAGGCTACTTTAACATTTCTTCTCATTGCTTGCTACGATATTAGAAAAGTAATTCCTATAGAATATTGTTGTAAATAGGAATCTTAGGTTTTAAAGAATGCATTGAAAAATGAGATCATTTAGACTTTTTCAGATATTAAAATCAACACCTAATCAATGTATCTATATTCTTTTTATTTTCCCTTTAAGAATAAACACTAAAACTTTGAATTTTATTTCTGAAAAAAGAAAACATAACAATTATGATTTAGACAAATATTAAGAACTTAAAATTTCCTACTAACTTATCAATAATGAGTTTCATATAATTTTTATATGTCTACTAAGGCTGCTGTAACCAAATGCCACAGACTGGGTGAATTAACAACAGATTTAAAAAAAATAATAATTCTACAGACTAGAAGCTCGACATGAAGGTGCTGTCAGGGTCAGTTTCTGGTCTCTCCTTCCAGCTTAGAGACAGCCACCTTTTTGCTGTGTCTTTCTGGCAGGCCAGTTCTCCATTAGGAACCAGAGCTATCGGTCTTCACCAACACTTCCTGTAATTCTGATGAACTTACAGGTTAAACATTAAGGAACTGGAGAAACTAATGCCTTAGTGCAAAGGGCTGGAAAGTAAAATAAATCCATTATGACCCCGCCTGGGCTTTCTCAGATTCTAGGGTTTACTTAAAATAATGAAGACATTCTTGCACAGGTTGTACCATGACTCACTTTAGATAATTTTTTTAAGTAATGTTTCAAAACCTCTGACGTAATTATCTAAACTCAGGACCCTGGTCAAATAATAGATACAGTGAAACACTTTGGCTTTCAGCTTGTAAGTATTCTGAGTGTATATAAGCACTAGAAAAAAACTTGCAACTTTGAGTTGGTCTGGTGAGTTACTCCAAATTCCTCCCTATAACCAGTTGCAGAAATAACTCACTTCTTTCCCAGTCTGTCTGTATCTCATTATTGAACCAGGAGAACAAGCAGCTGGACCACTGTTTGGTATTGGTCTGGGAACATCTTCACGTGTTCTTTCCTCTGTGTGTGTGGAGAGATATCTCTGGTGTCTGTCTCTTTGTATAAATATCTCAATATTATCAAATTATAATCCTGCCTTTATTACCTCATTTAGCCATAATGACTTTTCTAAAGGCTCTATCACCAAATACATATACAATGGAGGTTATAGCTTCAACAAATAAATTTTTGAGGGGCACAATTCAATCCATAACAATCTACACTTAATCTCAAAGACAGAAGGTGAGGTAAATAAGATAGTCATCTCACTTCCCACAAAATCAACAATTTTGACAACTACTCTTGGATAAGAGTACCTGTGAAGTAGTCTAGGAGTCCATCAGAGAAGGGCTAGGAGGCTATGCAAGCAAAAAAATCCAAAAATAGACAAACTGAAGAACTAAGAAGAATAGTTTTCCTTTATACCCATGTCATACTTTTACCAAGGCACAGCTCAATGCAAAGAGAGAAACACTTGACTACCAATTTATTCCATGAGGGAAAAAGAGCATAGTGAGGAATTGCCCAGCTCCCTCAGCCATCTAGATGGTACCCAAGGGTGCAAGAGAGATACTGCCCATTTCTTTCTTGCCTCAACCAGAAAACTGTGGTGATCAGCAAAGCTGAGTGATTGGGAGAGGCTGGAAATAGGGATGAGAGGCTGTGCACCCTTCTACTTGCTCACCAAACTCCATCAGGAAGCTTACCTATGAGATACTTAGTTTGCCTCATCTATAGACCCCTTGAAACTGGTCTATGGGAACCACAAGTGCTCCAAGTCTCACCTCCATTTTTCTCTTATGATGGCCCTCCACTAAACTACCTTAAATATAGGCAGATCTATGAATTCACAAAGAATTTAAAATAATTGTTTTAGGCAAACTCAGTGAACTATAAGAGAACATAGACAACTCACTGAAATTCTTTAAAAAAATGAACAAAACAACTAGTTAAATAAAAATAAATTCTGGAGATGAAGAATACAATTAATAAAACAAAAATGCACTAGCATAAACAACAAACTTTATCAAGCTAAATACAGTATCTGTGAACTTCAAAATAGGTCATTGGAAATTATCCAGTCAGAGGATAAAAGAAAAAATAAGAATTAAAAGGAATGAACAAAGGCTGTGAGATATGTAGAATACTGTAAAAAAAGATACCCTTCAAATTATGAGAGTCACAAAAGTAGAAAAGGTCCAGAAGTCTTATTTAAACAAATAATGGCTATAAACATTCCAAATCTGGGTAGAGATATGTACTTCAGGTACATGAAGCTCAAAAGTTCCCAAATAGGTTCAACCCAAAAAAGACTTCACTACTTCACTGAGACAAATCAAGTGTCCAAAATACAAGATAAGGAATAAAATTTGAAAGCAGCATGAGAAAAGAGGCTTGTCACATTCAAACACCAGTAATACGACTATCAGCAGACTTCTCAGCAGAAACTTTGCAGGCCAAGAGAAATGGGATGATATATTCAAATATCTGAAAGAAAAAACACTGCCAACTGAGAATATTTGATTTGGCAAGTGTATCCTTCACAAATGAAGGAGAGATAAAAATTTTTCTATAAAAACAAAAGTTGAGCCGGGCGCGGTGGCTCACGCCTGTAATCCCAGCACTTTGGGAGGCCAAGGCGGGTGGATCACGAGGTCAAGAGATCGAGACCATCCTGGTCAACACGGTGAAACCCCGTCTCTACTAAAGCTACAAAAAAATTAGCTGGGCATGGTGGCGCGTGCCTGTAATCCCAGCTGCTCAGGAGGCTGAGGCAGGAGAATTGCCTTAACCCAGGAGGCGGAGGTTGCGGTGAGCCGAGATCGCGCCATTGCACTCCAGCCTGGGTAACAAGAGCGAAACTCCGTCTCAAAAAACAAACAAACAAAAAAAAAAAACAAAAGTTGAGAACATTCATTCAACACCACTAGACCTGATTTGCCAAAAAAATGCTTAAAAAAAAAAAATGTCCTCTGAGCTAAAGTAAAAGGATGCTAACTAGCAACATGACAACAAATTAAAATGTAAAACTCACTGGTAAAATTAACAGAGAATTCAGAATATTCTAATTCTGTAGTAGTGATATGTTAAGAAATTATAACGGTGTAAAGGTTAAAAAACAAAAATTAAAATTAATACAGCTGCAATAATTTATTAATTGAGATGCCATATACAAAAATGTAAATTATGACATCAAACATAAAATGTGGGAGGGGAAATTGTAGTTTCTGCAATAATAAAAGTAAAGCTGTTATCATGTTAAAATAGACGGCTATAAGATATTTTATGTAAGCCTCATTGTTACCAACACCTATAGAAAAATACAGAGAAAGGAAACAAAGCACACCACTACAAAATATTCTCTAATTATAAAGAAAGAGAAGGAAAAAAATAATCTACAACAAGCCAAAACACATCTAAGAAAATAGCAATAGCAATGATTACTTTAATTATAATTAGATTATTTTCTCCAAAGATATAAAATATGTCGTCTATTTGCTGTGCCACTTTAGCCTACTGCATCTTGAGATGCAATTTCTGTTATTTGCTCAAGTCCAATTAAACAAACAAACAAATAAAAAAACCAACACAACAAACTACATTATGTAGATTTATTACTAACAGATAGAAAGGAAGAGGCTATAGAAGCCTAGGATTCATGGTGAGCTGGTCCTCCTGCTTAGAAAAGCTCTCAGGATGAATGGAATTTTACCTGTATATGCCCATCTTCACTGAAACTGAAAGATCTGAAAAGTGGCATACTCTAGGACTTATATCCCAGGGAAACCTGATATGCTGACTTAAAGAGTTATAGGGCATTTCTTACTATGAGGCACAGGAACAGATCCCAAACTCTTTTGACTAGTTTTTCCTTATCTCAGGATATTGTTTTCTCAGCATATTCTATAGTTATTGGGAACTAAAAGCAAGAAAAGGGGAGGGAAGAACTGGATTGGTATAGGGCCACCAGGAGAACTAAACTCCAGAGCACTGAATGGATAAATAAAACAAAAACTTACAATATGGTGCCTACAAAAGAAATTCTTCAGCATCAGGGAAACACATAAACTAATATAGAAGGGATGGAAAAAGACATTCTATGCAAATAAAAACAGAGAGCAGGGATACCTATACTTATACCAGACAGAAGAGACTTGAAGTCTAAAATTTGTAAAAAGAGACTAAGAAGATCATTATATAATGATAAATAAATAAATTCATCATGAGGATATAACAACTGTATATGTACCTTATATCAGAGTATCTTAATATATGATGAAAATATTAACTGATCAGAAGGCAGCAGTAGACAATAATACAATAATAGTAGAGGACTTCAATACCTCATTTTCAGCCAGGCACAGATTATTCAGACAGAATATTAATAAGGAATAGTGGACTTGAGCTACATTTTAGACCAAATGGATTCAACAGATATATACAGAACATTCTATACAATAGCAGTAGAATACAGATTATTCTTAACTATACATGGAACGTAATCCAAGACAGATAACACAAAGTGTTAAATTTAGTACAAATGAAAGTATATCAAGACTCTTTTCTGATTACAATGTTAGTAAGACAGAAAATATGCAAAGTTTTCTGGAAACCAATAACAGGAGGAAATGGAAAATTCACATTTGTGAAAATTAAAAGCACAGTACTAAATAACTAATGGACCAACAAATAAAGCAAAATTTAAAAATATATTGAGACAAAGGAAAATGAAACTGTAACATTCCAAAACTTACGGTTTGCAGCAGAATCCATAATAATAAGGAAAATTATGGTGATAATACGCATGTGATGAAAGAATAAAGATCTCAGACACAAACTAACTTTATATTTCAAAACAGTAAAAAAAGAAAACCAAACTAAGTAAAAACAAAGAAAACCACAAAGATCAGATCAGAAATAAATGAGAAAGAGAACAGAAAAATAACTGAGATCAATGCAACAAACAGTTGTGTTTTTGTAAAGAGCAAACAAAATTGGCAAAACTTTACCCAGACTAAGAAAAGAAGACAGAGGATTCAAATAAATAAAATTAGAAATAAAAAAGGGGACATTACAACTGATACCACAGAAATAGAAAGGATCATAAAACATTAAATAATTATAGTCCAACAAATTGAATACGCTAGAAGAAAGGAACAAATTCCTAGAAATACACGACCCACAGAGACTGAATAATGAAGAAACAGACAATCTGAACAGACCAATAACAAATAAGGTGATTGAATCTGTGAACAAAATCTCCCATTAAAGTCCAAGGTGCTTTCATCTATGAAATTTTACCAAATATTTTAAAAATAATTAACGCCAATACTTCAAACTTTTTCAGAAATTGAAGAGGAGAGAATGCCCTCCAAACTCATTTTAGGGGACCAGCATTACCCTGATTAAAAAAAAAAAAGACAATAATACTACAAGAAAAGAGAATTACAGGTCAGTATCCCTGAACATAGATGCAAAAATCCTAAATGAAATACTAGCAAACCAAATTCAAAAGTACATAGAAAGAATTATTCCCCATGATCAAGTAAAATTTATCCCTGTGGTACAAGGATGAGTCAACTCTCTCTTATCACATCTTTTCAACATAGTATCAGTAGCCGTGGCAAGAGGAAGAGATTAAAAACATCCAAATCAGAAAGAAAGAAGTTAAATTGTCTGTGCTTGCAGATGAGATGATATGATCAGAAACCCTAAGGCTCCACAAAAAAAGTCCCTGTTATAACTAATTAACAAACTCAGTAAAGTTGCAGGATACAGTATCAACATACAAAAATCAATAGCATTTCTACACACGAACAAAGAACTGAACAAAGAACTAAACAAAAGTTAATGAAGAAAATAGTCCCATGTATAACAACATTTAGAAAACAACTTAGAGCCAGGCGCGGTGGCTCACGCCTGTAATCCCAGCACTTTGGGAGGCTAAGGCGGGTGGATCACGAGGTCAAGAGATCGAGACCATCCTGGTCAACATGATGAAACCCCGTCTCTACTAAAAATACAAAAAATCAGCTGGGCATGGTGGCGCGTGCCTGTAATCCCAGCTACTCAGGAGGCTGAGGCAGGAGAATTGCCTGAACCCAGGAGGCGGAGGTTGCGGTGAGCCGAGATCGCGCCATTGCACTCCAGCCTGGGTAACAAGAGCGAAACTCCGTCTCAAAAAAAAAAAAAAAAAGAAAAAGAAAACAACTTAGGAATAAATTTAAACAATGAGATGAAAAATCTATACCCTAAAAACTATAAAACATTGATGAAAAAAATTTTAAAAGACAAATAAATGAAATGCTATTCAGTATTCATGAATCAGAAGACTTCATATTGTCAAAATGTCTTTACTATTCAAAGAGGTCACAGATTCCATGAAATCCCTATCAAACTCCAATGACATATTTTACAGAAATAGAAAAGACAATTCTCAATTTTGTATGGACACAGAAATGACAGAAATAGCTAAAGTAATATTGAGAAAATGAACAAATCTGGAGGCATCATACTTCCTGATTTCAAAGTGTACTACAAATATAGGAATTAAAGCAGCATGGTACTGCCATAAAAGAGACACATAGGTAAATGGAACAGAATAGAAAGCCCAGAAATAAGCCCATGCATATATAGTCAATTGGTCTTTGACAAGTGTACCAAGAATACACAATGAAGAAAGGATAGTCTCTTCAATAAATAATGTTGGAGAAATTGAATATCCCATGCAAAAAATAAAATTATATCTTTATTTTACATCACTCACAAAAGTCAACATGAAATAGAGTAAACACTTATGTGTAAGCCTTGGAGCTATGAAACTCTCAGATAAAAACTTGAGAATCTGACATTGGTCTTGGCAATGATGTTTCAGATATGACACCAAAAGCACAGGGAAAAAAACTAAGTGGGAGTATATCAAACTAAAATGTTTCTGTACAACAAAAGAAAGAATCAGCAAAATCAAAAGTCAGCCTATGGAATGGGAGAATGTATTTGTAAACCATACAACCAATTTTGGTTAATACTGTAATATATGATAAACTACACAAATTAATAGCAAGAAACCCTAAAATAACCCAATTTAAAACTGGGGAAAGAACCTGAATAGACACTTTACTAAGATGTCATACAAATGGTTAATAGATGTGTGAAAATTTCTCAACATCACCAAACATCAGGGAAGTGCAAATCAAAATCACAATGAGATATTATCTGTTTGGATGGCTGTTATGAAAAGACAAATATTGGAAATAATGTGGAGAAAATGGAAACCCTATGCATTGTTCATGGGGATGTTACTGAGTGCAGACTTTGAGGCAGACAGTATGAAGGTTTTTCAAAAGTTTAAAATATAACTACCATATGGCCCAGTAACCCACTTCTGGGTATATATTCAAAGGAAATTAAATCAATATGTCAAAGAGACATCTGTACTACCAAGTTCGCTGCAGTATTATTCACAATATCCAAGATACGAAACCAACCTAACTGACCTTCACTGGATGGATGATTAAAGAAAAGTTGGTATATATACACACAATGAAACTGTATTCAGCCTTTTAAAACAGAAGGAAATCCTGACATTTGTAACACAATGAGTGATCCTGGAGGACATTATGTTAAGAGAAATAAGTCAGGTACAGAAAGGCAAATACCACATAATCTCATATGTAGAATCTGGGAAAGTCAAATTCATAAAAACAGAAGGTGGAGAGGTTGTTGCTACAGGGATAGGAGAAAGTAGGAAATTTTGGTCTAAGGCCAAAACGTTTCAGTTAGACAGAATTAATATGTTCTGGGAAAAATATTTCAGAGAGAAGATATGTAAATTCTTCCTCTTAAAACTACAACCAAAAGCAACACAGAATAAAATACACGGAAATACAAAACTCATTTCTTCTGAAACTCAAAAATATCTGTAACATCTACACAGATGTTACAGATGATAGGAAGAGCTATCAATTATGATGAACATTGGTGAATCAGTGGAATCCTATAAAGAGTATCCATCTTGAATCACAATTCTCAGAGTATGCAGCTCTCCCCCAAAATAGAGTACATGCCAAGAGGCGAACAACAGGCTGTACTGGCTTGTGAATAACAACATATGTGCCAAATACATTATTTTTAAAATTCAAGGATAAGACTGTTAAAACAACCTACTTTCTCTCCAAAAAAAATGTTCTACTAGGTACAAACACATTCATAGAGGAATTCTAAAATACTCCTTTAAGAAACTCATTACTTTAATCCTACATAAACTGTTTCAAACATTAGGGAAGAAAAAGGAAAGCTTTTATTAATAATGCTAATATGCATTGCTCCAAAAAATAGCTGTAGGTAAAAAATCACAGCACAAATATCATTCATGAATATGTGTACAAGAATCTTCCAAATATTAGCCCATAGAATTCAGCAACCAAATCACAAATACAACCAAATGAAATTAGATTTTTTTTCAGAAATCTCAAGATGGCTCACTATTTGAAATATTTTTAATATATGTCATAGTTTGTACATATAATAAAAGCCTATATTACAAAATTATAACAGTTAAAAATGGGAATACATTAAATGGCTATAAAAATGGAAATGCATTAGAGGTCCACCAGTGGAGGTGTTGTAGCTAAATTATAGCAAATTCTTACAATGAAATACTGATCAGTTAATACAATAAAAATGCAATCATGTGTGCACTATTACAAGGTATATTGTCGAGTGAAAAAATGCAGAACAGTATATATGTATGTGCACACACACGTGCATATGATATGCATTAGTGAATAAAATTTAAAAATTAGTGAGTATATATGATTAAAATGTATATGAACATTTGGAAAAGAATAAACAGAAAATTCACAATGGTTGGGAAACAGAAAATGAGGAAACTACTTTTCCTTGTATATGTTTTCCTAGCTTTTAACTTTTATAGCAATTGCATACATTATTCATAAAAAACGCAAAATTTGTAAGAAATACAAGTTTTCTTAAAATGGCATGTAAAACGGTAAGACATTTTGATTCACAGCCACTAAGAACCATTAAAAAAATTAATAGAAAGACTAAGTAAGCATGACCATTTTAAAATAACTCACCCTTTAATAAACACAGCTCAAATAAGACTGTTTCCAAAGAGCCTGTCTTAAGTGCCTTACTTTGAAATAATGTACATTTCTTCTATTAGACGCAGCATTTTCTGTAATGCACATTTCTTCTATAAGCTATGGCACTTTCTATGCTTCTACTATACTTTATGCCTTGCATTATAGTAATTTATTGGCACACTCATTCTTTCACACCTTAGTGCCTTTCTCATGCTATCAACTTTTCATAAATGTTGGGCAGCTATAACAATGAGGATTTTTCAGGAAGTCTTGGCTCAAGCACTATTTCCTTTAGAGACTTCTAGTGTAAGTTTTCAGTTTTCTGAGAATTTCCTCTCCATTCTTCTATGAACATCTCTTTTTTTTTTTTTTTTTTTTTTTGAGACAGAGTCTCGTTTTGTCTCCAGGCGCCAGGCTGGAGTGCAGTGGCACGATCTCGGCTCACTCCCACCTCCTCCTGCCGGGTTCAAGCAATTCTCCTGCCTTAGCCCCCTGAGTAGCTGGGACTATGGGCACACACCATCACAACCAGCTAATTTTTGTATTTTTAGTAGAGACAGGGTTTCACCATGTTGACCAGTATGGTCTCGATTTCTTGACCTTGTACAGATCCGCCCACCTCGGCCTCCCAAACTGCTGGGATTACAGGCGTGAGCCACCGTTCCCGGCCTTCTAGGAACATCTTCGTCTTACTACATATCATACCCCAATTTACTATATGCAAGTTTATTTTCCCCTGTAGGCCATTAACTCTCAGGAAGCAAGTTACATGTACCACATCATTTAATCGTGACCACAACCCTCTGATGCAGGTAGTTTACCCATGTCTGGCTGATGAGAAACCTGCACCCAAAGATATTAAATAATTTGCCCAACTAAAAATTGAGACTGGATTTCACTCAAAGCTGTCTGATTCTATAGTTGTACACTTCACTTCTATGCTATGCTATTGCTCAGAAGTTAATACAGATATTAATATCTAGAGTTTTGACGTTAAGAAAAGGCATATTATTTCCGCTTTCAAATAGGAAATTATTGAATGCTTCTTTCTTTATAGTTATAATATGCCTCTAATTAAATCCATTGGTCACCTTGAGAATGATGATTAGTATTCCTAATACTAGCCTAAGTTATAAGCATATAATAAGTTGCTTTAAACTGGTATATTTAGCTTCAAATTAAATAGTTAATGGAAAAAAGATAAAGGGAAATTATTTTTTCTGCTATAATTTCCTAAAAGTATAAGAATATAATGGTACAATGAAGTATGATGACTCAGTGTCTCCCACATTACGCCAATGAAAACATAGTCTAGTATCTTAGTCTCATCTATTTTAATGTGAATGTTAACTTTATACTGAATTGAACTCAAAAGAGATTGCATAATCTTCACTTTTTTATGTCACTCATTACATCCTGCAAGTTATATCAGAAGCTATTTTAAAATATTACAAAATTAGCATTGCTTTTATTCCTGTAATCTTAATAACTCATTGTTGGGAAAAGCCATTTCACTTGTTCAAAAAAATGAAAAAAAATATATAATGTGCTTATATTTACCTCAAAAGGGGAAGATAAATTTAAAAAGAAAAAGATTAAAAAAAGAGGAACAACTTATTAAATTATTTCCTCTTTGAGGTAAAACCAGGTTTAGAAACTATCATCTTAGAACCCAAACTCCTGTCATCATTTTGAGAAAGGAAAGAAAGTAATACTATAAACCTGAATTGAAAGTAGTCATTTCTCCTAAAGGAAGCAGTTTTTATTGTTTTTATTTATCAATCAGGTTACAATATGTAGTTTATTAATACAAGAACCAGGAGTTTTATTTCTAGATTTTGATAAGAAGTGTTGAGGCCAAGAAGCTTCTGAATAAAACTAAGTATTTTGCTTCCTTGCTTTGGTTAAATTGGGAGAAAAAAGGTAAGTGGTATATCAAGACATTAATTTTGTGCCACTCTTGGCAATGAAATTAACAAATGACCAAAAACTTCAGTGGGACCATTTTATTCTAAACCTGTAACTCATGTTAAAAACATATTCTGGCTACAAAATAAATTTTAATGCGCCAAGCACCAACAGGAGTTTACCATTTATTGGTGTACCACCAGGGCATCATTCCAAAGAAAGGATTTTCAATCTGTTCTCGAATCACATAACATGCACAAGTAGCTAAGCTGAAGGCAAAAATGTTGTATGAATGCATGTTTCTGAAAGAGCAGCTGGCGTGATGTCTTAAAATTCAGCTCAGTATCAAAGGAATACGTTTAAGGCAAGCCCAAATGGGACTGCTAGCTTATGTCAATTACCAGCTGTCATGGAACCAAACTTCAGGATTACAGACTGCTTCCTGTCCTTAAAAACATTCACTAGTTTGAAGCAGAACACATGCTTTTGTTTTGCCTTATTTTTATTTTGGTATCAAAATTTACTCTAATTGGATACTTTATTCAATAAAAATGCTTCTTGAGTTTTCAGGGAAATAAAATTTTCAAACACAGTAATAGGATTCTACATTATCACTACTTTGGAGAACCCTTTCCAGGGTACCTTGTTTGGGTGAACTGTGGTATACTTCCTTGAGTTAAACTCGTACCTGCACAAGATTTTTAAATGTCTATATTATTAAGCATCTAAAACCATGCATTTTGAAAACTGAGGTTAATGGATGTCCTCCAAATAATTTATTTGCCTCCAAACTAGAATGTCAATACATTTACTTCAAGGATTTTTTTTTTTTTTTGGAATATTTTAGCTGGTTAGTGTAGAATGTAAATAATTTTCATAAAGTGATGACTACAACTACTACATTCTAGTTTGATATTTTATAAGGGAGTACACTCGGCCTTCTTAATGCTTCTAGTTTAATCCTTAGTACCACCACAGATTAGCATTTACTAAATGTTGAACAAAATGTAACGTATGGTTTTGTACTGTATATTACTAAATATAAAAAGTGCTGTAATCCCAGCACTTTGGGAGGCCGATGCAGGTGGATCACGAGGTCAACAAATTGAGACCATCCTGACCAACATGGTGAAACCCCATCTTTACTAAAAATACAAAAATTAGCTGGGCGTGGTAGCACACACCTGTAGTCCCAGCTACTCGGGAGGCACAGGCAGGAGAATTGCTTGAACCCGGGAGGCAGAGGTTGCAGTGAGCTGAGATTGCACCACTGAACTCCAGCCTGGTGCCTGGCGACAGAATGAGACTCTGTCTCAAAAAAAAAACAAAAAAAAAGTGCTTATTATATTGTAGAAGTCATCCTTTCAAAGTAAAATGTATCATAACATATAATAATCTTGACTCAGAATTTTTTTTAATGTCTAGGCAAATCTCTACATATTAGTGCTGACGAAACAACAGGGTTGACTTTTCTACTGGAGTCACTTAAATTAATTTTACATTCCTGTGGCTATATTAGAACAACACAATGCCTAAGGTCACAGGAAAAGGCCTAATACCACTATATATGATGAGGGAATTATTGAATATATTCTCTGAGGAATACGTGTGGAACTGCCTCCCTACCCTCCCTGTTCCTTGTCTATATAATGGGAAGTCTTTTCTTTGGTAACATCTATGCTCCTTAAACTTGTATCCTTGCAGCTGATGAATGACTTTCACAGTCAGTAAGTTCTACTTGGCTTGTATTATTATTCATTGAGAATAGAGCTCAAGGTTTTAGATCAATATTTTTGTTTTATGTTTGCTATGTTATTCACAAGTTTCTATAAAAGTTTCTACAAAAGTACCTGGGACCATTTGCGAGGGAAACATGATAGACTTTGCTTCATATTGTGTGTTTCCTTTTTTAGTTTATACAGGAAAACACACATGGACCAGAGTAAACCACAGTGATTATAAAATTAGATTCCGAAAGGAAGTTATATATTACACAAACACACACACACACGTGTATATCTAATATATATTATATGGAATAAGTAATTAACGTAGTACACATGGACTTTTTCTACTGGAAATATTTGGTCTATTTAAAAATTCTCATCTTTGTTTATAAAAAATCCTAATGTCTAAAAGCAGATTTTCACTGGTATTCATATCTCCAAAAGTTAAAGTATGAATAAATTAATAACGCTGTAGCAGGCAAATAATTATTATTCTTAATAAAAATTACATGTAAAGATATGCTGCAAACTGTTAAACTAGAGAACATATCTTGATTTTACAAGTTTTACTCATGGGCTATAACAAAACTCTGAGAGGGTAATAGTTTACAAAAACATTTAATTCAATAAACTATGCAATACAAATAAGCAAATTCTATCTATAAGTTTAGGTTACATACAAGGTAGAAGCAAAGGTACGCTGCCTTAAAAATTATTAATATGCTTAAAGAAGAACCCGAATGATGTCCTAATTCTTAATTTTATATTTAGTCTTATGATTTGCATGAACCAATATATATGAACAGTAATATAAAATATAAAGTATTTTAGATTTTTATTTAATATTTTACAATAATCTCTATTCATTATTCTTGAAGAAGCTTCGATTTTTCCTTCATAAAACCATTTGTGTAAAAATGCCACACATCTTACACTCATTTAGATAATTGTAATTAGACTATGACCAGTTCTGTAAACACCATTTTCCAAATAAATTGCTTCTCTTGAAGCTACACCAATAAATTTTAAATATATCAGAGAAAAACGTGCTCTAATGGCACTATCGCCAGTTTAAATCCTAGAACTACATAAAGGATTTTGTTTAGGCATTATGCTAATGGATTAGTCCCCAACTTTCTCTTGCTGTAGTCTCCAGGCATCCAATTCATATGTTTAATTAGAGACAACTTTTTTTTTAAATGCCTCAAAATTGGTCTTTCGGTCATGTGCAAAAGAATAATAAAAATTTTTATTTGCTTAGTTTAAATGGAATTTATAATATTACACTTAAAAATATTTTATGTTTGAATCTATCACCTCAATTCAAATGAAATGTTTTACTAAACTTTCCTTCCAATAATCTCAGACATGCACAGTTAAAAAATCAGCCTAAAAAGTAGACTGTACATATCTTACTTAAATAATCTTCACTATACAGCTTAACACATGGAATCAGGCTGACATCTATAAAATGATAAATCTATAATCTTAACAGCAATTGGAAATTATCAAGGTAGACACAACCTTTGCAGCTAATTTTGTCATAGATGTTGAATTTTGCAATTGAATTTCCACATTGGGTATAATTATACACCTTGGATGTAAAAATATCAGGAAAATAACATTTAATAATTATTTATTCATAGTTAATATTATACTAAGCTCTGCCAATGAGGCCTAAAGTAATTAATTTCAAACACATACAATTTAATTGTCTAAAGCTTTGTACTAGTTATAGAATAATTAAATTAGTAAAACATTTGATATCACAAATTAGGCTAAAGAGTTGGGTGGTTATGGTGGATAACAACTAGATGTCTCTTTTCAATTATGTAAGAGAAATGAAAGTATCTGGAAAAATATGTAATACAATGGAAAATAAACAAGCCTAATGCAGATTAATAAAAGTTACATTTGTAGCTATCTATTTATGTATAAAAGTTAGAATGTAGGCTTCTACTTTCTAGAGATATGATACACCAACAGAATCTTTGAAGAATCTTTTGAATGTTACTTTTCCCCACAGTGGAACTAATGTTTCTGATTAGCTAAAGTAAATAGTTATGTGCAATTACAAGTGGTTCTTAGTGATAGCACTTTTTCTTTTTCAAACATTATAAAGATTTAAAACACAAACATATTGCTCTATACACTTAGGAATAAGATTGAAATGAGATTCCGGAATTCAAGTTGCATTTTAACTGTGCTAATCATTAGCCTTGTGCTATATATCTTAACATTGATTCTAGATCAGTAAAATGCATAAAATATTAGAGACTTTAAAGGGTATTTTAGAATTTGCAACAAGTTGTATTTTGAAATGAACTTTTTGCACCCAATTCTCTTTAATATAGGAACCCTTCATCTTGGAAAATCACAGTATAAAAGAAAATCTTTTTTCTTTTCTTTTCTTTTTTTTTGTTATAATGATGATACCCACGTGTTCACAATTACAGAGCAGGGGAGAAAGAAATTACATAAGATGGGGTCCTGTGGGGCAGGGGGAGGATATGTTTTTGTGATTATGTGATGGTATTTATATCGCCCAAACTTATTTTATTTAAAAAATCAGTAAATCTTTAAAAGTATAAAACATTTTCAAGTCTAATATTTAATTTCAGGGATATAACAATCCTGTAAGTGACATAAGCATATTCAATATTATCATAATCTCAGGGATCAAGAAATTACGTTTGGTTTCCTATGGAAATGTCACATACATAGTAATGTCAACCAGTGCACCAGAAAGGAAACTCTATGATTCCCACTGTATTGCTAAATTTTCTCCACCACTAGCACACAGCTTTGGTGAAAAACCTGCCACAAACATTTACTGTAGCAAAGAAAAATCTGCATGAGTGGATCACAGTTAGACACCAATTCACCCTGCCTTACAGACAGTCTGCTGTCTTAGTTTTAATTACCTCTTCACACTTTACCTTGTCAAGTCCCATTTTTTTCTTATGTCTACCACTAATTTTCAAAAACGAAAAGGATTGCATCTTCTGAACTTCTGCATGATCTACTGGACATAGTATTCAGCTTACATTTATTATATGGAGACTTACATTGCTATTTAACTTTCTTATGTTTACTTCCCATTTCACCAACTAAATCTCAAAAATTGGAGGATTCTGTTTATAAAATCTGTCACCCTGCCAATGACCTGATCTCTTCTCTGATGAACAGCTTTCCTAATATTTCTCATAAAGGTTGTTTCTGCATATTCTGATTCCCAAAGACTGTGAGTTTCTGGAGGATTATGATGACTTTCACCCAGATATCCCAGAACCTAGACAATAAAAAAAAAAAAAAAAACTAAACATTTGAGCAAGACAGCCTAATAGGAAGAGTTCTGGAGTGCAGTTCCCAGCAAGAGCTATACAGAGGGTGAGTGACCTCTGCATTTCCAAACGAGTTACCAGGTGCATCTCAATGGGACTGGTTGCACAGTGGGTGTAGCCCAAGAAAGGTAAGCCAAGGCAGGATAGGGTGTTGCCTCTCCTGGGAAATGCAATCCCAGGAGGACCACCCTCTCTAACCAGTGGAGTCCATTGGGGGATTTTCCATCTGCTGCAGCATTCTGGTTCAGCTATCGTGCTTTCCTGCAGTTTTTACCACCCACAGACCAGAAGATTCCTGGGCTGAAAAGGGCCATGAGTTTTCAACATCGCTGTTTCAGCCGGCACTGTGGGTTTCACACAAAAACTCACACAAATCGGGGCAGCCGTTTCAACTGATGCCTGGAATGCCTGGGGGACAGAGCCACCCATTCAACTGAAAAAAGAGTGGGCCAAAATCAGGGAGCCAGGGGATCTGGCTTGGCGGGTCCCACCCCCAAAAGACCAGCAATCTGAAATGCTCTGACTTAAGAGCTTTGTAGCAAGCACATCTGGACCAGGGGTGGTCAAGCTCTGGTGGGAGAAGGGCATCCACCATTACCGAGGCAGTCCACCACTACCAAGGCAGTCCACCATTACCAAGATAGTCTGCCATTACTGAGGAAGTCCGCCATTACCAAGGCAGTCCACCATTACTGAGGCAGACCAACATTACAGAGGCAGTTCTAAAAAAAAAAACTGTGAGGAAGTTTACACAGCAGCTGGGCAGAGCCTGCAGCAGCTCAGCAATGCCTCTGCTGGCAGATTGTGACTAGACTACCTCCTTGCTAGGCAGGGTATCTCTGAAGAAAGGCAGCAGCACATCAGGAGCTTATAAATAAAGCCCCACCTTCCCAGAACAGAGCACCTGGGAAAAGAGGCAGTTATGGATACCTCTGCTGTAGACTTAAACATACCTGCCCAGCAGCTCTGAATGGAACAACAGAGCTCCCAGTACAGCACCTGAGCTCTGATAAGGGACAGATTGTCTCCTCAAGCAGCTCCCTGACCCCCGTATATCCAAAGAGACACCTCAGCCAAGCATTTATTCAATCTAAAAAAAAATGAAAAACAACTCTTTTAACTGATATTCTAAAATAAGATTAAAATTAGGGACATAAAAATTAAAAGTTGGTTTTTATTAATTTTGGTGGGTTCTATTGAACTTTTTTTGAAAGAGAAGATGAATTAATCACTGAGCAAAGTTCATTTAGAAAAACATACATACAGAAAGTTGAAGTACCAAGCTAAATAAAAAGGCTGCATTTGTGATGTTTGTGGATAATTAATACACTCAACAAAGAATTTGTTCCAAATGTGTTCTGGAGTTAGAGATTAATGATTCTGTGGTCAATTATGACCACTCTTCTAAGATCATACAGTACTTTTTCCCAAATTAAATGTGAAGAAGAGAAAGAAAATCAAACTTATTTAAAAAATGACCGTGTAACCAGTTCTCTCCATTACCATTTATTCTCTCAAGGGAAGCTTTAAAAAAAAGAAAAAGAAAAAAAAAAACACACTGGTCTGGCCTGGTCACCTCATAAATCCAACAAATATTGGTGTGGCATTTCAGTGGAGAAGAAAACTTAGAGGGGAGAAAACCTCCATCGAGGTTGTAAGAAAGGCTCCCAACCCAACTGTCCCTGATCCTATTTTTCTACCTTTATTGACCACCAATTATTCTAGAGCACTCTGGTCTATAAAAGGGGTCAAAGTGTCAGGAACAGGTAAGGAGTGAGAACCAAAAGACATCAGGAAACCAATCTGTTTGAGAAAAGCGGCAATTCCTCCTTTCACAGCTCTCCGTGGCTGGGAGAGAAAATGCCCAGGACATCATCTATGTGACTCAGAGACTGCCTTTGGGGAGGTTAAGAGTAGTGTGAAGACTTTAAGATGATGACAAGAGTCTAAATTTTTAAAGTTTCAAGGTTTCAATAGAATGTAGATTTATTTGAACTTTCAAAAAGGACAGTGTTTAGAAAAGGGTAAATCCAGGACACACAAAACACTGGGAATTATCATGATCCCCAAGTGCTTCCGGCTCCAGGAAATGACCATTCATATGTGTGCTGGAGGTCACGCAATTTTCCCCTATTACCTGGTACAAAATGACTTATGTCCTCCCAAAAGCTTATTTTCAACCCACTGTTTTCTCATTTATTTAAGTCTAATGCAGTCCTATCTTTATGACCTATAGACTCACTCCCAAGTGAGGAGTTAAAAAAAAAAAAAAATGAAGGAATTTCCTCTAGACTGGCCCTCAAAAACTCAGAATTAAATAGGAGGGTTTGGCAGCCTCCTGGACACTAAAACAACTTGAGGCTAAATCTGCCTTTCCAAGAATGGAAATTTATTTAGACAATGTTTGAGATCTCATATGTGCCACAACAAGATAAAAACTAAAAGGTAGATATCTCATACTTTTCCTTATACCTCCCTTTCTTACTGCCCAGCCAGATTCCAGACATTATATTACTGTCATTACCGTTTCTGCTAAATGGAGGCCCCTAGGCACTAATCACACTGGCAACTGCATGGTGACATAAGGCACCACAACTTTTCCACTAAAAAGCTGTAGTCTCTTTCTCTCCGGCTATAGTGGTGATTCTCCAGTTACTTCAATACTTTAAAGGCTGCAGGAGCATGCAAAAGAATTTCATTTAAAAAGAAAGAAAGGTCTCCAGGAGGTGGTGAGTTTTATTTTGTCTTGTCTGGATAGAGGTTTGATTTGCTCTGGAATTTTCCAGAATGGAGAGAAACTAGGAGAAAGCACAGGATGTTGAGGTCTATTCAACAAAATTTTCTCCCTCATTTTTATCTTCACCATCAATGGAGAAAGCAGAATACTTGCTTGCAGAACTGAACTTGGAAGCTGGATTTTCCTCAGGTTTCTTTGGCTCAGGTGCAGATCTGGAATCTTGATCCTTTTTGCCATCTTCCCTATCTGACTCCTTCCAGTGGTCTTTGTTCCCTCTGTCTCCTGGACTACAGCTAGCGTTCCCAGTTTGGCCTTTTGGGATATTCATCCCATCTACTTTATTTTCATCTTTCCTTGCTGGTCCTTCCTCAGATGACTGAGCTGGAACTACTTTCCCCCCACCACTTGCAGGGGATTGCTGCTCTGTATATGAGCTCCTGCAACACAGTAACTAAACTTGCCTGCTTTTATGTGCATTTTCATAGGGATCAGCTTGGTGGATGATATTAGCAGAGAAATGACACCTTGATCTTGGTTTGCAAGCCCTTCTCCCAACAGTCCTAAAGATTAGGCCCTGTTCAGTCATGCAGGGGTGTTGATTTATGTGTGCTACAGCAATGGGCATAATGAATATAATTTACCCAGTGGACAAAGCTGTGTACCAAGTGAATTTAAATAATTGGTGTGGATTGACTAGTAGCTAAGAAGTGGACTTTTAAAGGTGGACTTTTGACCACCTTCCAAATAGTTGTATCCAAAACTGTTTTTCCCTCTCCCCTACTTTGTCACCCTGTTAAAATAGAAATGGGGATTGATTAATGTACCACTTGTGAATACATATAAAATTTGTACAAAAATATCTTCTACAAAAATGATTTGTAATCTGTATATTTATTAGCTGGGAGGTGTCTTGAGATGTAAAACCCCATCCTTTGGGTTGTGGGTTTTTTGTTTTCTCCAAATAAATCTGATCTTTAAAGTTCAAAAATAAATGACTATATATATATATATAACTTTAAATTTTAAAAGCCCCAAAATATTTGAAAATCTGCTAGCCACTTAGTTGTTTCGGTACTTGAATTTAACACTCTTCCTATAGGAGCCTATAACCCAAGATGAATAGAAATGTTGACCACATATGTTCTTTATAGCTAACAAATGGAAATTTATTTGCATTTTACTAAAGTAATCCATACAAGTGAGGGGTTTTGTTTTCATTTTAAAATGTCAGACTATGTATTACTTAATGCTTTAAAAACAAGCATATTATGTTTATTATCTTAAGATATTGAAGAGCTGCAACCCTGTATTTTATTTATGATAAAGCCCCTAATAAAATATAATACTAGATACATTAAAAATATTCATTTTAAGGGCATGTTAAATTCAACTTTTGACATTAGACTAATAAAATGAGTAATGCATCAAAATTATTTAAAATTCTAACAGGAACAAATGTTCTCACACGGGCGTACCTAGATATAAAAAAAATTAAGATCAATGAAAATATTTGATTTATGGCAAACTGTCTGACATATGGTAATATTAATAGCTCATATTTAATAAGCACTAACTAAGTTCATCATAAGTTCTTTAAGGATTATTTAACCCTGGCCTTAAAAAACGTGGTAGTATTTTGATGCTGTTATTTCAAAATATTGTTCATTTGCTCTTTTTTGGCAATGAGGTTTTCGTTTGTTCCTTTCTAGTTTCACTTTGATAAACCTCCATTTACTGCTTAATACTGTTTTCCTTTGGAGTTCATACAATTCTGTGAGATAACATATTTTCACGGAGTCAAAGTATAAATGTGCATTTTCTTCAACACCATTCTCTGTTTTTCTCCATTTCTTATGTGTATCTCAGATAAGCAGTGCTTAGTTTAGACAACACACTATTGGAAAGAGGGGAGAAAGGGAGAGAAAACAACCAAATTGAACTTGAATCAAAAGAGCTGCCAAACTGACACTTCCATTACTGCACAAATTGCACAGATTAATCTTATGGTTCGATTCAAGCTATTCATACAGGAGCAAAATTCCAGTCAAGGCACTCACAGTTCTATGAAGCCAACACGGCAAAAGTGGACAAAATGATTAGTGACTTTGTTATTGATATATTCTCATCTATCTATCAAAGAAATATTAAACTTCTTAACATTTTCATCTATTTTTCTCTGCCAGTTTCTTGAATAATGACTAGTAATACCACCAACACATCCTAACACAGATCTTCTACCTGCGTGGTATGAGTCCAGTAGGCCAATCTATCTAGGTGCCTTGGGTATAAAAAAGCACAATCAAAAAGCATATGCTCAAGGCTACCATGCACACCTCTCAAGATAATCAGACACTTTACAAAAGAAGACATACATGAGGCCAACAAACATATGAAAAAATGTTCATCATCACTGGTCATTAGAGAAATGCAAATCAAAACTACATTGAGATACCATCTCATGCCAGTAAGAATGGCGATCACTAAAAAATAAGGAGACAACAGATGCTGGAGAGGATGTGGAGAAATAGGAACACTTTTACACTGTTGGTGGGAGTGTAAATTAGTCCACCCATTGTGGAAGACAGTGTGGCGATTCCTCAAGACCTAGAAATAGAAATTCCATTTGATCCAGTAATCCCATTACTGGGTATGTATCCAAAGGATTACAAATCGTTCTACTATAAGGACACATGCACACGAATGTTCATTGCAGCATTGTTTACAATAGCAAAGACCTGGAACCAACCCAAATGCTCATCGATGATAGGCTGGACAGGGAAAATGTGGCACATATAAACCATGGAATATTATGCAGCCATCAAAAACGATGAGTTCGTGTCCTTTGTAGGGACATGGACATGGAACCTGGAAACCATCATTCTCAGCAAACTGACACAAGAGCAGATGATCAAACACCGCATGTTCTCACTTATAGGCGGTGTTGAACAATGAGAACACATGGACACAGAGAGAGGAGCACTACACACTAGGGTCTGTTGGGGGGAAATAGGGGAGGGATAGCGAGGGTGGGGAGTAGGGGAGAGATGGCATGGGGAGAAATGCCAGATATAGGTGAAGGGGAGGAAGGCAGCAAATCACACTGCCAAGTATGTACCTATGCAACAATCTTGCATGTTCTTCACATGTACCCCAAAACCTAAAATGCAATTAAAAAAAAAAAGATAACCATAGACATCAGATATTATTCTACAGTAGTAAGATTCACAATTTATTGACTTTGAGATTTAATTGTCCACTTTAAAATTTTAATTTTTAACTTTGTATAAAAAGGACATTAACAACATCCTCTCTTCAAGGTCTCTCAATGACACGACACATTTACATTTGGAATAACATGCAAGCTATTTTGCACAACACTAGAAATACTACTGGTGTTGAGAAATCTAGTAATTTTTTAATATATAGATTTTTGTAAAATTATGAGGATTTAAGATATTAAGGTTAACTTTTTTCTTGTGAGTCTCTTTCCTACATTTTTTAAGTATACAATAGATAAATTCAATTTATCTCTCTTATTACAGAGAAACTTGTTGCCTGTGTTACCTAGTTGTGATGGTAAAAATAATAAATACTATATAGCAGTAGATATTGTTTAGTCATATTAAATCATTTGATAAAATATGGCATTAACTTCATGATTCTGGTAGATAAGAAAGTTACAAGAAAATGCTTAAAGTAGATAACAGATACTGGTGTGCTTTCAGAAATACTGAACAAGTTAGGACTGATAAACATATCAACATTTGCTTTACAGAAAGACATAGCAGCATTATAGAAACAACTTTTTCATAGACACACATCTACCTACCGCTATTTGGGCTGCAGACGAGAGAACTTACCACACAAAACTGCAGCTAATAGAAAATACAGTTTTTAGATATCAGATATCTGAACCAGATGGTTTACCATATTAAGATGAAGGTTTAGAGCACAGATGTCCTTGTACTAGAATCAAAGCAGCACAGCCCTCCTCTGTGCCTCTAGGAAATCGTGTTAGCCTTGCAGTCAGACAAGGTGTTGTGACGAGAGGCTATTTCTGTTGCTAATGGAATGAGGACAAAAGTACTAACTGGAAATGGTGTTTCTATTTTTCCTTACCATTCTATTTTGCTTCTCTCTCTTCATCTCCTTCCACTTATACTGTGCTCTTTTTCTCTCCTTCCCAGGACCATTCACCTAAAAATATTTCTCATATCCTAGAGCTTTATATGTCTCAGCTTTTTAAAGAAATGTTCTACAATTTACTGTACTTGGGCAAGAAAACCTCAAGAGTAGGATTTGGGTAGATTCTTACGTAAGATTATGATTATCTGATTATATTGGAGACATGATGTCAAATAATAAAACCACTCAAGGAGATCTGGATAAATTCCTCAAGAATTCAGTGAAACAGTTGGACAGCTAAACAATAGCTGCTTTTAACAAAAGTCATATATAAACTCGTATAATGGTATTCAGGACAGTGTAGTCTTGACTCAGCAGAAACAGTATGCAACCTGTAGGTCAAAGCAATCACGCTAAAAATAACAACAGAATGCCCAGGGTCAATATAAACCAATGCCAAGAAATACAAGGCTTGCAAAGTCACCCAGAAGAGTCTAAAACAAACTATCCTTAACTACACTGAAGTCCAACATCAAATAATGTCATGATTCCTACATCTGTCTACTGAGCTTTCATACATACTGAGCTATTGCCCAAAGTCATTATTGATCAATTTTAAAAGTTTGTCAAAATAATACATGCTCATTGCCAAAAAAATTGAAATATATATGGAGTGTAAAAATCCTTCACTCAGTTTGAATCCAAGTCACAGGACCAAAAAGATTTTTAAGAAAAGCCTCACTAAAAAAAAAAAAAAAAACTAAAATAAGAAATTGTTAACACTTTGACATATTTTACTCACATACACACTTATTTATTTGACATGGGTCTCCCTCTATCGCCCAGGCTGGAGTGCAGTGGAGCGATGTTGGCTCATTGCAGCCTTGACCACTTTGTCTCAAACGATCCTCTCACCTCAGCATCCAGAGCAGCGGGGACCATAGGTATGCCCCACCACACCCAACAAATTTGTCATGTTTTTAAATATTGTATTCATTTTTGAAAAAGTGATGTTCCTGTTGTATTTAACATGTGAATCTTGCCCTATATTTTATTGATGGAGTAATTTACTTTTATATTAACATCTTTAAAGAAATGTAAATGGTTTCTTCTATTTTACTACTGTATTATTCAAAACATCATTAATTAGCATCATTTTAAACATTGGTTAGTTGATAAATGGTCATTAGTTTTTTATAATTATCACAAAAGTATACTGAAGGCCTGAACATCATCAAAATATTTTGGGTTATTATCAGTCAGTAGTAAATGCTAGAGTATGCTGCCTATATCCCTCACCCCTTTAGAAAAGGCACTTTATTTCCTGAGTTGCTGGGAGTACCACCTACTGCCAGTTCACAGATGAAATCAAGACTGCCTTGTGGTTTGTTTGTTTGTGGGTTTGTTTTATAAGACAGAGACTTGATTTGTCACTCATGCTGGAGTGCAGTGGTGCAATATCAGCTCATTGCAACCACCACCTGCCACATTCAAGCAGTTATCCCACTTCAGCTTCCCAAGTATCTGGGACTACAGGTGCATGCCACCATGCCCAGCTGTTTTGTATTTTTAGTAGAAACAGGGTTTTGTCACGTTGTCCAGGCTGGTCTTGAACCCCTGACCTCAAGCGATCTGCCTGCCTCAGCCTCCCAAAGTGCTGGGATCACAGGCATGAGCCACCGTGCTCAGCCTCCCCAGGCTTTTTAATTTAATTTACAACTCTAAGAGACATTCTAACTGTAGAACTTCCCATGGAATTGCAGTACAACCTCTTCTGTACCTGATCTTTCTTCCTTCTTTTGTTCCCTCCATCACAAGTCTTGATATGAGAGTAACATCCAATAAATTTCCTGCAACCCAACCTGATTTCAGAGGCAATTTATTGCTATTTTTGATACACACCCCCAATATTTAGAAAATAGTATTTATATTATTTAGTTGGAATTTCTAAATTGTTGTGATTTCTCTGTTACAAAGTCTTTATAATTTGATCGTGAGGTCTGTCTGTTGACAGTGGCCATCATCACTCTCCAGGAGAGCCTTCATAGGAGAAAGCTAGGTTTTAGTGGGTCAACTAGGTAAGACACAATAAGGAAGTAAAAGCCAAAATGCATAAAACTGAAGAAATTTTTTACCCTAGGTTCTCAAGAGGTTAGGGGCCTGGACAAGAAGTTTGGGGACAACAGGGAGCTCGCGCTCGAGCAAATTGGGAGTGGGAGAGAAGCTGTAAAACTGTGCCTTCATTAAGGTCTATGGGCATTATCTCTTAGGCTTTCCTATGGGAGTTGTGGATTGGCTGGTTTAAAGAAAACACATGTAAAGAAGGGAACTTATTTACCTCGCTCTGGTATTAACCAATGGGTTTTATCCTGGTTAACAGCTGTGGAGTCGAGTCTGTTGTGTTTTGTGCCAGTGTGATGAGGATCAATCCAGGCTATCTCACAGAAAAACCATGCAGGAAAGAGAATATTTAACTGGGCCAAAAGTGGCAGGGTATGACTAGGTTTCAAACAACTTATGCTGGGCTTAAAATAGATGCCAAGGCAGCAACTATATTAAACAAATATATAACATAAATAATTTATTAATTTATGAACTGTCATTCAACTAGTGATTGCCTATTTCATATCCAAAATTCCTTGGAAAAAGTATGAATTTCTTATTAGTTTGTGACATTACAAATAAAGAAAATATACAATCCATTCATGATGACTTTGCATCATGTGAATTTTTGTGTTTACCTACTTAATATTCTTTGCCTTTTGACAATAATACAATCATTAGTGTTTCCTGTATGTGTTATATGGTTGATTCATAATCACAGTAAAATGTATCATACATTGCAGTTTTTTTAATAGCTGTAAGTTCAATTATGTTTACAATACTTAAAAGTGGAAAAAGACAAATCCTACTTTTAGAAAACATTTAATAAAAAAAGTTTTCTTAAGGTGTTGAGATGCAGATCTATTTTTTCTGTATAAAGAGATGTGTCTAAAAATTAGCAGAATAAGCAGGATGCATATAGCAACTTCAGTAACCTAATCACACAATAATCGAAAACTGATGAGAGTCGAGGATAAAGATGCAAATAAAGTATCATGTAACTTCTTAATAATTTTGACATGGGACGGAATCAAAGGATGAATTAAAAGAAACCCAGTTATCTAAGAAATGTCATTTTTGTTCTAACCATGAAAGAAATATAATCTACTCAGGAAATTTGTATTGAATTAACATAATTACTAAGGGAAATCTGATCCATTATCGCACCAGAACAAAAGCTAGGAAAATGTTCCATATAAAAGCTTTTAGTTTATTTTTTTTTTCAGTTTAAACAATAGAAATGTATTTTCTCACCACTCAAGATGCTAGAAGATCCAGATCAAGGTTCAGGATCAGGTTCTGATGAGGACTCTCTTCCTGGAGTCATATGGCCACCTTCTCACTATGTCCTCACATGGCAGAGATCTCTCTCTCTCTCTTTCTTGTTTTTACTTTTATAATTTTAACTTTTATTTTAGATTCAGGGGGTACATGTACAGGTTTGCCACATGGGATACTGAGTGATCCTGAGGTTAGGGATATGAATGATCCCGTTACCCAGCTAGTAAGCATAGTACCCAACAGTTAGTTTTTCAATGCTTCCTCCCACCCATCCTTCCCTTTCTACTAGCCCACTCTTACCACTGCTATTTAAGACAGTACTGAGACTCTTAGCCAGAGCATTTAGTCAAGATAAAGCAATAAAAGGTATCCAAATAGGAAAAGAAGAAGTCAAACTATCTCTCTTCACTGATGACATGATTCTATACCTAGAAAGCCCCAAAGACGTTGCCAAAAGCTCCTGTAACTGATAAACAGTTACAAAGTCAGTTCAGTAATACTCCAATCAGTGTACAAAACTCAGTAGCATTTTGATACACCAATAATGTTCAAGCTGAGAGCCAAATTAAGAATACAATCTTAATTAAAAATAGTCACAAAAAATAAAATTCCTAGAAATACATCAAACCAAGAAGGCAAAAGATCTTGACAAGAAAGTGCTGAAAGAAATCAAAGATGACACAAGCAAATAGAAAAACATTCTGTGCTCATGGATTGGAAGAATACATGTTGTTAAAACGACCATACTGCCCAAAGTTATCTACAGATTCAATATCTATTAAACTAACCAATGGCATTTTTTGCAGAATTCGAAAAAAAGACTCTAAAAGTCACATAGAACCAAAAAAGAGCCTGAATAGCCAAGGCAATCCTAAGGAAAAAGAACAAAGCCAGAGGCATCACATTACCTGACTTCACACTATACTCTAAGGCTACAGAACCAAAACAGCATGGTATTGATACAAAAAAAGACATATACAAATAGAACAGAAGAAAGAAACCAGAAATAAAGTCACACACCAAATCCATCAGATCTATGACAAACTCAATAAAAATAAGAAGTGGCAAAAGTACTCCCTATTAAATTGATGGTGTTAATGCAGCTGACTACCCAAATGTAGAAGAATAAAACTAGACCTTAACCATAAACAAAAATTAACTTAAGATGGATTAAAGATTTAAATGTAAGACCTCAAACTATCAAAATCCTGGAAGACCACCTAGGAAACACCATTCTGGACATTGGCCTTGGAAAAGAATTTATGACTAAGTCCTCAAAAGCAAGTACAACAAAAACAAAAATCGACAAGTGGGACATAGTAAAACTAAAGAATTTCTTAACAGCAAAAGAAACTATCAACAGAGCAAACAGGCAACCTACAGAATGGGAGAAAATATTCACAAACTATGCATCCAACAAACTAATTTAATTTCTTTGGGTATATACCTAGTATTGGGATTCCTGTTCCATATGATAGTTCTACTTTTAAATAACTGAGGAACTTTCAAAGTGTTTCCCATAATGACTGTACTAATTTACATTACCACTAATGGTGCACAAGTATTCCATTTTCCCCTTATCCTCATCAGCACCTGTTATCATTTAATAATAGTCGCTCTAACAGGTGTGAGCTGATATCTCACTGTGGTTTTAATTCCTGTTATCTTGATGATTACTAATGTTGAACACTTTTTCACATACCTGTTGGCCATTTGTCTTCTTTTAAGAAATGTCTATTCAGATATTTTGCCCATTTTTATTTATTAATAATTTCAACTTTTATTTTACATTTGGGGGTATATGTGCACATTTGTTACATAGGTATATTTCATGATGCTGTGGTTTGGGGTATGGGTGATCCCATCACCCAAGTAGTGATCAGAGTTTCCCATAGGTATTTTTCTAGCCTACATCTCCCTTCCCTCTCCTCTCTGCTAGTCTCCAGTGCCTATTCTTGTCATCTTTCTGTCCATGTGCACTTGGTGTTTAGCTCCCACTTATAAGTGAAAACATGTGGTATTTAGTTTTCTGTTCTTATATTAATTTGCTTAGAATAATTACCTCTGAGGGCTGCATCCATGTTGCTGCAAGAGACATAATTTTGTTCTTTTGTGGCTGCATAGTATTCCATGGTGTATATGTACCATATTTTCTTTATTCAGTTCACTGTTGACAGGAACCCAGATTTATTCTCTGTCTTTGCTATTGTGAATAGTGCTGCAATGAAAGTATAAGCGCACCTGTCTTTTTGGTAGAATGATTTGTTTTTCTTTGGGTATATATCCAGTAATAGGACTGCTAGGTCAAACAGTAGCTCTGCTTCAAGTTATTTGAGAAATTTCCAAACTGCTTTCCACAATGGCTGAACTAATTTACATTCCCAATAACAGTATATAAGTGTTCCCTTTTCTCTACAGCCTTTACAGCATCTGTTATTTGACTTTTTAACAGTCGCCATTCTGACTGGTGTGAGATATTATCTCATTATGGTCTTGAAGTGCATTTCTCTGATAATTAGTAATGATGAGTAGTTTTTATGTTTATTGGTCGCTTGTATGTCTTCTTTTCAGATGTGTGTCCATGTCATTTAACCATTTTTAATGGGGTTGCTTTTTTTCTTGTTAAGTTTCTTATAGATTCCGGATATTAGATCTTTGTCAGATGCATAGTTTGATAATATTTTCTCCCATTCTATAGGTTTCCTGTTAACTTTGTTGATAGTTTTGGTTTTTGTGTGTGTGTTTTTGGTTTTTTATGTTTTTGTTTGTTTTTTTGCTGTACAGAAGCTCTTTAGTTTCATTAGGTCTCAGTTGTCAGTTTTGTTTTTGTTACCTTTCTCAGGTGGATAGTTTGAAATTACTGTCTCCCATTCTGTAGGTTTTCTCTTCACTTTGTTGATTTCTTTGCTGTGAAAAAGATTTTTAGTTTCCCATAATCCTATTTGTCTAATTTTGCATCTGTTGCCTGTGCTTTTGGGTTCCTATGAAAAAAAGAAAAATCATTCCCCAGATAAACATCATGGAGGCTTTGTCCTATGTTTTCTTCTAGTAAGTTTCACTGTTATGAGTATTACATTTAAGACATTAAGCCATTCTGGATTTTTTTGTAGATTATGTAAGCTATGGGTATAATTTCATTATTGTACACATGAATATCTGGTTTTCACAGCACCTTTTATTGAAGATAATATCCTTTGTCAAAAAATCAGTTAGCTGTATTTATGTGGATTTATTTTTTAGCTCTCTGTACCATTGGTCTGTGTTCTGTTTTTATACCAGTAACATGCTGTTTTGAGTAATGTAGTTTAGTAATATGTTTTGAAGTCAGATAATGTGATGCTTTGGTGTTTTGCTCAAGATTACTTTGACTATTCAGGGTATTTTATGGTCCTATACAAATTGTAGGATTTTTTTTATTTCTGCAAAAAATATCAATGGAATTTTGATAGGGATTGCATTGAATCTGTATACCACTATGGTTAGCATAGATATTTTAACAATATTAATCCTCCCAATCCATGGATGTGTAATTTCTCAATTTTTTTGTGTTTCTTCCTGGATTTCTTTCATCGATGTTCTATTTTAGTGTACAGAAATTTTACCTCTTGGTTTAATTTATTTTGAAGTATTTTATTCTTTCTGGTGCTATTGGAAATGAGGTTATCCTTATTTCTTTTTCAGATAGTTAATTGTTAGTGTATAAAAATACTACAGATTTTCATATGTTGATTTTGTATCCTATAACTTCACTAACTTTGTCTATTTTAATAGTTTTTTGGTGGAGTCTTTAGAACTTCCTGTATATACAATCATGTCTGCTAACAAAGACAATTAAATTTCTTTCTTTCCAATTTGGATTCTTATTTCTTTTTCTTTCCTCTCTGGCCAAGACTTTCGGTGCTATGTTTAATAGAACTGTTAAGAGTGAACTTGTCTTGTGCTTGCTTTCAGAGGAAAAGCTTTGACTATAATGTTACCTTTGTAACAGGTATTTATTGCGGCATTTATTGTGTTGAGGTATATTCTTTCTATACTTACACTGTGCGAGTTTTTATCATTCAAGGATGTTGAATTTTGTCAAGTGATTTTTCGGCATCTACTGAGAGAATCATATGTTTTTTTTCTTTTATTCTGTCCATTGGTGTACCACATTTATTGATTTACATATGTTGAACCATCCTTGGATGACAGGGATAAATCTTTCTTGATTATGGCAAATAATTCTTTTAATGTGCTATTAAATTCAGTTTGCTAGTTTTTGATTGAGAATTTCTATAGCAATATTCATAAGGATAGTGCCCTAACTTTTCTTTTCTTCAAGGTTCCTTTTCTGGCTTTGGTATAAGAATAATGCTGACCTCATAAGATGTGTAGGAAATTAATGTCTCCTTTTAAAATTTTTGAGAGAGTTTGAGAAAGATTGATATTAATTATTTAAATGTTCAGTAGAATTCAGCAATGAAGCCACCAGATCTCAGGCTTTTCGTTGAAGAAAGACATTTTCTTATTCTGATAATTTAACAGATTATGCAAATTGGTTTTCTATCTGGAAGACAACAAAAAAAATGATTTGCTTATTTTTGTTTGTTTGTTTTTGGTTTGTTTGGTTTATATATTTAATACATTACATGATGCCATTTAGGAAGACACTTCTTGCTTATTGAAAAAGAGGATAGCTTTAGAGATCTGGATGTGGGACATTTGTGCTTTTGATCTTATTTTGACCTGTTGCTGCTACTGACAAACTAAAAAAGCATTTACTTCTGAGTAACTGTAAAATATTTTTCTTAAGCAGCAAACATTTATTTTTATAGTTCTGGAGCCTGGCAAGTCCAAGATCAAGGTGCCTGCAGATTTGCTATCTGGTGGGGACATTCTTACTGGTTTTCATAAGGCTGCCTTCTTGCTACATCCTCGTATGGAGAAGAGATCATCTTCCTTTTGTCGCTTCTTAAAAGAACTCATCCCACCATTTCCTCTGAGGCCAGAAACTGAGTTTTCAATAAAGGATGTTCTTAGAGCCAGGTAGAAAAGATACAACAAGAGAATTTTGACATTTTAAGGAATAGACTCATGAGTACAAGTTTCAGAGCTTAAACCTATCATTGCTTAAACAACTGTCAGGCAATATCACAGGATTCTTTTTGGTCCAGAAGCAAACAATCTCTTGAAATTAAACTGCTATCACAAGATCTAGAAGAAGAGTTTTCTCAAGCCCTAATTATAAAAAATTGACTAGGTGTGTCAGACTCTGTGGCTCTTGCCTGTAATACCAGCACTTTGGGAGGCCAAGGCAGGCAGATCACTTGAGGCCAGGAGTTCGAGACCAGCCTGGCCAATATGGCAAAACCCTGTCTCTATTGAAAATACAAAAATTAGCCAGACATGTTGCCACATGCCTATAACCCTAGGTACTTGTGGGGATGGGAGGGCAGTGGGGGCTGAGGTATGAAAATTGCTTGAACCCAGAAGGTGGGGGTTGCAATGAGCCAGATTGTTCACTGCACTCCAGCCTAGGCAATAGAATAAGACTCTATTTCAAATAAAATAAAATAAAAAATAATTATCAAAAATTGACTATGTGGATGAAGGAAATTATTTGTAGTTATTTGTTTGAGATAGTATTGAGGTTGTCCTAATATTCTATTTTTTATTAACATGTGGAATCATTCTTAATCTGACTGTAATATACACATTGGTAGAATACATTTTCATGAATTAAATGGATCATTTTTATAATTAGTGTAACTTTCACTGACTCCATTAAACTTGGTAACAATTACTCTATTAATTCTCCTTATTTTTCATAATATTTTTATTCATATAAGTACAATAAAGTTTAATCCTCCTCTGTAATATGATTTAATTAAACAAAATAATTATGCAATAATCAAGGCCAACCCTGGAGTGCCATATTTGGTAACACATTAATCTAATAACAATCTCATCGTCAATGAAAAAGGATTGCACTTTATACTTGGAGTCAGTGCCCATAACTATCTTCAAGAAGATGTAAAACACAGTTTACAGGTTTCAATCTGTGAGGTGGTGAGGAAGGTGACTCCCTGGCAGGCCAGGAACTTCTGAAAATCTAGTACAACCCAAGGAGAGAGGAAGCAGCTCAAATCTATAATATGGCTGGAAAGACGTGGTGGAGAGGATTTCTTTCATTTGCTTTTCCAGCCTTAGGACAGAAAAACATATTGTAGAACTTTTTAAAATTTATTATGTGATTTTTAAATGAAATGTTTTGAAATAAGTTAATTATTCTAGCCTCAGTAGTCGCTTGACACTTTGTGCTGAAGGAAACATGTATAGTCAATTAACACCTCTTGCTGTACCTATGTTAATCAACAGACCCACGCATGCAAAGAATGGCCTTTTTGGCATCAAGAGTAGTCTTTAGAAATTATATGTTATAAAAATGAATGTATTACATAAAAAGTTATTTTATTTTAACATGATTTATTTATCAGGGAGATGCAAACTTTTTTTTAACAAAATAAATTAGGCTTTGCAATCTGTACATTCTCTCTCACAACTACTCAATTCTGTTATTGTGACTCCAGATCCACCATTGACATATGGTAGATTAAAAAACAAAATTTATTTATGAAAGTAGGCAGTTGGCAAACAGGCATAGTTTGTTGGCCTCTGATAGAAGAAAATATGCTTATGTTTATTTCTGTTGTTTCTTGTTAAGTGAGGACATAAACTCTGTGAATTTACATTTTAACATATATTTTTATTCGGTATAAAAGTTACAGTTGCCCTGCCTGGTAAGACAGCAACCATGTGCATATCTGACCTAGCAATCTCATTTTATTACTTTTTTAATGCATTTTTTCAAAGATAATATAATCCTCGTTCCCGTAATTCACATTTAGATTGGATTTGCTGTATTTTGGGTCCTTTCAATAATAAATTGAGAATTTTGACACAAGTTCATTCTAAATCTGTAAAAGAATCATGTTTTTACTTTTGAACATTATATCTGGATAATAAAAATATTAGGTGTATATCTTTTGATTCCTAATTCTATTATTTTAGATATTTTAGATTCTAAAATACCAAATTTTCTGTTAGATTTTCATCATCTTTACTGGCAGGATTTGAGGATCTCTAAACTAGGGCAGCCTCTCACCTCTGAAAAAGATAAAATTTGAATGTTTACATTATTGAGACCAAAATTTTCGAGGCATCATCAGAGAGCAATTAAATTACTTGAAAATTTCTTTATCCCTTATAAAACATATTACTAAATATGTATATTTTATCTGTATTTAAGCTTTTGACTTAAGATGTGATTTTTTTTTTCAACTATGAGTACTACCAAGTCCTAAATTGCTGGGGTTTTTCTGTTTTGTTTTGTTTTTTTTGTTTTTTTTTTTTTTCATTTTTTTTTTTTTAGCATATCAAGTGCAGTAGACAGAGTTTATGCTTAGAGAAGTATCTTTGTAGACAGAGAGGACCACAGTTACAAAGAGAGAGAGATGTTCTAACTTCTTCAATTACTTTTCTTTGTGACAGGGAATTCGAGCCTTTGGCACATTCAATCAAAACTTTTAAGTCACTCAAGGCACTGAGAGGCAAAGCTCACTCAGAGGTAAATTTGCATTTAACTCTGCATGGGATTTCTAAGTGACAAACATGTCTCTGTTTTTGCCAGATGTTTGTTGGTGCCTTTTATGGTCCAGAAACCTATAGTTGAATGACAAATGTAATCACTCCAACACATGCAATATGTATTGGTGAACTAACACTTTACGAACTAGTAAGAAAAAACAGACTTAGTGAAGTCAAATCCGGAATCTAATTCATTAATTGGGAATGTCTTCCTTTTCACAAGAGGCTTTTTGTTCTGCCATTCTCCCAGCACTAGGTATAAAGGCTTCTATCCTGGTAATTGTTCTACAACAAGAGAAATTATAGAGACCTTGCCCTACAGTGGTGCCTCAGTGGATTGTACTCCACAGGCCAATAACTTTTACATTTGTCTCAGAAATTTTAAAAATTAGGTACATGCTTTGAGAGGCCGAGGCGGGCTGATCACCTGGGAGGTCAAGAGGTCAAGACCAGCCTGGCCAACATGGTGAAACCTTGTCTCTACTAAAAATACACCAAAAAAATTAGCTGGGCATACGTGCCTGTAGTCCCAGCTATTCAGGGAGGGTGAGGCAGGAGAATTGCTTGAACCCAGGAGGCGGAGGTTGTAGTGAGCCAAGATCGCATCACAGTACTCCAGTCTTGGTGACAGAGGGAGACTCCATCTCAAAATAATTAAATAAAAATAGGTACAGGGGAACGAAAGTTGGTTTTTCTCAGGTTTTATAGTATGATCTCTATTTTCATACTTACCTACATCACTGCTTTTTCTACTACAAACTCTACCTAGAGCAGCATATTAAGATTTATAGTGCTGTCAAACTGGGAGTTTTAAGATTCTCAGTCACATTGTGTCACTGGCTGAAGGCACAAAGAGTTTATCTTCATTAAGTTGTATTTACTCCTTCTCTGCTTGCGGATAGGCTATTTAGAAGAATCTGGTCTCTTAGAAGAATGTATTGAAAGCCACAAAAAAATAGTCAACACATTTCAAAATACTGAAATTTATCTACAGAATTTTCTAAAGTTCTAGCCACAGAGAAATAAAAGTCTGAATGCCACGTGAATTTCCACGAATATGGCAGTATAAATATTTTTTCTACTGTATAATACCTATCAGTATCTTCTCAAGTAAGTTAATGGAGAATCTTCATACTGTATTTTTTGGCAAATCAACTTACTCCACAGATTAAGTGTTCCAATTATAATACGTCACACTTCCAGAAATCAGGTATACTGTTTTTGCTATTCGGTAATACAACACTTCAAACTTCCAGAAATTGGTTTCAGAATTAGAACTCTTTTTGGCTTCCAAGTAACAAAGTCAAATGCTATATGGTAGCTTATTTATCTGAAAATTCCAAATAATCAAATCATTTTGCTATATTTCTCTCTCTTCATCTCTCAGCTTAGAAGTTTTGTTTTGCTGGCTGCAGTCTCTGTTCATTTCTTCACTAGACACAAAATGGCCACTGAAAATCACAAAGTCACATCTCTCTAACAGTGCCAGAAGACAGAGCTCTCTTCTCTTTAAATGGTTCCAGAAATTCTTAGATATCTGCTTATGATCTGATCCAATCAGCTGGATTTGGAGATTAAATTCTCTGATTGGCAAAGCTTGCACCATGCTCTCTCAAAATAAAAAAAAATCAAGAGTAGAGTAGAAATGATTCCACCAAAGAAAATCAGGATTCTTTTACAAGATGCAAAGAAAGAAAAAAGAAGAGAGAGAGAGAGAGAAAGAGAGGGAGAGAGAGAGGGGAGAGAGGAGAGAGGGGAGAGGAGAGAGGGGAGAGAAAAAGAGAGAGACAGAGAGAGAGAGAGAAGAGAAAGAAAGAAAGAGAAGAAAGAAAGAATAGAAGGAAAGAAAGAGGAAGAGGGAGGAAGGGAGGGAGGAAGAGGAAGGAAGGAAGGAGAGAAAGAAAAAGAAAGAGGGAAGGAAAGAAGGCAGGAAGGCAGACAAGCAAAGATGTCTATAACTTGTTAAAGCATATTGAAAAATAGAATAAATTTGACTTGCAGGGAACTTTTGCTGGTAGGACATGGTGATTTAAGTATGCATAATTTCCTTTTTTTAATATTTGTAACCCATCTATTTAAGAAACCTGTCAGAGTACTGTTAGGTTTATTATTTATACCTTACAGAATATTATTTTCTTTGTTTCTGAAATAAATTATTTTTGTAATTGTCTTCCTTCATAGACTGATTTTGAAAGCTGTTGTGCAAATACATCTTAAAGTTATTTTAATAATTAAATAAAAGACTGAATTCAAACAGCTGTATGGTCTCTTCCTATAACCTAGGTGCCATTCCTTTTCAAACGTATTTTTTCTAACCACTTTGACATTGCAGATTAAGCTTCTGTTTAATGTTGTTATTTTATTTATTGCTTTGTTAATATTAGATCTTCAAGAGATAAGCGTTCCCTTTTCTTACTGCTTATATGTTCAAACACAAGCATCACTCTTTTAAAAAATCGTCTTAACAAGCTTTTAACATAGTTTGTTATTTAGTATTCCTGACATTATAAATGTAACTTTTCCATCTATATTCTACTTAAGCCATTTGTTCAGCATTCATGCAGATCTTTTCAAACCTCTGCTCATTTAATATCCCCACATACTTGATTTCTTGTTGATCTCCTATATTTTTCTGAATTTGTCATAAAAATGTTATTCTAGTGTTTTCAAATCCTTGTTTTCTTAAAAAAAAAAAAAAAAAAAAAACAAAAAAAAAAACACACACACACACAAAAACACTTGTTTTCAGGTATCTAAAACCATGCCATATTAAATATTTTTCCTCTGCACTAAATTGTGGAACTTATGTCTACCTATGCCTAACAGTTCTTCTCCCAGTTCTTGCAAACTTAAGAATTCCACACTCACATTCACTCACGGTGTTTGTTGGCTCTTAGCACTACTCCAGGGAGGCATCATAATGCAATATAAAGTGTACTAGTTTAAGACCTTTCTGTCATTCTTACAGAAATTGTTAATAACTTAAATGTTAACCTATTTGAGCCTTAATGTTTTAATTTAGAAAATGGTTATATTGTATTGAGACTAAATGTAATCACATGCATAGTACTTAGTATAGTACCTGACATTGGTGGTGCTTAATAGGTGACTGCCTTTTATTATTATTGTTATAATTTATTAGATTTTACTCTTTAATGCATCCATCAGGAATGTTTTTGACCATTCAGGACCATTTTTCTGATACTAGGCCATTCCTGAGTTTATAAACCATAGATACCAACTCATGCACAGAGAAATAATACTTATTATGTCTTCCTTCTAGGTTCCCTGAATCCGTTCATGCCTGTAAGTATCCTTGTTCTCTATGACAAAATGTGCCATTAAAAAAAAAATAGAATTTTCTTCTATCTCTTTATTTTAAAATATAGCTGGTATAAAATCTTATAATTACACTTTTATTCTTTTTTCTTATTTTTCTACTCATCAATTTCTCGATTCTATTTACCTCTTTCTCTGTTTCCTCATTTTTTTTCTTGTTTTTATTCCTTTTGGATCATTTCTCCCCACATTAAGAAAACATTCCATTCTTAGCACAATTGTAAAAATGGAAAGACATTCTGCGAACATTTTGAATTCGTCATCAATGTCAGGAACTGGCACCTTCCATTTTGAGTTAGTCACTCCTCATTTCTTGCCTGGATTACCACAAATATCCCCTTTTCATCTCCCTGTATCTTGATCTTTTTCCCTTCTTATTTATTTATCACGTTTGAGTACTACTTCTAAAGAAATGGTGTGATTATGATACTCTGAAGTTTTAAAATGTAACAGTCTGCCAATTGCTATAGTTCGAAAATCTATGTCAGTTCATTACGTGGAAGGGCCTTTATCATCCTGCTTTATCAACTGCCAAGTAGCAAACATATGCCTGCCACACTGAGCCAATCACTATCTCATATTATCCAGTAGACATTAGTTCATGAATGTTCATTTATACATCACAAGAATAGAATGGCAATGCCTAATTCTCCTAATTGTAGCTGAATGGACCAGTGATAACTTGTGATCTCTGGCATAAAAAAAGATGAATAAGGCCAATGAGATTTCTCTACTGAGAACTTAAAATGTGTACATTGAGAAATACATATAGCATATACAGATTATAGTAATCCATGGAGAATTCAGCCAGGAAGTCATGTAGGTTCTGGAGCTAGAAAACCATCAGCTGTGTGTCTGCAGATAAATTAAGAGAGGAGAAAGTTAGACAAAAGAGAGAAACAGAGTGATACACAGGCTTGGAAGAAGAAATTTAGTCATCTTCGAGGACACTGAGAAAGGAAGAGACAGAGACAGAGAGACAGAGACAAACTGCCTTGATTCCTGACATCTGGATTCCAACTTCATTGAGATTTTTCTGCCTTTTAAAAATAAGCCGGCCCCCTCCCCTTTTTTTTTTTAAATTAGCTTTAGTAGGTTTTTGCTCTTTTCCATGGTAAAAGCCTTGACATAAATGGATGAGCTATTTTTTGTCATCTTATATTTTTCCCTGTGGCAAGTTTTTTTCCCCTTATAAAATTCCTACTTTCATGTCAAAGCCTAACTCAACATTGCCAAATCTATGAATTCATTTGCTACCTTCTTAGGTCAAATTGATTTCTATGACCAGTATTATCAAAGAATAGTATTTATTTACCTATCCTATAGGTAATACACAATATCTCATTTTAATTATTTACCTTTCAATTCTCCTAGCTGTGGCGTCAGCATCTGCATTTGTAAAAAGTGAAAACTACTAGTATTTTCCTCATAGAACTGCGGCTAGGATCAAACAATTTGACATGTCAACCATGATTTATATAACAAGCACTATAAACTTAAAGAAACTTAAAGTTGATTTTCCTCTGAGCCATGTTTGTAGACAATAACCCAGGCACGCAACTCAGAGCAAACCAAGAATGTGCCCCAGAGTGGGCTACGTTAGGCATAGTACTTATAGATTTTCACAAAGAAAATGGGGAAGGGACAGTGAAGCAAAGGTGACATTCTCACAATTCTGACTGGTGCTTAGTGACATCATATACAAGATAAAGCAAATGGAGTAAAATCTTAGCAAGTATATAGACATCTTAGTGTATGGAGAGGGATAATTGACTTTATCCTGCTTTTGTGTTTCATCTGATATGCAGGGTTACAGTTGTTATGTGTCAGTAAAATATTTAACAGACTGTAGCCTTGCACATAAGACTTCAGATTAGTTCAGAGGCCTAGTTTCTATTTTCTTTATGTCCAACCTGCAGTCACCTTAGGCCACTTTTAAGAATGTTTTTCAGATTTTCGTTTTCTGATAGAAGTATGTAAAACACTTAGAGAGTAGCTTTTATAATGATAGTGACTTTCCCATCTAGACAATGTTAATTCTGGTAGAATCCCGTCACCAGTATATGTTTTCTTAATGAATAAATGAAAATAATTAACTTTTTGAAACAAGAGTAATTTAAATAGTTCATAATTAAGAAATCCTTTTCTATACTAATGTGCTGATAAACAGATATATAGAAAATGAGCAATATGTATGGTCAAATAAAAAGTTATAACTAACATTGATTTGGTTGAAAAAGAATAGCCTCCATAAGTTTTGTCTTCAGTAAAGTTTTATGACTAAAATGACTAGAAAGAATTCCTTGGTTAAAGCCTTGTTTCACAAATCACATAGGTTATTTTCTGTACGGCAATCCCGAGGACAAAATGAGACAGGACATCTATTCTGAGATATGAATGTGGAAGCACTTTGAGATGTTTAATATGGAATAGTGCTTTTAAAAATTCAGCTGTCATAAAATGCCAAGCCAGTCTGTCATAAGCCCAAGTGTGACAACCCAAGTGTACGATGAATAGGAAAAAACAAAGAATGCTGTTAGTTGACAAGTGAGTGTATTCTGACTGTGCCTTAAACTTTTGTCTGTATTATTAGTGAACCCAGCTATTTCTTTTGTTGCAAATTTAAATATAAATATGTGGTATTTCAACAGAAAGGAAGTTTAAAGGAAATAAAGTAAACTGATTAATCTACTCTTTTGACTTTAATTAGTAGGATTAGTCACATTCAAATCAGAAATTTCCTGCAATAGCAAAATAAACTGAGCTCCCCAAATGTTCTGTATCTTGCAGAAACTGGATAGAAACTATTTTATTTAAAGTTTAATGTCAAATAATTGTAGATATCAAAGACAGAAAAGTTCTTTTCCACCTCTTGTATGCCACAGCCTGTAGCTATGCTATGTGTTAATTGCCATGTTCATGAGGAATAGTTTGACTCTTGAATTAGATAGGTTATAATCTGATTAAAAGAATACACAGCCATAAAAAACGATGAGTTTGTGTCCTTTATAGGGACATGGATGAATCTGGAAACCATCATTCGCAGCAAACTGACACAAGAACAGAACTCAGAAACTGACACAAGAACAGAAAACCAAACACCATATGTTATCACTCATAGGTGCGTGTTGAGCAATTAGAACATGTGGACACAGGGAGGGGAGCATCACACACTGCGGTCAGTAGGGGGTGGCTAGGGGAGGGACAGCAGGGGTGAGGAGGGTGGGGAGGGATAATGAGGGGAGAAATACCCTATATAGGTGATGGGGGGATGAAGGCAGCAAATCACCTTGCCATGTGTGTACCTGTGCAACAATCCTGCATGATCTGCACGTGTATCCCAGATCCCAAAGTACAATTAAAAACAAAAAAAGAAATACATCCCATTGCAAGTGGCTGTCTAAAGAACTTTTACATAAACATACCTCAGAAAATAAACAGAAATCAGCCAAGATGCACCACAAGATTAAGAAAATGGCCCAGAAAAATGTAGTGCTATGTTAAGAATAAGAGAATGTAGATAAATATTTATCTTTCAGTGAAAACTCATATTTATTTACAACCTAAAATACCAATTTTATTGTGTAAATTAAAAGGTTGGGTAACAAAATACTACAGATCAGCTTAAACACCAAAAATGTGTTTGTTATCCTATGGTTTTGGAGGTTAGAAATCCAAAATCAAATATCAGCCAGGTTTGCTGCTTCTAAAGATTGTGAGAGAAAAATAGGCCTCTCTCCTCGGTTTGTAGTTAGTTGACCATCTTTTCTCTGTGTCTCTACATCATCTTTATTCCTTGCATATCTATCTCTGGCTCCAAATTTCACCCTTTTATAGAGACCACAGTCATATTAGATGAAGGGCTCAATTTATTATGTTCTTATCATAACTAATTACATCTGCTAATGACCCCAATTTCCAAATAAGGTTATGTTCTCAGGTGTTGAGGGTTAAGACTTCCAGCACATGAATTTTGAGAGAGACACATTTTTGAAAATGGAAATCTAAAAAATATATTTGAATCTTTTATATGTGAAGACCACACAAAACTAAATAAAGAAAGGCAGTTGCCAAAGATATGACAGTTAAAGGCAAAATTAAGAATTTGATTTTGGAACTCCTTAAAGGTGAAGAAGCCAACATAGTTGGGTACCCCTTGATGACATTTCTAAAATGGAAAAAAGCGTGCTTTTACTTTTTTGGCACCATCTTTCTTCAGTGTTTTTCTACTGTGGATTGCAAAAAGAAACCTCATTAACTGGCATTAACCCTATACCATTAACTGGCCCACTAACAAATATTTTCTTTGGTCCTATTCTGACCAATAAAGATCATGAAAATCCAAATATTACTTCCTACCCATAACAAATCCAACCTTTAGACTTTTACCTTTATTTTCAATCTCTTATCCATACTTTTTTCTAGTTTGCCTTATTGCAAATTCTTTAAAATAATGGTTGATTGTTTTTTTAAGGAATACAAATTGCTAACTTCTGACTTAAACTTTTCAGCGCTTATGATTATCATTATACCTCTGCTCTCTTTTAAAACTTTTCATGACATCAGATTTTTTTTCTAATTCATTAGTCCCTAAAGTGCCCTTAAAATGTCAAACGTTTTACAACCAAAATAAGGTTTTTTGCAAAGGCAGAGCCACTGAAGAGAAATGAGTGCCTTTGTATAGCTACCATCAGTAATTCAAGCAGTTACTCTCTAAGACAGCACAGAAAAACATGTTGCAAATATAAGTTTCAGAAATCAGTCCTTGATTATCTTTCAAAGAAAGAAAAATAAATCTTTTTTCCTTTCTGTGACACATGTGGTTCATGGTATGACACACTCTCCTGGGTATATACAGAATATACATGTACAACACACACATACACACACATACACATCTAAGCTCGTAATCACTACTCTTTAATAATAAATCTTTCCTAGTCATTTTTCATCTGGAAGATCCAAAATTAAAAGACTATTGCAATAGAACTTCACTGGCTTTCCAACTTTACTCCAATCTCTATGCCATTAATTCAGTTACTCTTTTAAAGTTCTAATCTAGAAAACACATATCCATTCATTCATGTATTCATTTAATGAATATTCATAGAAATTTATGCCAGGTACTATTCTAGATACAGAAGACATAACAGTGAGGGGGCAAAAGCAATTCTCTGCTCATGACATTTAGATCTAATGAGGGAAAATGAAATAAATGTAATAATAAATTAACTGTATATTAGAACATAATATCTAGGAAGATAAATCAGAAATGAATCTTTTATAACTCTCACATAGTGGGAGATATTTTAAATTATGACTCAATTATCAAAAGCCACTAAAAATTGAGAAATTCAATTAAAATACTGAAAACTTCCAAATAAGGAAAAACATTTTAAACAAGATCAAAATACAAATAACTGTGTAAAATGTTTACAGCACATATGAATATATGACCTCCCTATACAACATGAAATTTGAATGAAGGCTACAAAACAGAGTGCATTAGTCTATTTTCATGATGCTATTAAAGACATACCTGAGACTGGACAATGTACAAAAGAAAGAGGTTTATTGGACTTTCAGTTCCACGTGGCTAGGGAGACCTCACAGTCATGGCAGAAGGCAAGGAGGAGCAATTCACATCTTACTACACAGATAGCAGCACGCAAAAGCGGGGCTTATGCAAGGAAATTCCCATTTTTAAGACCATCAGCTCTTGTGAGACAGCCTCATGATTCAATTATCTCTCACCAGCTCCCTCCCACAACACACAGGAAATATGGGAGCTACAAGATGAGATTTGGGTGGGGACAGAGGGCTAAACCATATCATTCTGGCCTTGTCTACTCCCAAATCTCCTATCTTCACATTTCAAAACTAATCATGCCTTCCCAACAGTCCCCCAAAGTCTCAACTCATTTCAGCATCAACTCAAAAGTCCACAGTCCAAGATCTCATCTAAGATAAGTCAAGTGCCTTGTGCATATGACCCTGTAAAATCAAAAGCAAGTTAATTACTTCTTAGATACAATGTGGGGGTACAGACACTGGTAAATACAACCATTCTAAATGGGAGAAATTGGCCAAAACAAAGGAGCTGCAGCCTCCATGGAAGTCTGAAACCCAGCCGGGCAGTCAACCTTAAAGCTCCAAAATTATCTCCTTTGACTCCGTGTTTTGCATCCAGGTCATGCTGATGCAAGAGGTGGGCTCCCACAGCCTTAGGCAACTCTGCCCCTGTGGTTTTGCAAGGTATAGCCTTCCTCCTGGCTGCTTTCACATGCTGGCAATGAGTGTCTGCAGTTTTTCCAGACACATGGTGTAAGCTGTCAGTGGATCTGCCATTCTGGGCTTTGGAATGTGGTGACCCTCTTCTCCTAGCTTCACTAGCCGGTGCCCTAGTAGGGACTTTGTGTGGGGGCTCCAACCCCACATTTCCCTTCTTCACTGCCCTAGCAGAAGTTTGCGCCCCACCACTGGAGCAAACTTCTGCCTGAACATCCAGCTGTTTCCATACAACCTCTTTTTCTAACAGTGTTAGGCAATTTTATAGAATTCCAAGATGTTCCAAAGATGAAAATTTGAAAAAATAAAAGCAAATATATGGGTAATACAATAAAGTTTTCTTCTCCTTTTAAGTTTTTAATACTTAGAGCAAAGAGTAAAACATTGATGTGGAGTTCAGTATAAATATCTACATAAAGAAAACGCATGCAGGTGTGTAGAGAAAATGTTTAAGACAACTATTAATTACAAACAAGAGAGGATAAGAAAACAAAGGGTGTGAGGCTTCTTGGATTATAAATGTTGAGAACAGTCAATTTTTATATTGATGGAACAGCTTTTTATCTTGATGGTGGTGATGGTTACAGGAATTGATATATGTGATTAAATGACATGGAACTATATACACATGGTACAAATGCCCATTTCCTGCTTTTAACATTGTACTTTTTATACAAGACATAACCATTGGGGGAAACTAGGTGAAGAATACCTGACACATCCCAACAGGGAAATTTCCTGTAAATCAATAATATTTGAAAATTATTTTGTAAATTAATTAAAACACAAATGTAAAAATTTGCTTAAGAAGATGACTGTGTTCCCACTATACTGACACACATAAAACTTGGCTGTGTTTGAGATAATAGTCCCACTTACATTTTATATTTTGACATATTATGCACAAATGGACATCTGCCTCCTATAAATCATATTAAGCAGTAATGAAGTATGCACATAAGTAATCAATGGGGAAAACTGAGAAAAAGGTAGATGAGGCTCTCTGTACTATCTTTACAATTTTCTGTAATTCAAAATTATATCCAAATAAATTTTATAAATTATGATACAAGTGTAAAAATTTGCTTTAAAAGGTGACAGAGTTTTCATTCTCCAAGGCACATATAACCTCTTCCATATTGAAGATAATATTCATCTGGTTGTGTTGTATTTTTTTATACTGTGAACAAATTAAAAAAACGGTTTCTTGTTTTTTACATTATGCAGAATTGAAGTAGGTGTTTTTAGGTTGCAATGGGCAAGTCAATATGTGATTAGTGTTAAAAATTCTGCTTTTAATCCTTATCAATATTGAATCATTTTTCAATTTAAAATATTAACAAAATATATTATTCTTATTAACATTATTCAAAAGAATATTATACCTGATTTAATCTTAACTATTTTGCAAGGAACTCTGGAATAGTGACATCAACAAGACAGCCAACCTAGAGCCACCAGCACTTGTCCCCCTGATAAAGACAAAACAGCAGATACACAGCTACATACTGATGAAAATAACTAAAAGAAAGTGCTGGAATACATCAAGAGAATGCAGAAACCCCAAAGAATACAGAAACTTGGAATGACCACATAGAGAATAAAAGGAAACACCTTGTCTTTGCCACCTCAACTCCCAGCTGGGATAAGCGTGGAAGCAGGAGGAACTTTTACCTGCAGGAATAAAGTAACAAGAGGACTGCATCAGCCCCTATCTCCACCTACAGTCCTCCTCACCACTGGAAACAACTCCTATAGTACTCAGTTACTAAGCCCAGTTGAGGGAGCTATTTGGAGTCCACACATCTGTGATCCCCACAAAGAAGGAACCAATGCTGCTTAGCCTCCTACGGCCCACACAGCACAATGTCTTCTCAGAATTAGGAAAACTGCTGTACTGTGCTCTGCTCTGGAGACATGTAGCTAGAATATCCTTCCGTTGATGAGGCTTCGTCACTGTGGCTCTACTCGCTTGTGGTGGGCTGTCCTTCTGTACCCAAGCTACTACTATATTTTATCCAGTGGGACCCAGTTGCTGGGGAGATGCTTCGTTTGCCCCTTCCAGTTGCTCCTGCACCCAACACTTGGGGTCTGAGCTGATTCAGCACCCTGCCTCCCAAGTAAATATTTTCTTGGCCACCCAAAACAATCATACACACACCCACAGTGCTTAAGCCAAAATGGTGTTCTATCACCCAGGCAATCAATGTTTTGGCCTAGCCTCGTAGGAGCACCTCCTAAGGCTGAGCTAATGGGGCATTCCATATCGCAAGGAAACAGAATTAGCTAAGCTCGAATACCTGACCTTCCAGATCAAACAACTATAGAAGCCTGCTTCCCTATAACTGAACTAGTTTTCCAGAGTCTGGACTGCTGAAGTGTACTGTTTTCCCAGGTAGTGAAATCATTCCTTCCCTGCCCCTGCCCCACAAGTTCATTCTGTGACTTCCAGATCTTCCATGAATGCATTCTGCTATTCCTGGGTCCATGCCACCATTGTACCTATCTCGGAGAGCTTGGGATACTGCCATGTCATACCATCCTAAGGTCCAGAATCACCTCTATGCAGTGTCTTATCCTTTGGGGCATAAGGTGACACTGTGCTCTGTACAAGGCAAGGATGCCCACTAATACCACTTCTATGCAAGGCAGTACTGGAAGTACTAGCAAAGTAATTAGACAAGAAAAAGAAAGAAAAGATATCCAAATTGTAAAGAAAGGAGCAAAATTATGTTTATTTGCAAATGGCATGATATTATATGTAGAAAACCCCAAACACTTCACCAAAAACTATTAGAATAAAGAAATTCAGTAACATTTCAGAATACAAAATTAACAAACCATAATATGTACCATTTCTGTAAACAAATAATGACTTAGAAAAAAATCAATAAAACAATCCCATTTATGATAGAATCACAAAATAAAATATTTGGAAATAAATGTAACCAAGGACTTGAAAAATCTATACACTGAAAACTATAAAATATTAATAAAAGAAATTGAAGAAGACACAAATAAATTAAAAAATAGTCCATGCTCATAGGTTTGAATAATTAATATTGTTTAAATGTCTATGCTCCTCCAAGCAATATTCAGATTCAGTGCATTCCCTACAAAATCCCAATGACATAATTCACAGAAATATAAAAATTTTTGTGTATAAAACCACCAAGAGGATAGGCACAGTGGCTCATGCCTGTAATTCCAGCACTTTAGGAGGCCGAAGCAGGTGGATCTTGAGGTTGGGAGTTCGAGGCTAGCCTAACCAGCATGGTGAAACCCCATCTGTACTGAAAATACAAAAATTAATCATGCATGGTGGCACATGCTTGCAATCCAGCTACTCAGGAGGCTGAGGCAAGACAATCACTTGAACCCAGGAGGTGGAAATTGCAGTAAGCTGAGACCGTGCCACTGCACTCCGGCCTGGATGACAAAGCAAGACTCCATCTTGGGGAAAATAATAATAATAATTAAACACAAAGAATTTTTAAATTTGTGTTTAAAATAATTAAACACAAATAGTCAAAGAAATTCTGAAAATTAAAAATAATTGTTGGAGGTATCATACTTCCTGATTTAAACTTTAATGTTACAAAACTGTGGTATCAAACAGTATAGTACTGGCATAAAAACAAACACATAGACAAATGTAATACAATACAGATCCCAAAAATAAACCTAAACATACATGGTCAACTAATTTTCAACAAGGACTTAGAGGGCTTTCAACCAGTAAGACACAATGGAGATAGTCTCTTCAACAGATGGTACTGGAGAAACCATTTCCACATGCAAAAGAATGAAAGTGGACCCTTATCGCACACCATTTTGCTTTTATGGATTCAGCTATTATGTTTAGAATTAAATATAATATATTTGGGTCTAAAAGACCTAAACGTGATACCTAAATCCATAAAACTCCTAAGAGGAAACACAGGAAAAAACTTACTGAAATTGGTTTGGCGATGAATTCTCATATATAACATACCAAAAACTGAGGCTACAAAAGCAAAAATAAATAAATGGACTCCATCAAACTACAAAGCTTCAGCACAGAAAAAAAAAAATCAACAAATACAAAGGCAACCTATGATTTAGAAAAAAATATTTACGAATCACAAATTTGGTAAAGGATTAATCCTCAAAATGTATATAAAGAATTCATACAATGCAACAGCAAGAAAACACACAGCCTAATTTGAAAATGAGCAAATAACTTCCTTAGATAAATATATTTATCCAAAGGAATAAAAATAATGAAAAGGTATATCAGAAGGTGCTCAGCATCATCAATCATCAAGGAAATACAAATAAAAGCTATTATGAAATATTACTTTATACACATTATGTTAGCTACTATGAAAAAGAAACAAGTATTGATGTGGACAAAAGGAAACCCTTGTACACATACTGTTGGCAGGAGCGTGGATTGCTGCAGCCATTATGGAAAACAGTATGGAGGCTCCCAGATAAATTAAAAAGAATTACCATAAAACTCAGTAATCCCTCTTCTGGGCATATATCCAAAGGAAATAAAATTACCACCTAGTAAAAATATCTGTACTCTTATGTTTATTGCAGCATTATTCACAGCATCCAAGATATGGAAACAACTTAGGTGTCTGTCAACAGATGACTGGATTTAAATTTAAAAAAAAAAACAAAAAAACTGCGGTACAGTATGCCTTCTTAGTGATTGGGGATACATTCCAAGACCCTCAGCAAATGCCAAATCAAAACCAGATTGTTTTTAATCAGAAAATGTTTATTTTCATGTCTTTGATGCACAAATTTAATGCCTTTCCCATTTCAACAAAGCCCTGAGGCTATAACTATTTTGATTTAAGGTGTGACAACAAAACTAGCACATTTTTTTTCTTCTTCTCAATTTTATGCATAGACATTTTGTTCTTAAAATACATCTTAGTAATCTCAGCATGTAATTATTTTTCTTATTGATAATTTTTCCCTTTTCCCTTAAAGAAAGGAGTTTATGACTTCTCTTTGGCATATTCAAATTGCCATCATTAGTACTCTTGCATCTTGGGGCCATTATTAAGTAAAATAAAGGTTATTTGAACACAAGCACTGTGATATAGCAGTATCGATCTGATAACAGAGGCGGCTACTAAGTGGCTAGTGAGTGGTAGTGAATACAGTATGGATACACTGGACAAAAGACTGATTCATGTCCCAGGTGGAAAGTCGGTGGGCAGTATGAAATTTCATCATGCTACCAAGAAAAGCATGCAATTTAAAACTTATGAGTTTTTTATTTGGAGAATTTTCTATTTAACATTTTCAGACCATGGCTGACCACAGGTAACTGAAACTGTGGAAAGTAAAACCATTAATAAGTAAGGATTCCTGCAATGGAATATTATTGAACACAATGGAATATTATTCAGCCTTAAGAAAGGGGGAGATTCTGCCATTTGACACATGCATGCAATTGAAGGACATTATGCTAAGTAAAGTAGGCCAGACACAAAAAGTATCATACAACTTCACTCAAATGTTGAATCTAAAAATGGGGGGAAGGGCATACAGAGAGAATAGCACAGTAGTTACCAGGAGCAGATCATCAGGGAGAAAATGGGAGAAGTAAGTCAAAGGATGCAATGTAGCAGATACACAGTATCAACATGTCTAAAGATCTAATATACAACATGAGGACTACCGTTAATAATAGTGTATTATATCCAAATTTTTCACTAAATGAGATTATATCTGCTTTTTTCATAGGGGTGGAAAAAGAGTAACTATATGAAATGAATGATGTAGTAATTTATTTCACTGTAATAACTATTTGTATATATAATGTGATATAGTTTGGATATTTGTCTCCATCAAAAGCTCACATAGAATTGTAAGTCTTAATGCTGGAGGTGGAGCCTGGGAGGAGATGTTTGGGTCATGGGACAGGTCTCTCATGGCTTTTTCCCGACTTCATGTTGGTGAGTTCTTGAGAGATCTGGTAATTTAAAAGTGTGTAGCATTTCCCCTCCCCATTTGTCTCTCTCTCTCTCTTACTCTTGTTTTTGCCATGTGAAGTACGTGCTCCCCTTTAACCTTCTGTCATGATTTTAAGCTTCCTGAAGCCTCCCTAGAAGCTGAGCAGATGCCAGCACCATGCTTCCTGCAAAGACTGCAGAACTATGAGTCAATTAAACATCTTTTCTTTATAAACTGCCTAGTCTCAGAAATTTCTTTATAGCAATGCAAGAATGGCTTACTACAGAAAATTGGTACTGAGGAGCGGGGCATTGCTATAAGGATACCTGAAAATATGGAAGCAGCTTCGGAACTGTGTCACACGGAGAGTTTGGAAGAGTTTAGAGGGCTCAAAAGAAGTCAGAAAGATGTGGGAAAGTCTGGAACTGATAGAGTCAGAACACAACCAAATGCCTAAGCAGATAGGGAAGAATTTCCAGAGAAACTCCAACCTGCCCAGGTCATTGTGCACAGGGGGCTTGCCTAAACATGCCCATGATAAAAAATCTCATCCCTTAACACACGCACAGGATGGGAAATACACCAATGTGGAGTTGCTCCGTCTAAGGAACCCCCTGTGCACTGGGAGAAATGGGTGGAGCCACCAGGAATTTGAACCTTCTGCTGTGGAGAAGCCTAGCCTTTTCAGGTCTTGTGTGAGAACCCTGGTATTCAATTGTGAGCTGGGAGCTCATTTTCAGGACCTCTCTCTTTTCTGAGAACTTTACTTTAGCTTAGTAAATCCTACATTCCTTCCTCACTCTTCAATGTGTCCACATGCCTAATTTTTTCCTAGTTATGAGACAAGAACCCAGATTTAGCTGAATTCAGAAGCAAAGAATCTGCATCAAAGCTTCTTAGAGACCGGTTAAATGGCTATACCAAAATGCTGATAGTGATGCAGACAGACCAAGCTGATGAGATATCAGATGGAATGAGGAACTCATTAGGTACTGAAACAAAGGTTATGCATGTTATGCCCCAACAGAGCTTAGCTGCATTCTGTTCATGCCCTAGGGATCTGTGCATGTTTGAACTTGAGAGTAATAATTTAGGGTATCTGGCCAAAGAAGTTTTTAAGTGGCAAAACATTCAAGATGTGGCCTGGCTGCTTTTAAAAGCCTACACTGGGATCAAAGAAGGATTAAAGAAATAACTTAATGTTGGAAATTATATTTAAAGAGGAAGCAGAGCATAAAAGTTTGGGAAATTTGCAGCCTGGCCATGTGGCAGAGTAAGAAAAAGCTTTTCTGAGAGAGGAATTTAAGCAGACTGTGGAACAACAACTTACTAGAGATATATGCATAAGTATAAAAAGAGTCACTAATATCCAAGACCACTGAAGGCATTTCAAAGGCCTTTGAAGAAGCCCCCTCCCATCACAGGCCCTGGGGCCTAGAGGACTGAATGGATTCACTACCCAGGCCAAAGGCCCTGCTGTCCTGCATAGCCTTGGGACACTGCTCCTCACATCCAGGCCACTCCAGCTCCAGCCAGGGCTCTTACAGGCCCAAGTACAGTTTGGGCTGTCACTTTGGAGAATACAAGTCATAAGCCTTGGTGGCTTCCATGTGGCCTTAAGCCTGTAGGTGTGAAGAATGCTAGAGTGAAGAACACTTAACAGTCTCCACCTAGATTTCAGAGGATATGTGAGAAAGCCTGGGTGTCCAGTCAGAAGTCTGCTGCAGAGGCAGAGCCCTCACAGAGAACCTCTGTTTGGGCAGTTCCAAGTGGAAATATGGGAGCCCCCCCCCATAGTGTCCCCAGTGGGGCACTGCCTAGTAGAGCTGTGAGAAACAGCACACCATCTTTCAAATCCCAGAATCGCAGAACCACCAGCAGCTTGCATCCTGTGCATGGAAAAGCCTCAGGCGCTTGACAGCCTATGACAGCTGCTGTGGGGAATGAACCCATAAAGCCACAGGGAGAGAACTGCTCAAGGTCTTGGGAGCCCACCCTTGCACCAGTGTGCCCTATATGTGGGATATGGCATCAATAGAGCTTTAAGATTTAATGACTGTCCTGCTCTGTTACAAACTTGCATGAGAGCTGTAGCCCCTTTGTTTTGATCATTTTCTCTCTTTTGGAATAGAAATGTTTACCCAAGGCCTATACACCTATACCCCCATTGTATTTTGGAAGTAACTAGTTTGTTTTTAATTTTACAGGCTCATAAGTATAAAGAACTTGTCCCAGATGAGCTTTTGGATGTTGGAATTTTGTATTAATGGGAGAATGAGTTAAGACTTTGGGGAACTCTTGGGAGGGCATGATTGCATTTTGCAATATGAGAAGGACATGAGATTTGGGAGAGGCCAGGGGAAGAATGATATAGTTTTGAATTGTAATCCCCAAGGCTGGAAGTGGGGCCTTGTTGGAGATGTTTGGGTCACGTAGGCACATCCCTTATGGCTTGGTGCTGATCTCACCATAGTAGGTGAGCTTGCACAAGATCTGGTTGTTTAAAAGTACGTAGCACCTCTCATCCAACTCTCTCTCTCTTTTTTATTTTTTCTATCTCACTTGCTCCTTCTTTTACCAATTCAAGTGCCTACTGTCCCTTTGCCTTCTGCCATGATTGGGACTTTGGAAACTTCCTGAGTCCTCTCTTGAAGCTGAGGAGATGACAGCACCATGCTTCCTGCAAAGTGTGCAAAACCTTGAGCAAATGAAACACGTTTTCTTTATAAATTACCCAGTCTCAATTATTTCTTTAGTAATGCAAAAATGGCCCTAACATTATATTGTATACCTTTAATACACACAATTAAAAACCATTTTTTTAAAAAAGAAAATGTTTATTTGTGTTAGAAATTTAACAGCCTTTTATTGTTTCATGTCTTTTTATGTGTCATTTTCCTTTTTCTTTTCTTTTTTTTTTTCAGACAAGGTCTTGGTCTGTCACCCAAGCTGGAAAAAGTGGAACAGTCATGGCCCACTGCTGCCTCTGCGTCCCAGACTCAAGTGATCCTACCACTTTATCCTCTTGAGAAGCTGGGACTACAGGCATATACCACCATGCCTAGTAAGGTTTTATATTTTTTGTAGAGATGGAGTATTGCCATGTTGCCCATGTTGGTTTCAAACACTTGAGCTAACATGATATGCTGCCTAGCCCTCCCAAGGTGCTGAGATTACAGGTGTGAGCCACCATGCCCAGACATCATTTTCATTATGTGGAAAATTAAGTGGCAAAGAGCATTGCAGTTAAAGTATCCTATGAAATGGTTGTCTTAATATCTATCTCATAATTAATTATACTTTGTTTTTTTCCACATAGTCAAGGATAAGGCCTTTGATCTAATTATCACACTTGTTTTAAGCATAGATCTAATGCTGCTCTTAATTTACATTGTTTCTATACTTAATATAGAAAACAGATTGTTATTTTCAATTTTCTATATTTGAAACACACAAAAACAGAATAGTGAAAAAATTAGAAGCTGTTTGTGAAATCCACCTCTCAGAGTATTTAGCTACTATAGCAATTTCTAATCATGTAGCTACAGTCTTATTTCATCTTTTTGCAAATGTTCAATAAATAAGTGAATTAACATAAGAATTCCAATGATAATATATATACATTATGAAAATAAGTTTACAATTCCTTTCATGATAAAAACTAATGGGTTGTTTGTTTAGTTTCAGATCTTAATGCCAGGCATAGTTTAAAGAGAGCTATTTCAATCTTTCTGAGATATATCCACATGTAGAAGGGGAAAAGCCTCTATCTGAAGGAAATTGCCTATAAAGTTAAAGAATTCCTCATTCAATCTTGCCCTTGTATGTATCTTGGCATGCTTATGAATATTTCAGCCAAACTGAGAATCAAGGATAGAAAAGAAATAAAATCTGTTGATTAGATATTAGATATCTATTTTAAGGTGATGCTAAAGATTATTTTATCAACTGTAATTTAACTATCTTTGGTTCATCTAATAAAATAATTTAATCAGAGTAATTCCTCACAAAATAAGTTTACATTCAAGATTGTATATTTACTGAGAGAAGGATTTTATATGGTGCTAGAATTCTGATTTCCAGAGATAATGTAAGTTAACATATTACAGATACTACAAAAATGAGAGAGACTGTTGCCTAAACATCTGACAAATGTGCATGTGTCTTAACAAAAGGAATATAAGTGTTAAAATAGAATTTTGCTATTATTGTGGACCTAAAAAGAAGTGATTTCTAATTTGCCGGGCAAGCCATAATATACCTGCTCACATAATAATAATTCATAAGTTTAGTAAATCCCTATTTCTAATAGAAAGTTGTACATCTCAACAACAAGGATATCACCCATTTTTTTAAGTTACTTTCAGGAAAAATAAGATTTAGGAGAACCAGAAGGTCAGGATCTTTGCATTTAGATCCACTTCACAACATGCTTCATCAGGAGAGGATCATTTGTCTTGAAAGACACATCCCATAAAGGCCATGGTGTGAGGGAAAATGAAGCCATTAGATTTTTGGAATTTAAGTTTTATAGCTGAAGTTTCAATAACACTACCAGAGTTGAATAGGACCCAAGTGTAATATTGAAGAGTCGGCATAAATGACTAATTCCATGTGGTGAGAAAGCTGATGGGCTTCTTATACTGAGCTATCTGAGCAGAGAGAAACCAGTCAACTATAGAGGATTGCTTCATTGTACAACTGGGGAAGATGAGCATCTAAAGGACTGAACACACAGCAACATTTAAGAAGAAATAATATTGTGTGAGACATTCAGCAGTATTAAGTGTTGATATTAGTGTCAACTGATGATTCTATAAATGATACAAGATTTGCAATTAGAAAGGTTCTAAGGATACAATGGGTAATGCAAATCGTGTCAGATTGGGTAAGTTAAACTTGAAATCATTGTCATGTCCCTCTTAGCCTCTGCAATGACTCTGTTTATCACAGTCTCCAACCATCTCCTCAGAAGTCTGCAACACTCATAGGGAAATCTGGTGGAAGGCTAAGCAAGAGAAAAATATAAGTTTTACTTTTTAATCACTGTAGGGTACCAGATAATTTCTGATAACTCATGCTGTTTCTATTTTTCTAGATAATCATGGTCAAACAGAGACATAACAACCTCTGTATTTAGAAATGAAAAACTACCACCACCACAATGAACAAAATCTCCTTTGAGGGAAATCCCTTTTTCTATAGCTTTCATTAAGGGAAAGATACTGAGAAGACCTAGTACACTTAAGAGAATAAATCTCAAGTTGTAGCTTGACAAAGACAAATGTTCACTACTTGTTTTGGAACTGGTAGATGAAATTCCAATGTTATGTTTACTGATTCTTCAGTTTGCTTCCTTTAGGAAAAAAAAAAAAAAGAAAAAACCTTAGTAGGAAGCTAAGAGCTGTCTGATTAACTGCTGAGCTAAACGGAGGGTATATATTCAGGAGTCTCTCTCTGGGAGGCTCCTCTAACTTGCTGTACTCCTAGTATGCTTGCACATATTTGCTAATGTCAATTAATCACATAGAGTAGAGACCATGGATTTTGGATAATTTCCCCCCTTTCTCATAAAGAGAATGAATTGTTCCAGACAGAAGGAGACAACAATGCACAGACAATTCAGCTGAATTGTAACCCGGGGTGGACTTACTGCTGTCAAGGGGGAAGTTTGGGTTGATGGTTCTTCCGAGTTGCACAGCTCAGTGGTTTTTCTGTTCATAATGTCAGCTTTTTCTTACACACTGCTTTGTATTAGGGATTTCAACTACAGAAGGAATATGGGGATCTATTTAATAGAAACTCTGTTGGGAAATAGAAAAACGTTCAATCTCCCTAACTTTCTGCATTAACTTTTTGCATAATTCTCCTCCTTTAGTTTGCCATTCATAAAACTGAAATTAAAAGAGGAAGTATATGGCAAAACAGTCAGTTAAAACATACAAACACAATTCTACTAACGTGGTTTTAAAAACCCACTAGCTACTTTTAAAAGCATAAACTCTAATGAGCAACTATCACAGAGTAGCAGTCAGAGTTCCAGAGTTCAGCAGCTGCAAATGGCCATGAGACAATATTTGTGGTCAAATAAACATAGATATAAAGCCAAGGACAGACCATGCTAGGCTTTCAGAAAAGACAAATCTCAAGAACTTAATAGCAATATAAGATGAACATATTTCAATCAGAGTTCTCTGTAACAGTGCCAAGCATACAGACTGAAAGAGCCTTAATATGATACTCTATCTCACGACGCACTGGTGTTTCTGAAACTGCTTAAAAAAATAAATCTTTACACATTCAAACTAAACCACATCTAAAATTATTGCCAGACATATTTTTAAAACAAGTTGAATACTTTTCTTCCAAAACCATGTTAATTGCGTTTTTCTCTGTCAGATAGATATTTGGGATCAAATAAGAAATAAAAGCAATACTCTGAGAAAATAAGTGCTATTTTACATAATTAAACCCAGAATCGAGTGCAAAATAAATCGTGACTGAAATTAAAGGCTTAATTTTCTAAACAACAGCAATGACTGCTATCCCTAGCAGGTAATACAGAAGTGTCAAACAAAGGGAGAAAAACTAGATCCCAGCATCAGAATGTAAATTGAAAGTAATTTTCTTGCTATAAAATTGAGTGGTTTATATTTACATTATTAATAACCAGAAAAAAATAAATTGAAATACAGAAAAAACGTTCACCTCTAATATTACCACTAATGCTAGTGATTTATATTGCATTTAAGTAAATGGTTAAAATATATTCAAATATTTGCATTTTTTATAAATTGGCAATTTATGATTATGTTTATTTGTTGAGTACAAAGTCATGTTATGGTTTATGAATATTATGTAAAATAATTCAATCAAGTTAGTTAACATCATTAACATCCTTATTCAAATATTAACTTTTCTGTGGTGAGAACATGTGAAATTTACTCAGCATTATTTGAAATGTACAATACTCTGTTCTTAACTATATTAACTATACTATGGAAGAAAATCCAAAAAAAAATTGCTCGTCTAATTGAGATTTTGCACCCATTGATGATCATCTTTTCATTTCCCACATACTCACAACCTCTCTAATAAACATTCAACGCCATGCTTCTGAGTTTGGTATTTTCATATTTCATAAATAAATGAGAAAATGTGGTCATGTATTTGTCTTCCTTTTCCTGGTTTATTTTACTTAGAATAATGTTCTCTAATTATTTTCATATTGTAGCAAATGAAAAGATTTTTCTTCTTTAAGGCTGAAAGGTATTCCATCGTGGACATATACTACATTTTCTTTTTTTAACAAAATTTTGTGTTTAAATTTTTTTTTAATTTCAGATCCAGGGGGTAGATGTGCAGGAGATTTGGGCTTTAAGTGCACAAATCATCCAAATAGTAAATATTGTATCTAATAGGTATTTTTTTAACCCTCTCTTGCTTCCAAACTAACACCTATTGGAGTCTCCATGGTCTTGTATTGTCATCCTTATGTCTATGTGTATGTACTGTTTAGTTCTCACTTATAAAAAAGAACATGCAGTATTTGATTTTCTGTTTTTCAGCTGCTTTTCTTAGAATACTGGCCTCCAGCTTCATCCATGCTGCTGCAAAGGACATGATTTCCTGCTTTCTTTTATGCCTGCATAGTATTCCAGTGTGTATATATACCAATTTGCTTTATCTAGTCATCCAAAGATGGACACTTGGGATAATTTCAAGACTTTGCTATTGTTAATAGTGCTGTGATAAACATACAAATATAGGTTTCTTTTTAAATGATTTCTTTTCCTTTGGGTAGATGCCCAGTAGTGAGATTGCTGGATCAAATGGTAATTCTATTTTTAGTTCTTTAAATCTCCACACTGTTTTCTATAGGGGTTGTACTACTTTACAACCCCACCAACAGTGAATAAGCATACCCTTTACTCTGCATCCTTGTTAACATATGTGGTTTTTGACTATTTCAATAGTGCTGTTGCTGGTATAAGGTATCTCATTATGGTTTTGATTTGCATTTCTCTAATGGTTAGTGATGTTGAGTATTTTTTCATGTTTGTTGGCCATTTGTATCTCTTCTTTTAAGAAATGTCTGTTCGTGTCCTTTGCTCACTTTTGAATGGAATTGTTTGGCTTTGACTTGTTGAATTGTTTAAGTTCACTGTAGATTCTGGATATTAGTGCTTTGCCAAAGGCACAATTTGCAAATATTTTCTTTCATTCTGTGGGCTGCTTGTTTACTCTGTTGATTATTTCCTTTACTATGCAGAAACTTTTTGATTTAATTAAGACTCATTTACTTATTTTTGCTTTTGTTGCATTTGCTTTAGTGGTCTTAGTCACAAATTCCTTCCCCAGGCCAATGTCTACAAGTTTTCCCCAAGTTTTCTTCTGGGCTTTTTAATCAGGGCTTACACTGAAGTCTTTAATTCATCTTGAGTTAATTGTTGTATATGGCAAGAGATAGGGCTCCAGTTTCATTCATAGGTATATGGCTAGTCAATTTTCCCTGCACTATTTATTGAGTAATTTGTTCTTTATCCATTGCTTTGGTTTTTTAGGGTGGTGGGTTAACTTTGTCAAAGATAAATTGGTTGTTGGCATGTTACTTTATTTCTGGGTTCTCTATTCTATTCCATTGGCCTATATTTCTAGTTTTCTACTAGTGCCATGCTTTTTGAGTTGCTATTGCCTTGGAGTACAATCTGAAGTTGAGTAATGTGATACCTCTGGCTTTCTTCTTTTGGCTTGTGATTGCTTTGTATTTTGGGAATCTTTTGTGGTTCCATATGAACTTTAACATTTTTTTTTTAATTCTGTGAAGAATTTCCTTGGTAACTTGATAGGGATTGTGCTGAACCTTTAGATTGCGTTGGGCAGAATGTTCATTTTAACAATATTGATTCTTCCAATCTATGACCATGGGATGTTTTTCCATTTGTTTATGTAATCTGTGTGTGTGTGTGTGTGTGTGTGTGTGTGTGTGTGTGTGTGTGTGTGTGTTTGTCAGTCTTTTGTAGTTCTAGCTGACTCACAATTCTGCCGGCTGTTATAGAAAGCATAGCACAGCATCTGATTACCTTTGAGTGAGGTCTCAGTGAGCTTTTACTCATGGTGGGAGGCAAAGAAGGAGTAGGCATGTCACCTGATGAAAGAGGTAGCAAGGGAGTGAAAGAGAGACAGAAGGGGAAAGTGCCATACTCTTTTAAACAACCAGATTTCACCTGAACTGCATGAAAGAACTCATTCGTTACCAAGAGGAGGGTGCTAAGCCAGAGGAATCCATCTCCATTATTCAATTACTTCCCACCAGGCCCCACCAGCAGCATTGCAAATCACATTTCAACATATTTGGAGTAGAAAACATCCAAATCCTATCAATTGTCTTTTGATGTGCTGTTGGATGCACATTGCAAGTATTTTGTTGAAGATTTTTTGTGTATGCTAATCAGGGATATTGTCCTATAGTTTTGCTTTTTGGTTGTATGTTTTCCTGATTTTGCTATCATAATGATACTGGTTTCTTAAAACGAGTTAGGGAAGAATCCTTTCTCATGATTTTTTTGGAATAGTATCAGTAAGATTGTGATATAGCTTGGTTCTATGTCCCTGTCCAAATCTCATGTTAAATTTTAATTCCTGGCCGGGCGTGGTGGCTCATGCCTGTAATCCCACGAGTTTGGGAGACCCAGGTGGGTAGATTACAAGGTAAAGAGATCAAGACCATCCTGGCCAAAATGGTGAAACCCCGTCTCTACTAAAAATAGAAAAATTAGCTGGGCGTGGTGGCACGCACCTGTAGTCCCAGCTACCCAGGAGGCTGAGGCAGGAGAATCGTGTGGACCCGGGAGGCAGAGGCTACAGTGAGCCAAGATCTCACCACTGTACTCCAGCCTGGTGACAGAGCAAGACTCCATCTCTTTCTTTCTCACTCAGGTTTATAATTTTTTTTAATGCCATTTTAAGGCATTGGGTGTTGAAAGCAAAAATCAATTCTAAAATGTTTTATTTGGTAAGGCTTTGAAATAAAATGTTTTGACTGGCATGGCACAAAGAATGACATATGGTCCAGAAATTAAACTCCTTTTGTTTGTTCTCCATGCTTCTTTCTCAAAAATCAGCAAGGACCTTTGAATAACTCATATGATACCTCATACTTTATATTTGCTGAATTTTTTGTGCTTCAAATTCACACACAAACTACAGAAGCTTCAAAATGAGAACACACTGTCGCCTCTGTCTTCACTACCTTATTAGGCTGAAAATTATTATTTTAACATAATGTATAATTTAGCATATTTTACTACTTTCATTGATCTGAAGAAAATAAAATGAATCTACTCTCAAATTCAAATGGCTACTCTGTGTCTCAGGATGTCATTAACATCAAAAGAGTAGATCACCATGTGATTATCTTCTAATTTTCAACATTTCACCCTTATAAATAGGATTACTTACTTACTTTATGGAATAATGTTTAGTTCCAAATTAATATACTACATGTTATATATACCAGTCTAAGATATTACAACATTAACATTGTGCATTCAGGATGGAGTTTGTGACCTATTTTACTTTCACTTGTTAGAGGAGGTCACATATACTGGAGTAAGTATATAGTCCCTTTAGCTATGAGAGCTACTTTGATTCCAGCAATACCCCTTATTAATACTATGAGTTCAGGTAAATTGATGTCACTGAATCTTACATTCTCCTTTGCATACAGTAATATTAATAAGAAATATTTCATGTTTGATATAAACATTAAATGCTACATAAACATTTTATCAATACTAAGATGCTTTAAATTACAAAAGGCCCTTATTATTTCATCATATCACTATAAATGGCTGCCATTAAGTTAAAACAATGCTTTCTAATTGTTTATTTTATTTTATTCTTACAAAAATAGTTCTTTTTAAAAATCTTTGTCATAGATTTATATTGTATATTATTATTATGCTATATATAAAAAGAAATAAAAGCAAAACAAATTGATCCCGTTATTCTTAAATCTTCAAAGTGTACTATTCTTCTGAATCATTTTTTACTTGAAAGTGCATTTTCCCCATATTTTCTCTGTGCCATGAAGCATATCAAAAAGGCAGCATTTCTTATACTGCTCACATGGTGTCATCAGTATTTTTTCCCCACAAAAGGCTGACCCCATTCCATATATTGTTTTCTTTTTCCTTTAAAGTAAATTTAGACGTAAAATAGAGTTGCAAAGGCAATAAAGAGCATTTCCATTAACTTTATCTTACACAAACACATGTAATTCTCAAAACTGATAAATTAGCATTGGTTCATATTATAAACTGCAGACTCTATAGAATGATACCAGCTTGCCCACACTCATCTTTCTCCTGTCTCAGAATCCAGTCCAGGATCTCACAGTGCACTTCATTACCACTGTCACTTTAGTGCCCATCAGTTTGTTACAGTCCCTCAGTCTTACCTTGTGTTTTAGACCTTTGACACTTTTTAAGAGCAGAAGTTAGGTATTTCATATTTGATCTTTTCTCCTAATAGATTGAGGTTATAAATTATTGGAAGGATGTGGCATTCATTTCCTATTGCTGCTATAACAAATCGCTAAAAACTTAATGGTCTAAACAACAAAAATGTACTAACTCACTGCCCTGTAAGTCAGAAATTTCAAAAGACTCAGCTGGTTTCTCTGCCCAGATATCAGAGACTGAAATTAATGTATTGGTGAGGCTGCCTTCCTTACTTGAAGTTCTGAGAATCTCCTTTCAACTTCACTCAGGTTATTGGCAGAAATCATATCCAGTTTCCTTGTTGTCAGCCGTGGTCAATTCCCACTTGTAAGGCAGACTACATTCCTTAGCTGGTACCCTCTTTCCTCCATTTTCAAAGCCATCAAATTGAGAAAGAGAGTGTTTTCCATACTTCAAATCTCTCTGAAGAGATAGCTAGAAGCTAGCTTTAAAAAATGACATTTTATCTATAAGGCAAGAGACAAAACATACTGTATACCAACACTGTGCTCTGGTAAATTTGCTTCTCACAGGAGTATGTGTTAGCAATTCTGAAACCATTTTATGTTAACTTAGGATTGAACAATAAATATTTTATAGATAATGAGAGCCAGATTTTTCCACTTCTGAATAAAGAAAATAGAAATAAGCAAGGGGGTAAGGGCTCAAACAAATCCTGGGATGCTGGTTTAGGGTCACAGATATTCGTATGAACTCATATTTATATTAATGTCTAGATACAGATAGATGGATATAGAAATACACATTAATATGTATGTATATACATGATAATTATACACATTTTTCAAGTCTGCCCACTAAAAGGATGTAGAAGCAGTAACACGCCTGTAGCAATAGGTAACACCTAGCACCAGATCTCAGCTTCTTGAAGTCATTTGGAGTGCTCATGTGGTTGTACTAGTATTTTCACTAGAAGAAGTTATTTCTAAATCAAGTAATTTGTCTCTAAGTAGCAAATACCCTTCAGAGTGTTCATAAACTTAAATACTCTTTTTAAGTCTACATATTTAATACCTTTTGGTCTTGCTATAAATTGTCAGCAGAAGGCTTCAAGTAACAACAGTGACTCATTTATTTCTCAACCATTGAATGAGCTGATACTAAAATGTCATTTGAATTCAACTTCTGGAGTAGTACAGGGTATATACACTATTGGTGTGGAACAAAATATCTATGACTAACTCCATATCACAATTTCTTCCTGGTCAATAATTGTAAAACACTATCAACTGTACGATGCACCCATTTTTCAGAGGAGAAAATGTCAACTAAAAATGTGTAACTTAGAATCGATAAAATATTATGAATACAAAATGCCTGAGATATATTAGTTGATTAAGTCTGGGTGGATCTCAGCTTTACTCTTAGTTCCCTCTACTTGCCTGAAGACTGAAAAATCTTACTTTACTGCATATTTGAATGACCCTCCTACTGCAACTTCTTTACCTCACTTCAAATCACTGGCAGAAAACCATTATTATTAACGAATTGGCACCTGCATAAATGTGTATGCAAAGAAATTCTCCATTTCCCATCATTTAAAACATTGAAAATGAACATAGAAGTAAATAAATTTCAAGACAGACAAAAGTATAATTTTATGAATTGGTAATTCACTACGCTGATATTTCATACACACACACACACACACACACACAATGCATATATATGATAGTTAAATGAGTAGATAGAGAGAGGAGGGGAAAGGAAGAGAAGGGGAGACAGAGAGACAAAGAGAGAGAGAGAGAGATCAGAAAAGACACCAAAAATGCATTTAAGCCTTAAACCTATTTTAAACCAAATTATAATTGTGCCCATTCATTTAAGATATCTTTAGTGAAAATCACTATCATTTCAATTTCATCACCATAAATTGTTTTATTGAAATCTAAATATATTTTTTATTTTTATTACTGTATTTTGAATTTTAACATGTTTTCAGCTTTCAAAGCAATGTTGACTTTAGTCCATAATGTTCTCACATTGGATGAAGAGTTAATAGCAGTTTGTGCCACATTTCCTCCACAAATAAATCATAAGAATGGTTCAGAATGACAAATCACAACGTTATACAAAAGCACACAGTAATTTCAACTAGAATTAAATGTCACCGCATATGGTTCCTTTCCATTATCAACAAGTGACTACTGAATGAACAAATGATTACTTGGCAATAATTCTGATTCTAGGTAAAAGGACTTTTTGAAAACATTTTAATAACTGTAGAATGAAGGCAAAAAGTGATGGCTTATGCTTATATACATACTTTTGAAATTTCATAATTCAAATATTGATCTGCTTATACCACTGTTCCTCTTTCGTGTCTACATTACTTGCTTGAAGTCATGTGAAGTGCTCACGTGGTTGTCCCAGGATTTTCACTAGAAGAAGCTATTTCTAGATCAAGTAATTTGTCTCTGAGTTACAAATACCCTTCAGAGTGTTCATAACTAGTAACACATTGCTGGTATATTTATAAGTGTATAAAATATAAAATACTGATTAATAAAAAATTAGACAATTCTTATTCATACAAAAGCAGTTTAGCATAGAGGAGAGATCATGTATTTTGGCATTAAAAAGCACCTAGCTATATTTTCATTTTTCACTTTCTAGTCCTATGGCCTTCATCATAGGATTTAACTTCTCTCTTCCTTAGTTTCCTGATCTACAAAATAAGAAAGAGTGATATATCATACCATTGTTGTGAGCATTTATTAAGTTCAGGTATAAAGTTTCTGATATAATAGGTGCCAAGCAGTTGGTGCTTTTTTCATTCAAATGATTCAAAATCCATAAAGGAAGAAAGACATTTATACATAATGCATTCTAATAAAAGATTAAAATAACATTAATTTATTCATAGACTACATATATATGTATGTTTTTTATCAAAATCAACGTTATTCTGGTATTTAGCTTCGCATGAATAATGTCATATTCTCAGTGTATGTTAAAGCCCCCAAAAGTCAATTCTTCTACCCCTCTCAATATTCTTTTCCTCCATGGCACCACAGTTTTTCTTACAAAAGTCTTAAAGAGTCTGGACATACACAGAAAAAAAAAATACACACACACACACACACACACACACACACACACACACACACACAGACCTTATACTCTTGAAAAAATTAACTCAAAATGGATCACAGACATAAATGTTAAAAAACATGTACATAAAACTCCTAGAAGATAACACCATAGGAAATTAGATAACCTTGGCTTTGGCATTGATTTAATATACAACACAATAGGCATAATCCATAAAGATTATATATGCTGGACTTCACTAAAATTAAACATTTCTTCAACATAGAACACTGTCAAGGGAATAAAAAGACAAGTTACCCAAAATGTTCACAAAAAGACTTATTGAATAAAGGACTACTGTCCTAAATATACAAAGAACTCAACAATAAGAAAATAAACAACCTGATTTTTAAAATAAGCCAAAGAGCTTAGCAGACACCCCACTGAAAAAGATATATAGAGGCCAAATAATCATGTAAGAAAATGCTTCACATCATCTTCTTGACACGCCATGAAAAACAGCAGATTAAAGAACTGAGCTACCACTAGATTCCTATTAGGATGACCAAAATCTAGAACACTGAAAACATCAAATGCTGGCAAAGATGTAGAGCAACAGAAATTTTCATTCATTGCTGGTGGGAATGCAAGGTGACACCACAACTTTAGAAGACAGTCAGTGGTTTCTTACAAAACTAAGCATACTCTTACCATACGACCCAGCAATTGTGCTCCTTATCATTGACCCGAAGGATTTCAGAACATATGTTCATATAAAACTCTACACATGAGTATTTACAGCAGCTTATTCATAACGCCCAAAACTTGGAAACAACCAACATGTTCTTCAGTAGATGCATAAATAAAAAGACTGTGAAAAAAAAAAAAAAGAAAAAAAAAGAAAAGACTGTAGTACATTCAGACAATAAAATGTTATTCAGATCTAGAAAGAAATGAGATATCAGGCAATGAAGAGACATGGAGAAATCTTACATTCTTATTGCTATATGACTGCTATGTGATGGAAGCCAATCTAAGCTATGTGATGGAAGCCTATTCTATAATTACAACTACATGACATTCTGGAAAAGGCAAAACTATGGCAAAAGTGAAATGATTATTAGTTGCAGGGTTGAGAAGAAGAAGAGATGAATCAGTGAAGCACAGACGACTTTGAGGGCAGTGAAACTATTCTGTATGATATAATCATGCATATATGTTATCATAAATATGTCAAAACCTATAGACTGTACAACATCAAGAGTGAACCCTCATGTAAATTATGTATGTTAGTTGATAATAATGAGTCAATGGACGTTCATCATTTGTAACTAATGTACAACTCCAGTGGGCAATGTTGATAATGCAGTAGGCTGTACTTGCCTAGGGGAAGGAGGGATATGGGAAATATCTGTATTTTCTTCTTAACTGAGCTGCAAACATAAAAATGCTCTAAAAAGTAGACTTCATAAACAGTCCTAAAGAGTTTTAAAATTAAAGCTAGCAAAAACAAAAAATAACAAAAAATACACAATGTTGTAATTTTAAAAAAAGTCTAAGATTAAAAGATAAAAGTTACATAACACAATTTCTTATTTTTATTTTTGCATTCAGATGACTGATTTTGGCTTAAACAATGTGAAAAAAATCCCTTCCTGCAAAACCAGATTGTGATGGCTTTGCTCCACTGCCAATATCATTATCTTTCAGAAGAAGCATGACAGATACTGTCATAACAGATACGTAAATGTAGAGAGCCCTCAGATCTCAGACACAGTTATCGTGAACTCAGAAGAACCAACTGGTGAACAACTAAGAGCAGGATATATTTGAAGTCGATTTTAGGTCAGGTCTAAACTATGGACAATTTCCTACTAAGAAGCCACTATTTATTTGCAACTTGAAATAAAAGTCATGGCATATGGAAGCAACAATTTTACTGCCAAATTCACAAGACAGAAGAGATTAATGAACATAGCAGAACTTTGGCAAGGGATGAAAAAGGAAAAAAAAAGAACTAAAATAGGTCCTTTAACTACACCTGGCAAAGAATTTCACCTACATATATTAAGACTGAAAAATAAAATAACATTTGCAGTTGCCCTTATGCATACATACTAAATTGTGCATTGTTTTCATTTTTTTCTAAGTTCAGACATTCTCAAGTTTATTTGTTGTTTTACTCATAAAGTTTGAGGTTAAAGTTTGCTTAATGCAATTTTTAAATCTATTCTCTCGATTCTGAGCAAACTGGATCCCAAATGATGCTTACAGTCAGCATGTAAGTTTTTTGGAATGGACGGATCAGTTAAGTGATAGCTATACACATAAACTCAACAAGTCACATAAATATCATTTCCCTTTTCTTTAATTTTACACCATTCTATTCCATTTACATTTTCTAACCATGTGCATACATTAATTCTGTATTTCTCTTCAACAGAGATAACCCTGTCAGTGCAATTATGAATCGTTTTAGTACACACATCTCTAAGACTTATTAAATATTTTGAAAACAGAACACTGCATCTTACAAGTGATATTTATAAATAAAAACAAATGTATTTTAATAGTGTATACCTTCATCATTACATACAGTAAATACACATATTAGTTAATATGTCAAATAAATTGTAATTTGTTTCAAAACAGATTCCAAATTTAACTCTACTTATTTAAAATGTTTTGAACTGTTGAAAAGGCAAGTTTTATTCAAGAAACAGGTCAGCTAAAAAATCACTTGCTGTCAGCAGAAAGTCAGGTTAGTGAACTGTTAGTAAATCCTTAAAAGGCACAGGAGAAAAATACTTTAGTTATGTATGTGAAAGAGCCCAAGAAGCTAAACTTCAGAGCTAGGAGCAAAGGCCACAAGGCTTACGCTAGAAAAGAAAACTTCTGTTTTGCAATGCAGCAAAAAGATGCCAAAACCTTTTTGCTTTAGAAACGCGCTTGAGAACCGAGAAGTACACAGCCAACAAATTCTCACATTTTAGTCTGTGATTTCATTTGACACTTTAAATCATTGAGTGTTAAAACGGGAAAGACCTTAGAGAGCATGTCATCTAAGCCCCTCATTTTATCATATGTAAGATGTGCCATGGATTTGTAGCCAAAACACCTGAGCTAATTTCTTAATCAGTATTTAATGGCTGACTTCCTTTAAGTATGTCATTTTTTACTCTGAGCCTCATTTGCACATCTACAATACAGTGATAATGGTATCTACCATGCAGTTTTGTAACGACACTTGTTTTAGCTCCCCACTCCTGTTGTAATAACCACAAACTTGGTGAATTAAAACAATAAAAATTCATTTTCTTACAATTGTGTAGGTACGGCTTCAGAAGTCTAAAACGGGTCACACTGGAGTCATTAAGGCATTGGCAGGCCTGAGTTGCTTCTGAAGATACTGGGGGGAACTCTGTTCCCTTGCTATCATCAGCTTCCAGAGGCTGCTTGCATTTCTTGGCATCTAGCACCCTCCTTTCCACTTTGACACAGACTCTACCTCTTTCTCTCCCTTGTAGAAATCCCTGTGATTACACTGGTTCCACCTGGATAAACCAGCATATTCTTCTTATCCCAAGATCCCCATCTCAGCTGATTAGCAACCTTAATAACACCTGCAACATTCATTTCCCCTTTCCATTTAACCCAACATATTCGCCATTTCTGGGGACTAGGATATTGTCATCCTTGGTGGTGGGTAGGATGTGGGCAGAGGAGATAATTTTTTCTGCCTACCATAACAATTACTCAAATAACATATGCAAATACACCCTGCAGATCACCAAGTATTATACCTATGTAAATAATTTCTGTTAGATCTAACAAGAAAATAATGTTATGATTTCACAGTTAATTAGCAGCAGAGCTCACGTCAGCTTCAGTTCTCCTAATTACCTGACCAGAACCTTATACACCTCCACATGGAGGATCTGATCAGAAGTACATATAAGAAAAACCATAAACTTGGCTTGAATTCACTAACAAACATCCTGAAGACCTAACTGTTCGTTTCAAAATGAACTTTTGACATCAGACTGCCTACGTTTGATGCATAGTTCCACAATTATTTAGTTTGGAGAATTTTAGCAACTTTCATAATCTCTCTGAGTCTCATTTACACATATGTAAAATAGCAATCATAGCATAACTTCAGGAGATTGTTGAAAAAGTAAAATGAGAAAATTCATATGAAGTGCTTAGCTAACCGACATGCAGCAAATGTGCAACAGGTGTTAATTGTCTTTCACTTCCCAGATAAATACAAACACCTGCCAGTCACAAAATAGCTAAGCTAAACACCATGGCACTCTGGGAAATTTGAATTAGATGCATTTTATGGCCTTAAGAAGTTTATAATTCAAGAATGAAATAAGATAAATATATTTGTTCAGCTAATTAAACTATCTTTATATGTAAAGTAGCCTTCTTTGCACTGTCTTCTAACCATTCAAAATCTACAAAGGAGTAAAAGCTGCCAGGACACAAGGAAAATCTGCGAAAGGAAACTCATTGCTGAGCATGACAAAATCCAAAATATTCTGAGTGGCACAGAGTGACAATTACATTACCAAATCAAAAGAAACTTCAACTGCTAAAAATTCGATCTTTGGGAATTATATAGGATCATATTTCAAAATATAAAATATATATACATATCTAGAATATAAACTGGATGCATTTTATGTTGAAACTCTTCAGAAAAGATTCTGAAGGACAAGGACACAGCAGGATTCCAGAGTGAATCAGTGACGTACTGGGCAGGCTAAAAATATGACACTTTATACACTTATAGGAACTTGATTATTGGAAGTAAAGTCAAGATAGTTCGGACTGTAATGTCAGACAGCTATTTATTAAATGAGTTATTCTAATCTGTAACACAAATGGTTATTTAGTTTCACCATGGTGTATAAACAAGTGAAGATAGATATTTTTTTGATGCAAAGACTTGTATTTTAGTTGTTAACTTTTCTCAAATTCAATACAATTACAAATTCAGAATAAGAAGTTTTAAGATTTTTAACAAGTTGATTCTCAAACTAGAAAAAAAACCTGTTTAAAAATACAAAATAATTTTCTAAATAAAATAAAATTCGGAGTCTTGATTGACAACAGTTGTTATAAAATACAGTAATTAACATATTGCATCAGTACAGGGTTAATATACAAATTAACCACTAAAATAAAATTCAGAAATAGCATTGCAATACGCAGGTGATATGCATTGGTATGTGTCTACAGTTTGTAAAATATGTATATAATTTGGTAAATACCTGCTGTTCAGGTTACCCAAGTGTCTCCTCCAATCCCAACACTTCCCAGGGACACCAAATAATTCTCCACAATTTTGCATCTAGTAGCCTGTCAAAGCAGAGGCTTGTGGAACTTCTTCAGTCCCAAAGCCAGTATCAATTCTGATTAGTCAGTGCATCTACCTATCTGGTTGTTAAATATACTGAATATTATCTTAACATATTTATATGCATATATACCTGTACTTGTATGTTTTTAAGCATCTGTCCATGTAGGACATTCAGGAATATTACTGAAAGAGCTGGATGTTGTGGCTCATTCCTGTAATCCCAGCTACTCAAAAGGCTGAGGCAGGAGGATCGCTTTAGGCCAGGAGTTTGAGGCCAGCCTAAGCAACATAGGGAGAGCCCATCTCTAAAAAATTTAAGAAATTTTTATAGAAAGAATATTAAAGTATAAGAACTCTTTATACATCCTGCTTAAACATTCTTTGTGAGATATATACGCATCACAAAAACTTCTCCCACTATGTGGCTTGTCTTATTTCCTTAATGATGTCTTTTGAAGAGCAAAATTTCCCATTTTGATAAAGTTTAACTTATCATTTTTTTATTTCCTAATTCATGCTTTTGTTTCTGATTAAGTTAATCTTTGCATACTCTAATGTCTCAATAATTTTCTCCTTTTTTTCCTGAAAATGTTAGAAATATAGCTATATAGATATGGCTATGACACTTAAGTCTATGACCATTTTATATCAATTTTTACACATGATGCAAGCATCAATTTTTACATACGTAGTTCTTTAATTATTTCTTTTGGGTTTTCCATATACATAATAAGTCATCTACATATAGAGAAAGTGTATCACTTTATTTACAATTCTGAGTGGTTCTAGTAGTCAAAGATTTGAATTATTGTGGCTAATGTCTCATTCCATGAACATTCCAGTCCCTTTCTTTTTTTTTTATCTACTCCAATAGCTAGAAAATTAAATATTAGATTCCTGTGCTGCTAGGTGGGGAAGTATGACAGTATTTTCTAATAAGCCATAAGTAAACGTAGATGAATGTCATGTCTTCTTTTTCCTTCCTTCTTACTGCCTGAAATATGCTATACCTGTAGCAGAGCATCTGTCACTAGGAACGATGGAACATAAAGACAGAGAGCACTTGGTTCCTTCCAGGAAGTACTGGGTTGTGATATGCTTTGGCTCTATGTTCCCATCCAAATCTCATCTCGAATTGTTATCTCCATGAGTCCAGGGAGGGACCTGTAATCCCCAGGTGTTCTGGTAAGGAAGTGATTGGATTATCGGGGGTAGTTTACCCCATGCTGTTCTTGTGATAGTAAGTGAGCCAAATCCTTGTAAAAGTGGCCAATTTTTCTGGCACTATGTAAGACATGGCTGCTTTCCCTCCCACCATGATTGTAAGTTTCCCAAGGCCTCTTTAGCCACGAAAACCTATGAGTTAATTAAACCTCTTTCCTTTATAAATTACTCAGTTTCAGGTGGTATTTTCTATAGCAGTGTGAAAATGGACTAATACAGCTTGTTATATTGGCCCTGGAATACTCACTTTCGGACTACTCCCGTGTAAAACGAAAATGAAACCTCTTATTTGTTTGAGCCCCTATTTAGAGGTTACTGCAAGCCACAGAAGTCTATCCTAATTGACATGTAGAGCTAGAAAAAGTGTACTCCTACTCCATCCCTTTCTCCGTATGCATGCATGGATCCCCCTATGTGATTACAGTATGGCTATCTCTCTTCGTTTGTATTTTGTAACTTTAGAATAACAATAATTTCATTTGATTTTTTGCTTCACTTACTTGCATAGTTCCTTACAAAACTGTGTGCCTGTGGAGGACAAAAATAGAGTGTCTTCACAAAATTTACATTCACCGTGGTTCTTAGGTGAATGCTTTTCTTTTAGTAGATGCACAAACATATTTTAATTGAATTAAAGAAGAAAGAAGAAAACAGTGAATGAAAAGAGTCAATATGAAAAAGAACACTTTAGAAAAAGTGTTTTTTTTTTTCTCACAACTACAAAAAATCTACTTTTTTAGGCAAGTAAAATAAGAAATAAAAATATCTGGAAAAAATATCATTTGCTTTTTATCTTATCTCAGGAATGCAATTGTGATTTAAAATTCTATGTATTACTAAGAGACTAGTAACTTTTGCCTTTGGCCTAAGGCATCAGCATGTTCTAGCATAATATTATTTTTAGGTAATGTCTTATGTCACAATTATCATTGCCTAATTAAAATAGAATGGTAGTTTATTTTTAGAACAAAGGTGATAGAAATACCAAGATTATTTTGAGCTTGTAATAGTTTTTACTTTTTTAGTAGGAAAAATACTGATTTGGGATAAAAAGAGGGACTGTGTAAATCTAACTTTGTAATTTACAGCTTAATTTAGTGCAGGAGATACTAAGGAGGTATCACACTGACTGTAACTTTTTAAATGAACCTCCTTCTTTCATTTAGTTTTCTGTATAAAATGTAGGTCATGGAGAATTTTGCATGAGTCAAGCAACTCTCTCAATAATTCATTAACTTTTTATAACATCACCATCATTTATTTAAAAACTGTTGCCAAAATTCATCATGAAAGTTCATTGGATTCATGATCTCCAATTTCTACCTATTTTCAGTTGGTTATCAGTGCTACAGAAGAAAATTGAGAGGTGATTCCTAAGAGTCTACAAATGATATGAATATTTACAGTTACTTTCCTGTCACTCGCCAAAGTTTAGACTGACATAATTACATTTGTCTCCAGGGTGAAAAGGACCCAATATTTAAAGCTCCATCTCCTACAAATTCTCCTTCATAGATGCATGGCTCATGTGATTGTGATGGCTAAGAAGTCCCAAGATCTGCAGTTGGTAAACTGGAGATCTTGCAGAGCTGATAATATAGTTTCAGTCATTGTCTGAAGGCCTGAGAACCAGGAGAGTTGGTGAACAGTTGATGGTGTAAGTTTCAATTGGAGCCAATAGGCTCAAGATCCAAAAAGATGCAGTGTTTCAGTTCAAGTCCAAAGGCAGGAAAAGACTAATGCGAGTCCAAGAACTTAGGCAGAAAGAGTTCCCTCTTACTCAGCCCTTCTGCTCTCCTCAGGGCTTCAACTGACTGTACAAGGCCCACCTACATTAGGGGTAGCAATCTGCTTTACTTAGTCTATCAATTCAAATGTTAATCTCATCAAGAAGCACCCTCACATACACACCCAGAATCAAGTTTGACCAAATGTCTGGGCACCTTAAGTTGACACATAAATTAACCAGCACAGGGGCCTACTGCCCACCCTCTAAAAAAGAAAAGAAAATCTGAAGACTGGGCTAAATAACTGTAGCAACCAAAATTCTATCAACCCATTGAAATAAAAAGTAATTAGTTGTGAGGATGATTAATACAAATAAACTTGCTATTATAACATTTATTTAAATTCTAGACTGCCAAAGAGAAATCAGATCAGACATTTTTGTTAAAAATTCTAGAAAAGACTTTATTAAAAATATTACAGTACGGTCAATATGATTGCAGTAGAGAGAGAGATATTTCCACTGAAACAAAAGGTGGGAAAAAGGTTTAAGCATTTGAGGTGAGCTAATGGAAATGTCTTAAAGGACACTTGAGGAGAGGTTGGTCAATGTGACTAGGCCATACAGGTTTGCTAATTGACACCTAAAGAAGTTAGGCTCCTACTCCTGCACAAAAACTAGAAGATAAGAGCCTTATACTTCTTGAGATTATATTTAAAAGATATGGCTCCCAACTCCTTGAGAAAGCATTGGGTTATAGAAGATTTACATCTCAAAGGGCAGAAAAATAATTTCCAATTGCAAGTTTCTTTAAGTAAATACGGTAAGAAAAAGGAGGTCAGGAGCCTATAATCAGGAAGAAACCTGTGTAAACTTTAGTCAAGCTTAGGGAAATGTTAAGGTCGTCTTGGTCAATACCAAAACGTTATTCAAAACTTTTCAGTTGTGGAGATGCAGTGCATTGCTGCTGAGTGCATCTATTACAGTTATTTGTAAGAACTGAGATTTAAAAAATTTAATACACTCATATTTTCAGTGTCAGACACTTTAAAATTTCCCTCTTTATTATGTGTCAACCAATATCAGTATAAAAACTGTAATGTGCTTTGAATACATATGAGGTATTACTAATTAGTTGAACCAAGTGATACCAGATTACTAGGTAATAATAGATAGCTTACTAGCATCCAGGGAACTTTTACCACCACAAGCAGATGGGCGTTTTTATCGCACAGTGAATGAAATTGACAGATAAAATGGTTACCTACTGCCTCTCGTTCTTGTTTCTTCTTTACTACTGCACTTGCTTTCCTAAATATTTTCTCCGGAAAATCCTACATACTCTGTTAATATTTCCCTTTATATTTTTAAAATTAAAAACAGCAACTAAATTAAATAAAATTTACTTTAAGCAGAAGACAATATAATGTATGCTCTATTTTTTTAATAAACTTTAGGCAATATTTCTGAGAAGCAAATCTAGAAACTAAATATTTTATCATCGTATAACACTAAAATTATTTATAACAATATATTGTATTTTTTTCTTAAAATGTTAAATATATATGTGAAATATGTGGTATCTTTCGTCTCTTTTGCATTAAGACCAGAAATGTCCTAGTTGATTACTCCAGTTAGTTTTACTTTACTCTATATCCATTGATCAACTTTCATAATATTTCTATTCCCATTTCATTCACTAAATAATTTATCCATATATTCAACAAACAGTTATTGAACACCAAGTACAATTTATTAGGCAATGTGATAATTCCTGAAAATAAACACAAAATTTGAAGACTGTCTATACTCCATGAGTACTCACTACAGTTTTCAAATAATTGTAACACAATATATCGATCACTCTGTTACTAATTAACTGAAATATCTGTATAAATTTAAGGGGTACAAGTGTAATTTGTTAAACAGATATATGTATGATGGTGAAGTCTGGGCTTTTAGTATAAAAAATAAAGAGATGTTTTTAAAATTCAATGTAATCACACATAGGAGAATTGAATTTTTCAATGTAATCTTCTTCAAAAGCCTGGAGAAGATGATAAAGTTTTCACAGAAATAGTGATAATTGATTTAACTATTTAAGGAGTTGGGAGCAACCCTGTTGTCTTCTAGCATCTATTGAAAAAGAAAAACTACATCACAAATGCATAGTGGGGAAGAGTAAGGCTTGTTCAGACTATGAGAGATATTTATCCAGGAGGATACGGAACAGAACAGAGGAGCTGTGCAAGTTAAACTGCACTAATTAGATTGGTTATTGCTATGAGTGTCCAGCTAATAGCATATATAAAAACCATTAGTTGTGGTAATGGTAAACATGTATTATACCATTATTATTACTATTACCACTGCTGCTGGGTAATAATTATAGCAATACCAATAGCTATAAATATCACTGTAATAGATATCTCCTAGTTATATATTGCACTATTTTATATTATTGTTAATAGCAATAAAATTGTTGGTTTTATATATTAATAAAATATGGATGTCTAGATTTATAATGGGATTATATCCCAATAAATACACAGTTAATTGAAAATATCACTAATTCAAACCACGGCAAGTCAGGGACAGTCTGCACGTAATATAATATGAATGAACATTTTCAGGAATGAAGATAAAGTCTGCTGTTAATAGCAGAGACTCCATAATTATTCCAATATGGGCTGCATCTCCAGTTGTTTGGTCTTGGTAAAGAGGAGGTTGCATGAAGTCTCTGTTTATTTAACAAGAAAACACAAGTAAAAGTAAAGTAGCTCTATATTGCAAATTATAAATTATTATTGGTATTTTCCTTTTTTTCTTTTTTACAAATTGAACAAAGGAAAACTAACTATGCCTAAGTTTTAAAGAGTAAGTACATTTTCACTTAAAGTACACTCAGAATTACCAATAGCTTTGCAGTCACAAGTATGATCTGACCAGAAGACTTCTGATTTTTAATGTTACTAAATTTGTCACACCTAAATAATAAAAATGAATTTAATAAATAGTATTGTTTTTTCTTTTTTATTGAAGCTTTAGGAGAAAATTAACTAACAATAATCCCCTGCATACAAATTCGGAAACCACTGAGATAGAGAGAATCTACTTCCAGGAAGCAGTGTCTGGTGGATAGGAACAGAGAAAGCAGTGTAAAGGGGTTGTATGTTGCAGTCAGAGCTGGGGCTTCTGGAGGACATATTGTCTTCTTCACGTTCTGCTTAAGGCTCAACTGAGGCCCTCAAGAATGCCCTATAACAGCTAATTAAGTGGCCCAAAATAGAAGCCTTAAATCCATCAAGTCATGACCACCACGTCCTACCACATCCTTCCTGAGAAGATATCCAATGGTAAGAAATACTTTCCTAGGACTGAGGGCAGAAGAAAAGAAGAATAAGAAATTGGTACCATCTTTCTCTTTTCCTTTTTGATCAAGGACTAAATTAATAGATGTATTTTCCTCTTTAGATTTTGATATATAAAGAATGGACAATTTAGACAAGGTATCTAAATAGGTTGGGGAAATGCGTAATTAATTGTTTTAAAATAATTAAAATGGTCTTGAATCTATTCTGCAATAGCATATACAAACTAATTGATATTTATAAGCTTCAGTTTTCTCATGTGAGAAATGGGAATGAACTTGTATAAATTCATAGAGTCATTGTGAAGATTAAATGCTATAAACAAAATTTCTTGGAAGAAGACCAACTAGTTAATATTTTCTACTATGTGAGCTGTATAGTTTCAGCCACAGTGACTCAATGTTGCTGTTGTAGGAGGAAAGCAGCTACAGACAACGTGCAAAGGAATGAAGGTGGCCATGTGTTACTTACAATAACAAACGACAGAGCAGATGCACACTGCAAGCCATAGTTTGCTGATTCCTGCTATCATGCATGAAAAACAATTACTACAGAGCTTTAAACATGGTACAACACCATGTTGTATTCATGTTATTACTACTGTTGGGTCTTAACTTTATGAATTTCTTTAGTTTCAATATTAATAGGAATTAAAGTTCATTCTTTCTTCAACAAATATTTAAAGAGCACCTCTCTCATTTCAGTCACTATGCTAGGCTTTTTATATAATACTGCATGTCCTCTGGAGAGGATCTATTGAGTGTAGTCCATAAAGTGGGCTTTCCATACAAGAGAGGAGAGTTGAAAAGGACAGGAAATAAATCTAAAGGGACAAAAGGAAGACAATGGCAGACATACATTATTAATTAAAATTAAGATTAATCTTTGTTGTAACATTTTATTTGAATAGGATGCTCATTTTCTAAAGCAGAAACTGGGGCCAAAAGAAGTTAACTGCTGTACAGAAAGTCACACAACTATTAAGTGCAAAAGCTTATTTAAATCCACAGCTATCAGAAAATAGAGTGCATATTCTTTTTCTTCTGTCATTATGCCAAGATCTCAGAAATGATGAACTCAAGAATCTTGGTGTTTCACATAATTCTGACTATGAGGATTAAACTAGAGAAATCACTAGCATTATCTGAGAACCAGTGAGGAGGCAGAAAAAGATAGAAGCAGCTAACTAAATATCTCAGAATGTCTGAGTCTGTATGTCCCTGTCCTAAAATGCTCCCAAATTACTTGAACTGCCAGAAATTTTACTTTTTTAATTAATTTTTTAAAATGTTCAACAACCTGGGAAACTAAGTATAAAAAGAGTTTTAAAAGTACAAATTGTGTAATACATTTTTAAATACTTTTTCAAACCATGGATAAGAAAAACAATTGAAGAAGAGAGGGAATGAAGCAGCAAGATTATACAATGAGTAGCAAACATTCAAGCAGACCGTTTCTCTGAGGGGCTCTTTCAAATCTGGCTTAGAAGCTGGAACTCAATTGACCTCAAGAGCATCAAAACTAGGAGATAAAGCTTGGAACTGCTGTTAACTACAAAAAGCATATAAATAAAGTTTATAACTTCAAAATTAGTAGGGGTAAAAAATGTATTAAGGTAAATAAAATAATAACACCATTAAAATTGAAGAAATTAAGAAAATTACAAAAAAGAAAAAATGTATTATACACTACACAGGACAAATAAACATAAATTTAAGACAGTGGTACATATTCTTTTTTATGTACTCGTGGAACATTTATGAAACTGACCACAATCAGGACATTAAAAATACAACAAAAGAATTTAGATGTTAATAATAAAAATATGACTCAAAATATTCAAGGCATTTATAAATACATATTTTTAAAAACTCACAATTCTAAGTAGTCTATGGGTTAAATAAGAAATTATAATGGAAATTAGAAAATACAGAGAGCAAAATCTAATGAAATTCTACCTAATAAAACATGAGATACCACAATAGTGGAGCTTAGAAGTAGAAGTATGTAAACTATAATTGTACTTATAAACACATATATTCAATCTATCAATGCATCTGGGTCTCTTTTTGGCCCCCAAAAATAATGTTCTAAATATTAGGGAAGTATAAGACTGACTGCCCAACTACCAGCGCCTTGGGGGCAAAAAGGAAAAGGCAGGTAGGAATTTGTTCACTCTGTATGTGACTTCCACTTAACTCCATGTTTTGAGTTAGGTATCCCCACAGCTACTCCCCAACCAGCCAATCACATACACACATGCATCTGTTTTTACTGTTCACATTCTGGTCTTTTATCTAGGTTCATTTATATATACACACATAAATAAATCCATCCATATATATCTCTTCATGTACACGTCAGTGTGTATTTCTGGGCCTATGAGAGGAATCTGTGGATCGTAGAACATTGTCATAATCACACTTTAGTAGGTAATGCCAACTTATTTTTCCAAGTAGTTAGACAAATTTATACTTCAACTGGCACTATGTGAATGTTACTATCAATTTGCATCTTTACCACTACTTAGTAGCAACAGACTACACATACACATACACGCACATTTAATTTTTGCCAAATGGAAGGATGTGAGATTGAATTTCATTGTAGTTTCAATTTGCATTTCTCTAAATTCTAATAAGGTTGTGAATATTTTCATATGTTTACTGACATTTTTCCTCTTCTATTAAATATTTATTGCAGTCTTCTTTTTGGTTTATTATTTATTGATTCATAGGAATTCTTTATGCTTTTGAGATGCTAGTCTTTTATCTGTTACACATGTTGCAATATTTTTTCCTAGTTGTGGCTTATCTTTCTTCTTAGGAAATGGGTATCTTCTGATAAACAGATGTTCGTAAATTTATCAATATCTTATAAAGCGAATCCTGGGCTGGATTTTTTTCTTCAGTGCTGATTTGGCTATTCTTAGGTTGTTCTTTAAAAAAAAAAATTTTGCTTGTCCACATAAAAAAAAAATGTGCAGACATCCTAAGTGTAGAACTGTATGCAAAATAAATACCCTCGTATAATCAGCATGCAAATCAAGAAATAGAACACTCCTGGCATCCCAGAATTCCTAGTCATCATGCCAATATGTAGTTGCTTTCCTGTTTTCTTTTTGCTTCAATTTACCTTGGACTGTTTTTAAACTTTACATACTTTTACTTCTAAGCTCTACTATTGCCATACCTCAGGTTTTATTAGGTAGAATTTCATTACATTTTGTTCTCTGTATTTTCGGAGTGCTCCTTTAAAATAGAAATTTACCCAAGCCAGTGCTCTTTCAAACTCCTTTGATGGGCTCTCATTTTACCTGGAGTAAAACCCAAAGGATTTTATGGAAGTCTACATAGGCCCCAAATACGCCTGGGACCTGTCAGCCTCTCCTATGTTACCTTCTGCCATCATTGCCTTTTTGCTCTCTATGCCTCCTTGGTGTTTCTCAAACACGCCATTCAGACTTCACCCTGGAGATGAGGACCTTGCTATTCCTGCTGCCTAAGAACACCCCTCCCTATGTACCCACACAGCCTGTGGCTTCGTTTTATTGTGCTCTCTGCTGTCATTTTATCTCTTTGGGGGAATCTTCCCTACCCATATGTAGCTCATAGTTAGCATCCATTTTCACCTGCTGTCTCTTTTATTTATTCCTCATTATTTAAAAAAGTAAAACAAAATAGCCATGGTGAGACAATCTTAGTTTAGACATTGAGTACATGGCATATAAAATCAGACCTAAATATGAAGGACATAAGTCAGATGTCCATGCTGGGATTCAATCATGATAACAGGAGAACTCCTTTTATATGTTTACATCTAATGGAAAAGCAATATAAAAGAGACACACACAAGAGGAAAAAGGGCATGAGAATATGCAAAAAGGAAAGTCGCCAGAATGTCTCTGCTGTGGCTTGAATCACATTATGCCTACAATACTTGACCAGTCAGTGATTTAGGGAAGTCCATCCTTACTCCCACAACCCATAAAATGTGTTTGATTAGATGGCTATCATTGCTGTTTTAATTCCAAACCTGACAAGTAAGATCCCATTTCACTTTTCACAATTGCCAAATTGCTCTCCCAAGATATCTTTTGCAACTATTAAATTAAGCAGTCTCCCATTAGTAAAACTGATTCTCAAGCATAATTACTCAACAGGGACAAGAACAGGAAATAAGAAGAAACTTAGCATCATTTTCATTTCCAAGGACAGGTGATCAAAAGTCAATGCAAGTGAGTTTTTTGTTTTTTTTCCCTGAAAACCCTTAAGAAAAAATTAAAAAGGCAAAACAACTTAAGTTTAAATTAAATGTTTCTTTTTTGTCTTTTGGAAGTACATCTTGTATCTACTAGAAAAAAATACCTCACAACTAAATAATATAACTTATGTTAAATATTAAATTATATAAATATGTTTACTTATTTTATAGAGCAAAAACATATATGAACTATCTAAAAATAAATCCTAAAATAAAGCAAAAGGTAAAAATTGAAAAATCAAAGAAAAGTTATTATATACATAAAGTAAAAACAAATTTCATTTATTAAAAAAATAAAAGGATTAATGATTTTTTATAATCCATCTTTTAAAAAATTTATATATTTAATCTAATCTTTGTTGAGCATGTATAATGCAATTAGTCACATGTAGATATAATTATTAAATAGCTTTACAATTAATGCTTACATTTCAAGGTTTTTATTTTCTTCAAGATATGCATTAATTTCTGATATTTTTTAACAAATGAATTTGGGGGTTGGTAAGTCTATCAAAACTGGGAGAGATGTAGTATGGTTTGGATTTGTGACCCTATGCAAATCTCATGTGGAATTGGAGGAGGGGCCTGGTAGGAGGTGATTAGATCAAGGGGGCAGATTTCCTCTTTCCTGTTCTCGTGATATTGAGTGAGTGAGTTCTCAAGAGATCTGACGGTTTAAAAGTGTGTGGCACGTGCTCCTTCACTCTCTGTCTCCTACTGCCATGTGAACAAGGTTACTACTTCCCTTTCGCCTTCTGCCATGACTGGAAATTTCCTGAGGCCTTCCAGTCATGTTTGCTATTAAGGCTGCAGAACAGTGAGTCATTAATTAAATCTCTTTTCCTCATAAACGACCCAGTCTCAAATAGTTCTTTATAGCAGTGTGAAAATGGACTAATACAAGGCGGTTCTTTTACAATGTGCAGAAACCAATCAATCTAGATAACCGAAGCAAAAGTGTGTTTGAGTTTTATGTAACTTACTTAGATTTGGTTAATCAGGTTAGTTCTTGCTTTTTTCAGTAAAATATTTTATCATCTACAAAAATTATCACTTACACAATTATTTATTTGACAAATGGAGACAAACTTAGCCTAAGAAGTACACATACATACATGTACATACATGTCTCCAAAGCAGTCTTCTACATTAACATACAAACCAGGCAATGCCAAATTTCTACTCACTGTTTCTCTGTCTAGATCTGTGCAAAAAGCTTGCTCTAGTAAAAATCATGTTATATGTCATTAGGAACTAGAGCCACTTAGCATTTCTATGTGAATGAAACACCAAACCCTCCAAGGTGTTATTCTCAGTCTCCTAAGGAAGGGTGAATGTTAAAGAAGATAAATGATGGTATATAGACAATAAAATCATGTCCATTGTTTTCTACCTTTATAATATGTGAAAAAATTCCAGCAGTTTTTCAGCTTCCTAGACTCAACTTCTCATAGGTGTCCACTCAGAGATAAATATATGGGTGTCATCATGATGATGTATAGAGTGGAGCAAAAACCAAAGATGTTAATTGCCTAACTGGATTTTGATTATTCTTTCTGTTCAAGAGAGAGCACTTCATTTCATTACACTTCAGGCTAAGTGCAATGATTTAGAAGCTTTTGCTTTTCATTAAGTGACAGATATTAGAAAAGAGAGTGTGCATTTAATAGTATCATTATATTCTCCCTGTTGTATATCTAAGATGTAATCACGGAAAAATTGAAACTAATAACACACTCAGAGTCTTAAAATAACTTGTAATGACAGATAATACTTTCCATTCCTGAATCAGTATAAATGAGGAATACATGCATACACGATGTGCTTTATAATCTCATGCTGTTTCCCTAATCTAACTCCAATAGCCTTAAGTAAAAGTAAGTCATGATGCTTTTTATGTTGGCATAAAAAGCTTCTCATCCAAATGAAGCATCCCTCCCTCAGATTTAACTATCAGACAAGAGTGCTGTAACTTCTAAATGATGAAAACTGTTAGTGTTTACAACAGTTAAGAACCGAAATCAATAGACACATATTAAGTTGCAACAAATGGCTAGGGTAAATTACAATTGTTGCCATATGCTGTGGAACTTGGCTCATGTTTAGAGTAAGCACTTAATTGGATCAATACGAAAAGCTGAAGCATTACAGGTAAATTTGACAGATAATTACTTTTTATCTCACTTTAATACTCTATAGCAAAAACAGCAAACTTATTTAAAATAGTAAGCAAACTAAAAAGTTGGGAGGAAATGTCTCTTGTATAGATGGCTGATAAATGTTTTTAAATTTCCATGGCAGAATCGGTATTAGCATGCTCTACTCATGACTCAATGATTGAGTTCTGATCTATACATAAAAGCTTAATTGAAAGGTCGGGAGAAAAAGGCATTGGTGTACAATTCTGGAATCTCCTAGCAAGGCAATTTACATACAAATCATTTGCGGTAAAAGAGATAGTGTTTTGTGGTGAATGAATTCATTTCTTCAACAAAATTAGATCTCAGACTGTACAAAGCCATTTTAACACATAATATTTAACTTTTCAGTCTTCTATACCGATTAACATTACTTTTTTGATACTTCATGGTTATATAAATCAAAAAACTAAAGAAAAAGAAGAAAAAAAAATCTCCAGTATTGAACTGCTTCCCTAGAGTCAGGAGTATTCTCTGGCATTCATCATTCACTACAGTGAGACTCATTAACAGGGAAACATGTAATTACCTACATATGATTGTTAACGTACTTTAACCACATATGTGCTAGCATTATGCTAAACACTGCAAAAATATTATCTCATTTGTCCATTAGCCATTTAAGACAAAATTATCATTCCTTCTTTCTAAGTGAGAAAAGTGAGGATTACAGCATGAAAGTAACTTTCCTAAGTTAAGACAGCAGATCAATTGTACCCAGGACTCAAGTTCATCTGATTCAAAAGCATGGCCTTAACTGCTAAGCAGGAGTGATCATATCACATTGCATCTCCAGTGTTCCACTTTGGAAACCTGAAATCAGGTATTTTCAAAATTTGTTTTAGTCAATGTATATCACATAGCTCTCATAGTCATTCACATGTATTTTTGTCTTATATTTGTCTCATTTATTAAAAACTGCTTCTCGTCAGGAATCATATTACTTGTATTTTTACTGACCTCCTTCTTCTACTACCCCTTGTGTTTAGTGCATAGCACTTAAACTACATCCAATAAAGGTTTTTATATAAATTTTCAAAGTTTTCAATGTATTGATAAGCAATAGTATCAGATGCAGCAAAGACTAACATTAACCTAAATTAGTAAAAATATCTCTTTTCCAGAAGAGACCGTGTACACGTTTTAATTCTGGACTTCTCAATAGTCTTGAAAACATTCCCTACTATGGGATGAACATTAATTAATTAATTTTTCTTCCTTGATAACGTGACACTCAAAAAAGAAACCGTAAGTAGAATTATAATAAATAATGAGTTGATCTTCTACAGTGAAAAACAAAGTGTTCTCAAAATTGAGATTGCTCATAGCATACATAGGTGATTGAGTCTTTTCTCTCCCTTTAGAGTCAGAGAATTTAAGAATGAAAAGATACCGACATCTTTGAAATTGTCTAGTTAACTCTAACTTATAAATGTAAAGACATTATGGCATAGAGAGGTGAATAGCTTTCACAATGCCATATATTATTAAATTAAGACAGTGCCACATATTGTTAAATTAGGTTAAAATTGAAACCAGGATTTCAAACTAGGGTCAACTTTTCAAAGAAATCATACCCTCTACTTGAGTAGAAGTATTATAGCAGAAAATGCATGATTATTTCACAAATGCTCATATGGTTGTTTAACCTCCAATAAACCTTAGCAATTTTTTACTATTCTAGGAGTAGAAATGTTTCCTTTTTGACCTTAATTAATACCAAAGGGATCTAGAATGATGATATTTTGTATACAAATCCACATTCTTAGGTACACACTTGGAGATAGAGCGATAGAAGAATGTTTTATTTTATTTGGCCATACAAAAGCCTTTTATTTACCTTTATTATTCTATTCTAAGCTTCTTTCTCAATTCCAGTAGCCTTAGTGATACCACCCCTTCTCTCACAGTTTTTGGAATTCTGATGAGATAAGAAACTATGCTCTTCAACAACAGTGACAAATAATCCTCTGGAACTAATAAGCAATTAGGGCAAGGCTGTAGGATACAAGGTTAATGTATAAGTCAATTCCTTTCCCATATACAGACAATACACAAGTGAAATCTGAAATTAAAACACAGTACCATACACGTTAGCAACCCCAAAAGTGAAACATTTAGGTATAATTTTTTCAAATGTATGAGCTACATTTAAGGAAAACTTCAAAACTCTGATGAAAGAAATGAAAGAACTAATTACATAGAGAAATATTCCATGGTTTTTCATAGGAAGATTCAATATTGCCAAGGTAGCAGCTCTTCCCAACTTGATCTATTGATTCAATACAAACTCAGTCAAAATTCCTGGCAAGTTATTTTGTCAGTATAAACTAACTGATTCTAAGATTAAATAGAGAAGCAAATGACCCATAATAGCCAACACAATAATGACAAAAAAATATAAAGTTGGAGGACTGTCACTACCTTACCTCAAGACTGACTATAAAGGCACAGTAGTCAAGGCAGTGTGGTATTGAAAAGAAAAAAAAAGAAAAGAAAAAAGACAAACCAATAGAACAGAATAGAAATAAATAAATAAATAAACCAAATAAATATAATCAATTGACCTTTGCAAAGGCAATAGTGGAGGAAAGATAGTCCCTTCAGCAAGTGGCATTGGAGCAACGATATATACACATGCAAAAGATGAATAAATCTTGACACAGACCTAACACCCTTCACAAAAAGTAACTTAAAATCAGTCATATGCCTACTTGTAAATGCAAAACTATGCAATTCCCAGAAAATAAAAAAGAAAACCTAGATGATATTGGACTTGGCAATGACTTTTAGATACAGCACCAAAGGCATGATCCATGAAGGAAAAAATTAATAAGCTGAACTTTGTTAAAACTAAAAAGTAATGTGCTTCAAGAGACAATGTCAAGAAATATAAAAGGCAAGCCACAAACTAGGAGAAAATATTTGCAAAGACCTATCTGATAAAGGACTGTTTCCCAAAATATATCAGAAACTTAAAACTCAACAATAAGAAAATAACCCAATAAAAATCTGGGCAAAAACCTGAACAGACACCTCGTCAAAGAAGATATACAGATGGCAATTAAGCATATAAAAAAGGTGTTCCATATCATATGTCATTAAAGAACTGAAAATTGAAACTACAATGACATATTACTACACACCTATTAGAATGGCCAAAATCTTTAATACTGACAACACTAAATGCTAGTGAGGATGTGAGCAATAGGAAATCTCATTCATTGCTGTTAAGCATGAAAAAAGGTTTAGCAAACTTGGATGATAATTTGGCAATTTCTTCCAAACCTGATCTAGCAGTTGCACTCTTTGGTATTTACCTAAAGGACTTGAAATTTTATAACCTTACAAAAACCTGCACATCAGCTTTATTTATAATTGCCAAAACATGGAAGCACCAAGACGTCCTTCAGTAGGTGAATAAATAAATAAACTGTGGCACATCCAGACAATGGAGTATTATTCAGTGCTAAAAAGAAATAAGCTATTAAATCACAGAAAGTCATGGAAGAAACTTAAACAGATATTACTAAACGACAGATGATAGAAGTTGATTTTAAAAGGCTCCATTCTGAATGATTCCAACTGTATGACAATCTAGAAAAGATAAATCTATGGAGATAGTAAAAAGATTCATAGTTTCCAGAAGAAGAGAGGAGAAAGGGAATAATTAGCAGAGCACAGAGGATTTTTAAGGTTATGAATCCATTTTGTGTGAGTTTTATGGTAAATACATGTCATTATGCAGTTGCTAAAACATATAGAATATACAACCCAAAAAGTAAATCTTAAGAAAACCGCAGAGTTGGATAATAATGATATCTCAATGTATGTTCATTGATTCTAACAAATGTTCCACTCTGAAGTGGGATGTTGATAGTGAATTCCAAGCATGTGTAGAAACATGGGATTCATGGGAAATCTCTAACTTCCTCTCAATGTAGCTGTAACTACTCTAAAAACAATCTATTTTTTAAATTGTACTTTTTGATCTCTTTTTTTCTTGCTTTTTCTTTTTTCTTAGGGTGGTAATTTCTTTTTTTTTCCTAACTTTTAATTTTCTTTCCTATTCATGCCTCTTGCCCAAAGCTCCTCATGTTAATCTTATCACATTCCTGCTCTGACTCCATGACTGATGACTACTTTGCTATTAAAAACTTATCCTAAAAATCATACTTTAAAATATATGGTTACCTGGCAAAGTAGCAAAAGTTATAGGTTCATAACACTTCAAAATATAAAAGTATCTTGGTCATAAAATTTCATTTCAAGCTTAAAAACTTAGCTTGTATACAAAATAGCGAAGATGAACACATTTTTGTTTTTTTCTTAACAGAGATGTCTTTAGCAAGAATAACTATGCATTTTCTCCCCCCATGTTCTTATCAACTCATTTTAGAGCCATTAACCTTCCCTAAATATCGAAGATGCCTCTTTTTCCAGTGCCTCCTGCATGAACGGACAGGTGGGTTTTTCTGGCTGGTGGGATGGAGAAAGGCTGCCATCTATTGTTGAGTGTTTTCCGACTGAACAATATCTAAGGTACTGAGTTGTAGTTTACACATGTTCTTCGCTGTGTTCTCTGCTGTTTCCCAGTGGCTGGTAAGGGATGTCCTAGCCCGTCATACCTCTCATCAAGCTCTTGTATGTATATATGAGTATATACATATATATGTAAGTATATACTTGTACATACTTATATATATAAGTATACACATATATATAAGTATATGTATATACTTATATATACATATATATACATAAGTATATACTTATATAGACTAATATATATGTAAGTATATACATATATATACTTATATAGACATATATATAAGTATATACATATATATAATTATATAAACTTATATAAGTATATACATATGAGTAAATACTTATATATACTTATATGTATACTTCATGTGTGCGTATATATAAGTATATGCTTATATATATTCATGAAATATATATGTATATATACTTCATAACTATACACAAGAGAGAGAGACAGAGTTTTGCTCTTGTTGCCCAGGCTGGAGTGCAATGGTGCTATCTCGGCTCACCACAACTTCCTTCTCCCAGGGTCAAGTGATTCTCCTGCCCTGGACCCCCAGCAGCTGGGATTACAGACATCTGAGACCATGCCTGGATAATCTTGTATTTTTAGTAGAGATTGGGCTTCTCCATGTTGGTCAGGCTGATCTTGGACTCCTGATCTCAAGTGATCTGGCCACTTTAGCCTCCAAATGTGCTGGGATTGCAGGCATGAGGCACTGTGCCCAGCCATGAAGCCTCTATTTTTATTTTTGCTCCCTATGTCTACTTCTCAGTTGGTTCACAGCACAGAAAAAGGAATATATATCATTAGCATTCACTCAAGCCCCAAAACATCAAGGACATTTTCTATTGCTTTTTAAAAAGTCAATACAGAATTATACAGAATATCTACATGCGCCATTCATACCAAATTTTACACATCTGACCTATGTGGAAAGAGCAAGGAAAAGTCTCATTTTCAAATTTATAAAACTGTCAGTGCTTTCTTCAACCTTCCTACACTGTTGCTAGGACTGGCTTCATCTCCAAAGCCATTATTGTACTTCAAAATGTTAAAATCACATATTTAATTGGAAGAAAGAACAAGCTGACTTAATGCAAGCATGGCTGGAAGTGGCAATCTTAGGTGAGGAGGATCTAGAGAAGAAGCACAGAATAAAAAGAGGAGCCTAAAGAAGTTGCTTACTGCATATGCAATATTTTTTTCACTGAACTGCTTACTAAAACTAAGTAATATAAAAGTATAAAAATGTCACAGAGGTAACTTATCCCTACTGTCATCTTCAAATACATGACAAAAAAAGCTCAATGTCAAGAGGACAATAGTTGAATCTGTATAAAATTAGAAAGTAAAATTATATATATATATAGACACAACTTTTCATAGACCCTTATGTAAGCATAAGGCTTATGAATGAAAATACCACAAGAGCTCTTTCGAGCAAGGTGTGCTCACAACAAGTGGTCATCTAACTTGAGGGATAAAGTGCTAATGTCTGGCCTTCCTGGATACTTAATTGAACTAAAATAATTTGCGGAGGGAGGCTTGTCATTATAGTAAATGAGATGGAGGGGAGCAAGTGAAGCAGAGTTCAAGACAGCAGAAAATAAAAGACATAGAGAACTATCAGACCAGAAAGGGGAATTGAAACAGACCTGATGTAGCACTAATCATTAGTGAGTGAAGTAATGAACTAGGAAGAGATGGGTTTTAGTTATGGCCCACCAAATGGAAATCAGAAATTTCCAGATGTTCCATATGGTCTGTAATTTAAATGCTTTGTGCCTTCAGGTCAGAATTTTCAAGCAGATAACAGATGTAGAAAAGACTCGGGATTTCATGCACACACCATGATGGTTAGCTGTCAAAATCTCAGGGCTTGTGTGTAAACTCCTCACGTAAGAAGATGGGGCTTAAAACAAAGCCTGTCAGACCTTAGGCAGAATTCTAGTAGAGCAAAAGAGTCGCAGGTTAATAATAGCTTTCTTTTTATAACCCAATTCAAATGGTACAGAACAGTGTTAGGGATTTTAACACGATGGCACCAATTCAAGAGCTACAGGGTTCAAAAGAACATTTCTTGCCAAATGGCCTTTTAGCCAAAGAAAATAATTTGAATCAAAGACCTTGATATTCGGAGATTAATTCTGCATGCAACTGAACACAATGCACAAAACATCAAAATGTCAATTTTATCTTAAAGGAAACAGAAATTTTCTCTACAGTTACAATTAAAATTTCATCATTTTTTAAACCTCAAAACTGGTAGAATTACTAAATTTTCAGAAGCAAAATTTAAGTTACTGAACAAATCTTTGTGAGGTCCTATGTTGTATACAAACAGGATTTAGACACAAGCCTCTCTCCCACCTACTATAAAATCAAGTAAAGGAGATAACAAATACACCTAAATAAATAATCAAAAATCCTAGAATGACTAGAAATCTACATACTACTAAGTAAATATGGAGATGTTGAGGGTAGAACAGTATTTATATCTGATCAGAGGAATAAAGGAAGCATCATAGCAAAAGTAATATTCCAACTGAGCCATATGAATATAAGTGATAAAATTCCATCCATGTAGTATATCAAAGCACAGGTTTGAATCCAAGCGCTGCTCTACATTTATCTTGTGACATAAGCCAAGTTACTATATCACTCTAAGCCTCAAGTTCTGAACCTGTACAATGGGAGTATAAATTCCTTCAATAGTAGGGTTCTAGATAGGATAAAAAGAGATAATACATTTCAAAATGTTTCCCTGGTATGTAGGACATGACATGGAGGAAACTCTACTTTCCCTCTCCACATGCTACTGCTTTGAACAAAATACAGAAACATTTAGTGCTACTGCTCTCTTACAAAAGGAGGATTAGAAGAAAGGCTTTTCCTCTGTTTGTTACTTCTCAATTACTATTCCCTATAGATTAGGATTTATAGATAAACATAACATGAAGATAGCTGGTCCAGTGTGCCCCAGATTTCCCTGGGGAAATATTGGACTTCTCTGGACCCCGGTGCCTGGCTTCTCACTCTCTGAAAGGAAACAATATGATGATTTCCCTCTTATTTTCAGTTTTTTTCTCTCTCTTTCCCTGCTTGCTTTCACTTAATGGCCAGCAGATTAAGCATATTCTCCTTTCCACCTCTGTTTTTGGGAATCTAGACCTATTACCCACCCTGTTACTTCAAGGTGTTTGAGGCAAGGGTGAAGTCCTTCATATTTGCCTCCTGGCTGTCAGCTGTACAGTTCTAGGCTTCTAGGCTTCTTAGATTGGGGATGGAAAAAGTATTATGAAAGCTCCCTTTAGTCTGGAGCTGGAATGTTACTCTCTAAACCATTTTGCTGTGTATTTTTCCATAAGTCTGTCTTTTTTTTTTTTCCATTGGTCTAGAAGCAAATGAAGAGGAAGTTGCCAATAATTATTAATCCTCAATTATCTGAATTATTAGGTGATACCTTGGAGAAAATATAAATAATTATAAGCCCTTGAGCTCACAAAATGTAGAATCTAAAGTGGAAAGAACAAGACATGTATGTTTATGTAATAGAATGGCTCTTTGCAGTGGAATATGGGGGAAATGCTGGACTTAGGCACCTGGCTCCTCTCCCTCTGGAAGGAAAAAATATGATGATTTCCCTGTCATTTTCAGTTTTTTAAAAATATGTAATATTAAAATATCCAAATTGTCCTGTTGTGTCATTAAATTTTTGAGATATCTATTTATATACATGCATACTATGAAAATATTTATCTTTTGTGTAAACAGCTTTAAAGAATATAAAATCACTTTAAAAAAAAACAACTTCAAAGTTGTACAAGGAATGTGCTACAAAGAACAACTTTTCTATACATTGCCAGGTCCTAATGTCAGCTAACTGCACCATTTAAAAAATCAGCACAGACGCCACCTCCACCATCTGTGCAAATAGCACTAAAATACATCATTGCACTGTGTCCTCTAAGCTCACCCACGGAGTGTCCTTCCTTCTCTTTCACTGAAGTGCTGACTGCCTGTAACTGAGGCAAAAACCCTGGATCTCTACTTCCGCACAGAATACTCCTTGTCTGACTTGTTCGCAGCTGAGAGTGAGTACTCCCTTAAATTTTGTGCCTCAGGCTCAAAGTTGGCCTCACCCTAATCCTGGCCCTTTTTAATCAACTTCTCAATGGTTATGAATAAAGCGAAACATTTGTTTTAGCTTTTACTGGTAGTTTTGTTTCCTTTGGAATGAAACTTTTCTGGGTGAAATTTAATCATCATCCCCAATTACTATACTCAAATAGAACTTGCATATTCATACCTTATAGATATCAGGGTCAACAAGAACATTACAGACAGCTACAACACTTTATTTAGAGTACTCTAAAACAAAAACGGGTCTGTTTTCCATTTACAGTTTTTTTTTCACTTTAATGATTTGAAACTATAAACTGCATATATATTCAGAAATTAAGAATGGAAATCTAAATGTTTTTAAGTTTACACATGATATGAGGTTTGAGACACTAGGACTGCCTTGACAATTAAATCTGGCTTAAGGTCAAATACTCTACAATTTGATTACTATTTTTTATAAATTTTCATATTTATATATATCTCTGTGTGTGTGTATGTGTGCGCGTGTGTGTGTGCACGTGCGCATGCTTATTCAGTACAGTGGAAGAAAGTGATATTAGAAAGATGGTGAAACAGTAGTTTACAGCACTCATTCAGTCACAGAAGCAAATGTGAAGAACTATCACAAGCAAAGGTAACTTCATGAGAGTGTACAAGTGAGATATTACAGCATCCAAGTGGAACACAGAAATAAGAAAAGATGCATTGAAGAGGAGGATAGGAAGAATAGTTTCACATTATTGGCATCACCCCTTCCCCAAGCTCATGCCGCTTAGAGAGAAATGCCCTTTTCTGTGGGAGAAGGAGAGTAAAGTGAGTACCTGACTTTGCCCAAGTGAAGGCCTATCCCAGTGAATTCTGGAGCCAGACTGATTTCCATGCTGCAGCCACCAGTTCAACAGCCACAGCTTTAGGCTTCAGTCCCAACTAAGTGCAAGTCTTCCTCCATGGCCCAAGGCTCCAGGCTGGACCCTGTAGTACCAAGTTCCAGCCTAACCCTGAGGACCCATGCCTCAGGCTGATGCCAATGCCAGGACAGTGTCTGCAGTCCTAGGCTATAAGCCTGACCCAGTGCTAGACCATCTTTATGATACCAGACTTCAGGCTTGTCCCTTCAGACCTGAGCTTTAGGCCCATCCCAGTCTAAGATCAACCTCCAGGCCACCCCTTGCAGTACCAGATACCAGGTTCATATTGATGGACCTAGTCTATAGGCTGGCTCCAAAGAATCCGGGATCCAGGTCCATACCCATGTACTGAAGCTTCAGGCCTGCTTCTGTGTAATCAGGTGCCAGCCCCACCAACATGGATCCAAGTTCCAGTATCATTCCAAAGGACTCAGGCACCAGGATAATCTTTTCAAACACAAGCATGAGGCACACCCACTCACTGACCCAAGCACAAGGCAGTCTACCCAAGTATTCTGTCAATAAGCCTGCCCTGGTCCCTGAAAAAGAGCTGACTAATGACAGCTTTCCCTGCCAAGGTCATTCTGTAAATACTGGAAGACTTGTCTACTCAAGCAAGTGTACGACACAAGGCCACAAGGGACATGAATAATCATGGAAACATGATACCACTAAATAAATAAAATAAAGTACTACTAACCAGCCCTACAAAAATGGAGAGCTATGAACTGCCTGCAAAAAAATGTCAAGTGAAGATAGCGACCAATAAGTGAACACAGACAACTAAACAAAATAAAATCAAAACTTGTGTATGTTCACATAAACAAAATATAAAGCTTGACAATGAGATAGAGGCCATAAGAAAACATTAAATGAAAACTGTGGTGCTGATGAACACAAAGACCCAAAGAAAAAATTAAATAGAGTGATTCAATTGTAGACTTAGTTAAGCAGAAAAAAAGACTCAGTGAGCTTGAACACAGGTTATTTAAAATTATGTAGTCAGAGGATTAAATAGAAAAAATAAGGAAAAGAGTGAAGAAAGCCTATAGGACTTAGGAGACACCAGCAACAGAAGCATTACATGCATTACGAAAGTTTAAGAAGGAATAGAGAAAGAGACAAAAACAGAAAGCTTGTTTAAAGAAACAATGACAGAAAACTTTCCAAATCTGGAAAGGCAAATGAATATTCAGTTTACCCAAAAAGATTCAAATAGATTGAGCACAAAGAGATCTCCCCCAAAATGTAATAGTCAAATTCTCAAAAGAAAAAGACAATGAATTTTGAAAGCAGCAAAAGAAAAGTGAATTATCACTTAACAGGGAATCCCTTATAGGACTATAAATGGATTGATCAGTCAAAACCTGGTAGGTTAAGACATATTAGTATAATATAGCCAAGGTGTTGAAAGCAAAAAATGCTTCCAACCAAGAAAACAATACATGGCAAAGTTGCTTTTCAGAAATGAAGTAGAGATACAGATATTCCCAGACAAACAAATTCTTAAGGAATTCATCACCACTAGACTTGGGTTACAGGAAATGCTAAAGGAAGTTCTTCAAGTTGAAATAATACTAAGTATTAAGTAAAAGTGGGAAAACATGAAAGTATAAAACTCACTGTAAAGAAAAGAATATAGTCAAGTCAGGATACACTAACATTATAATGCTGATGCATATGTCAGTTTTAACTCTAGCATAAAAGTAAAAGGCTGAAGTATTAAAAACTATATCTATAATAATTGGTTAATATGCACAATGTAAAAAGACATAGATTGTGACGACATAACAAAATGTGTGTGGAATGAGATATTAAACTGTAGTGTTTTGTACAGAATCAATAAGTTATTAACAGCTTAAAATAAATGTTATAACTTTAAGATACTTCATGTAAATCTCATGAAACCACAAAGAATAAAACCTGTAGATATGCAAAAGAGAAAGAGAAAAGGGATTGCTGGCAAGATGGCTGAATAGGGACAGCTCCAGTCTACAGCTGCAAGTGAGATTGACACAGATGGCAGGTGATCTTCACATTTCCAACTGAGGTACCCGGTTCATCTTATTGGGACTGATTGGACAGTGGGTGCAGCCCATGGAGGGCAAGCCAAAGCAGGGTGGGGCATCGTCTCACTCGGGAAGCACAAGGGGTCGAGAGATTTCCATTTCCTAACCAAGGGAAGCTGCAAGAGACTATACAAGGAGAAACGGTGCATTCTGACCCAGATACTGTGCTTTTCCCATGGTCTTCACAACCAGCAGACCAAGAGATTCTCTCTGGTGCCTGGCTTGATGGGTCCCACCCCCACGGAGCCCAGCAAACTAAAACCCATGGTTTGAAATTCTCTCTGCTAGCGCAGCAGTCTGAGGTCAACCTCGGATGTGAGCTTGGTGGGGGCAAAGGGCATCCACCATTGCTGAGGTTTGAGTAGATGGTTTCACCCTCACAGTGTAAGCAAAGCTGTCAGGAAGTTTGAACTGGGCAGAGCCCACCACAGCTCCCTGGGACAGAGCACCTGGGGGAAGGAGTGGCTGAGGGTGCAGCTTCAGCAGACTTAAATGTCCTTGCCGAACAGCTCTGAAGAGAGCAGCTGTTGTCTCAGCATAGTGTTTGAGCTCTGATAAGGGAAAGACTGCCTCCTCGAGTGGGTCCCTGATTCCCCATGTATCCAGACTGGGAGACCCCTCCCAAAAGGGGCCAACAGACACCTCATACAGGAGAGCTCTGGCTGGCATCTGGTGTGTGCCATTCTGGGATGAAGCTTCCAGAGGTAGGAACAGGCAGCAATCTTTGTTGTTCTGTAACCCCCACTGGTGATACCCAGGTAAAGAGTGTCTTGAGTGGACCTCCAGCAAACTCCAGCAGACCTACACCAGAGAGGCACGACTGTTAGAAGGAAAACTAACAAACAGAAAGAAATAGCTTCAACATCACCAACATCATAAATGAAAGGTAGATAAATCCAAGAAGATGGGGAGAAACCAGCGCAAAAAGGCTGAAAAATCCAGAAGGCAGAACACCTCTTCTCCTCCAAAGGGTCACAATGCCTTGCCAGCAAAGAAACAAAACTGGATGGAGAATAAGTTTGACAATTGACAGCAGTAGGCTTCAGAAGGTGAGTAATAACCGACTCCTCCGAGCTAAAGGAGCTTGTTCTAACCCAATGTAAGGAAGCTAAGAACCTGGAAAAAAGGTTAAACAAATTGCTAACTAGAATAACCAGCTTGGAGAGCATAAATGACATGATGGAGCTGAAAAACACAGCACGAAAACTGCGTGAAGCATACACAAGTATCAATAGCCGAATTGATCAAGCCAAAGAAAGGATATCAGAGATTGTGAAGATTGACTCAAGGAAATGAAGTGAGAAGACAAAATTAGAGAAAAAAGAGTGAAAAGAAATGAGCAAAGCCTCCAAGAAATATGGGACTATGTGAAAAGACCAAATCTACATTTGATGGTGTGCCTGAAAGTGACGGGGAGAAGAGAACCAAGTTGGAAAACACTCTTCAGAATATTATCCAGGAGAACTTCCCCAACCTAGCAAGGCAGGCCAACATTCAAATTCAGGAAATACAGAGAACACCACAAATATATTAGTCAAGAATAGCAACCCCAAGACACATAATTATTATATTCACCAAGGTTGAAATGAAGGAAAAAATGTTGAGTGCCTCTACCAGAGGTACAAATAGGAGCTGGTACCATTTCTTCTGAAACTATTCCAAAGAATAGAAAACAAGAGAATCCTCCCTAATTCATTTTATGAGGCTAGTATCATCCTGATACCAAAACCTGGCAGAGACACAACAAAAGAAAATTTCAGGCCAATATCCCTGATGAACATCAATGTGAAAAACCTCAATAAAATACCGGCAAACTGAATCCAGCAGCTTATCAAAAAGCTTATCCACCACCATCAAGTCGGCTTCCTTGCTGCTATGCAAGGCTTATTCAACATATGCAAATCAACAAATGTAATCCATCACATAAACAGAACCAATAACAAAAACCACATGATTATCTTAATAGATGCAGAAAGGCTGTTGACAAAATTCAACAGCCCTTCATGCTAAAAACTCTCAATTAACTAGGTATTGATGGAACATATCTCAAAATAATAAGAGGTATTTATGACAAACCCACAGCCAATATCATACTGAATGGGCAAAAATTGGAAGCATTCCCTTTGAAAAATTGGCACAAGACAAGGATGCCCTCTCTCACAACTCCTCTTCAACACAGTATTGGAAGTTCTGGCCAGGGCAGTCAGGCAAGAGAAAAAATAAAGGGTATTCAAATAGGAAGAGAGGAAGTCAAATTGTCTCTGTTTGCAGATAACATGATTGTATATTTAGAAAACTCAATCATTTCAGCCCAAAATCTCCTTAAGCTGATAAGTAACTTTAGCAAAGTCTCAGGATACAAAGTCAATGTGCAAAAATCACAAGCATTCTTATATACCAATAATAGACAAACAGAGAGCCAAATCATGAATAAACTCGCATTCACAATTGCTACAAAGATAATAAAATATGTAGGAATACAATTTATAAGGGATGTGAAGAACTGCTTCAAGGAGAACTACAAACCACTGCTCAAGGAAATAAGAGAGGAGAAAAACAAACGGAAAAAAATTCCATGCTCATGGATGGAAGAATCGGTATCATGAAAATGGCCATACTGGCCAAACTAATTCATAGATTCAATGCTATTCCTATCAAATCACCATTGACTTTCTTCACAGAATTGGAAAAATCTACTTTAAATTTCATATGCAACCTGCATAGCCAAGACAATCCTAAGCAAAAAGAACAAAGCTGGAGGCATCACAATACCTGACTTAACTATACTACAAGCGTACATTAACAAAAACAGCATGGTATTGGTACCAAAACAGATATATAGACCAATGGAACACAACAGAGGCCTCAGAAATAATGCCACACATCTACAACCATCTGATCCTTGACAAACCTGACAAAAACAAACAATGGGGAAAGGATTCCCTATTTAATAAATGGTGTTGGGAAAACTGCCTAGCCATATGCAGAAAGCTGAAACTGGATCCCTTCTTTAGACATTATACAAAAAGTTAACTCAAAATGGATTAAAGACTTAAAGGTAAGATCTAAAACCATAAAAACCCTTGAAGAAAACCTAGGCAATACCATTCAGGACATAGGCATGGGGAAGGACTTAATGACTAAAACACCAAAAGCAATGGCAATAAAAGCCAAAATTGACAAATGGGATCTAATTAAACAGAAAAAAAAAAAAAAAAAAAACCTATCATCAGAGTGAACAGGCAATATACAGAATGGGAGAAAATGTTTGCAATCTAACCATCTGACAAAGGGCTAATAGCCAGAATCTATAAATAACTTAAATTTACAAGAAAAAACAACCCCATCAAAAAGTGGGCGAAGGATATGGACAATTCTTAAAAGAAAACTTTTATGCAGTCAACAGACATATGAAAAAAATGCTCATCATCACTGGTCATTAGAGAAATGCAAATCAAAACCACATTGAGAAACTATCTCATGCCAGTTAGAATGGCGATCATTAAAAAATCAGGAGACAAAAGATGCTGAAGGGGATGTGGAGAAACAGGAACACTTTTACACTGTTAGTGGGAGTGTAAATTTAGGTCAACCATTGTGGAAGACAGTGTAGTGATTCCTCAAGGATCTAGAAATAGAAATGCCATTTAACCCAGCAATCCCATTGCTGGGCATATACCCAAAGGATTATAAATCACTCTACTAAAAAGACACATGCACATGCTATGTTTATTGCAGCACTGTTCTCAATAGCAAAGACTTGGTACGAATCCAAATGCCCATCAATGAAAGACTGGATAAAGAAAATGTGGCACATATATGCCATGGAATACAATACAGTCACAAAAAAAATGAGTTCATGTCCTTTGCAGGGACATGGATGAAGCTGGAAACCATCATTCTTAGTGAACTAACACAGGAACAGAAAACCAAACACCGCATGTTCGCACTCATAGGTGAGAGATGAACAATGAGAACACATGGACACGGGGAGGGGAACACCACACACCTGGGCCTTTTGGGGGTTGGGGGCAGAAGGAGGAATAGAATTAGGAGAAACACCTAATGTAGACGATGGGTTGATGGGTTCAGCAAACCACCATGGCACATGTATATCTGTGTAACAAACCTGCACCTTCTGCACATGTACCCCAGAACTTAAAGTATAATTTAAAAAAAGAGAAAGAGAAAAGAATCAAACCATACTTCTATCTATAAAATCATCAAATGACAAAGGAATATAGCAAGAGAGGAACAAAGGAAGAAATAAATTTCAAAACAGTAAGTAAACAATCAGCAAAATGGCCATAGTAAATCTTTACATCTCAATAATTACTTTAAATAAAGAGGATTAAATTTCCTAGTTGAATGAAATAATAGCTGAATGGATACAAAAAAAGACCCAGGATATGCTGCCCATAAGAAACTCACATTAGTTTGAAAAACACACGTGGGCTGAAAGTGAAGGAATAAAAAAAAAGTATTCTATCTATATGGTGACTAAAAGAGAGCAGGCAGGGTCTATACTTACATAAGCCAAAGTAAACTTTAAGTCAAAAACTCTCATGAGACAGAGAAGGTCATATGTAATCTTAAGGGGGTCATTTCATCAAGAGGATGTAACAATTGTAAATATGTGTACACCTACTATTGGAGCACCTGTATATGTATAGCAAGTATTAACAGAGCTGAAGGGAGAAATAGACAGTAATAAAACAATAGTATGGGACTTTCAGTACCCCATTCTGAATAATAAAAAGTTCATTCAGACAGAAATTCAGCAAGAAAACAGCGAACTCAAGGAATGTTATATAACAAATGGAGCTAACAGTCATACACAAAATACTTCATCCAAAAGCAATAAATACATATTCTTTTCAAGAACACATGGAATGTTCTCCAGAATAGACCATATATCAGTCTACAAAATACATTTAAAAGATTAAAATCATATCAAGTATTTTTCCTAACCACAATTGTATGAAATTACAAATCAATTACAGGAGGAAACTTGGCAAAGTCATAAATACTTAAAAATTAAGCAACTTACTTCTGAATAACTGATGAGTTAAAGAAGGAATCAAAAGGGAAATTAAAGAAATATCTTGAGACAAAAGAAAATAGAAACACGAAAGCTTAGGAAATACAGAAAAAGTAGTTCTAAGAAGGAAGTTTAAAGCAATAAACATCTATATCCGACATGATCATGAACCTGAGGACATTATTCTAAGTGAAATACGCTAGGCACAGAAAGACAAATACTCCATGATCTGATTGTAAGCGGAATCTACAAAAGTCAATCTCCTAGAAGCCGAGAGTAAAATGGTGGTTGTCAAGGTTTTGAGGGAAAGAAAACAAAGAGATGTTGGTCAAAGTGTTTAAAGGTTCATTTATGCAGGATCAGTATTTTCTACATATCTAACATACAGCATAGTGATTACAGTTAATAATAGTGTATTATATACTTCAAATATGGTAAGTGAGTGGATCTTCAGTGTTCTCATGATATAAAAGGTAATTATGTGATAATGGATATGTTAATTAATAGTAGAAATCATTCACGATGTATACATATGCTAAATATCACATTATACTCCTTAAACACATACAATTTTTATCAGTTAATCAATAAAGCTGATAAAGTGTTCATTAATCTAGAATAAACATTTTGTTAATGTGCTTTTATAAAGTCACTCTGCATTTATTAAAAATAAACCAAGAAGTATTTGAAACATTTCTATAATCATGATGGGCAATTAGTGGAGCCAACTGGAATAGAATCATTTCCAGATATGAGTTATATCTGAAATCACTGGCAAACAATACTGGCACAGATTGTCCACTTTTTCATGTATTCCAACAGAATCAGAAAACTTTACACAAGATTTTACAGTTGCACTAAAATCATTCCTTGTCCTTCTATTCGGATATGTGTGCTGATTAAGTTCCATAATTTTCCTAACATGTCTATAACCTTTGTAAAGATTATTGTCAAAGCATGTGTAACTGTATTTAAGCAGCAACAAATAATATCAGTACTTTAAGACGATGCAGAATGAACCAACCTTTTTCCCCCAACCTATATCAATGTCCAACTATGAAAAAAAATACTATTTATGAAGGATATCCTACAGAAATGAATTTTCTTGCCTGTTTTAAATTTTATTTTGTATAAAGCCAAAACAATTTGCTTAGGAACCCAATGTATTGTGTCTCTTTTAAAAAATATATTTTTGCTAAAAATGGCTCTTTGGCATTACCCATGAGTTTAAAGACTACAATGAAAGGCCATGTTAGAAAAGTTCTTTTTGTTATAGTTAGTATAGGAATATTATTAAGAATGTATTGCCCATACTACTTGTTTTTCTGTGAGTAAGGACTGTGAAAAAATCCCCTCCTTACACTGTTCTAGAGATGTTCCAAGAACCAATCTCCCAGGGATACTGAGGAACAACTCTATATTTTGTTGCAAATATTTTCATTTAATAAGTATTAATGACAAAGTACACTTCATTTTATTTTACAATCTGATTTTCACTCCAGGTAACTGCTGTGGTTGCCTTCCAGGGGCTATCAGCAGTGTTAGGGAGAAAAGCCTCTCCTTGCTGTGGATAGCACTGTGTGGCTGAGTTGAGCTTTTCAATGCACTAAGGTTTAAAGCAAACTATAAGGAGAAGTAGCATCTCTATCATATGGGTCAGTTTAAATCTGTACTGCCAGCTCTAATTATTATGTTGTTTCAGCAAATGTCATCTGCTTTCATTATAATAGTTATAATATAGAAATATTGAGTCCTAAAAATTCAAATTCAAGTGAACATTTTTAATTTGATCAAGTGTAATTTCAGAAGCCTCATTTTTCACTAGTGGGATGAAGACTTAGTCATTATTGTCACATGTTGGTATCTGTAATTAAAGCATGGTATGTTATTAAAGGTAACAACACTCATACAAAAAAAATAAATTACTAATAGAATTTTTGAGAAGACATTTAAATGAAATTTTAAGAATCATAAATTTAAAAAATGTAGTTTAAGTTATAAATGAAATTTGCAAAGAAGCAGCTACAGGACTTCCAAGATCCCTACTTTCCCTTTGAGGACCAACCTAGAGAAAGTTGTCCTAAATAAACAGATAACCCTTTTAAGAGCTCCATGACATGGACTTTATTCCACATTGTTTTTCACATGGACATCCAATACAGAGCCTATGATTAGCTAAAGATGTTTTCGAGACATTCAGTGTTTCAAATCCAATCCCATTAAATTCTGACATATGAAACAGATATTCAGCTGTTTTAAATTATGACAGACTTTTTACCTTTCATTCTAAGACTTACAACTATTTCACACCCAGAATATCAATATGGTATCACAAGCCAGGATGAAAACTTACAAAGGATCTAGAGAGAAATAATCTATATAACTTTGTAAGTTATATTCACGTATGTACTGCTTCCAAATAGTAACCATAAAGTATATTGAACCCTAACTCCACCAAGACATACTTTTCAGGCTGTCATAAATTCCATTCACACAGGATAGCCAACTCAAGGAGCAGTTCCCTAGACAAAATGATTGTAAAGAACACGGCTGTGCTTGCAGGCACGGGGCAACAGGCATAGGCCGAGGTAAACAGACTGGATGACTCAGCAGGATTGTGGCGCATGCACACAATCCATGTCTTATATAACCATAGCCATGTAGACATAATATAGAGAAGTTTACCACCTGGCTCTCAGCCACTATTGCTTCTGTGGTATATAAACGTAACACTGACACTGTGAAGGAGCTGCTGAATAAAGCCATGCCTCATTTACCTGCTGTCTCTTGAGTGTTCTTCCAGTTCCCTGCCCCATGTTTACCCACTCCCTTCGGCCCTCAGCGGAGCCTAGAACCTGATGCTGACCAAGACAATGATGTACAAATTTTAACTAGTTCACTGTGTTAGTTTTACTTTGTGTGTGTGTGTGTGTGTGTGTGTATGTGTATGTGTGTGTTGTGAGAGGGGGCAGTCATCAAATAAAACTGCTTTCCACTTTACCCTCTGTTATAAGCTATTTTACTGTTTTAAAAAATCAGTGGGGTTAGATTTTACAAGGATAGGTTCAAACTGGCAAAAAACAAAAACAACAAAACAAAGTTGATGTAAGATCAGCATGAGAGGATAGCACATTCTTTTAAACAAAATGCAAAATAATTCCACTTCAATTCTTTCTTGTGTTTTTGTTAAATTTTTACTATGGAGGATGACAATAAATTAGAAACTATTCTTTCACAAAAAAGAGTATGATCTGGCTTCAATAAAAATATAAATTTGTCAATTGTTGACATAATATACTTCATGTGACTATATATGTTAGAGCCACATACTAGATAATATATTAACATTATGGACCAGAAAGTAAAAATGCCTATATTTCCTAACAAGATATTATAGGCCTTGGATACTTGAAATTTTTCAATGATAGAAACTAAAACATTGCAATGGTGATTTCCAGAGGCTTGGAGGAGAAAAAAATAAGAAGATTTTAGTAAAAGGTACAAAATTTCAGTTACACAAGATATAAAAGTCCTAGAGGTCTACTGTACTATATAGATATATTTATGTACACAGACACACACACATACACTGACTATAGTTAACAATAGCATATGCTTAACATTTTGCTAAGTCATTAGATCTTATATTAAGTGTTTTTGTTGCAGAATGATAATAATAAGAGAATGGGAAGAAACTTTTGGAGGTGATTGATAGGTTGATGGCATAGATTGTGAGGATGGTTTCATAGCTGGATACCATGCCTAAATCATCCAGTTGTATGCATTAATCACATATAGCATTTTATATGTCAAAAAAGAAAAATTAAAAGATGAGGTGAAATCTGCAAAGCACTATTGAGAAAGTACAAATCGCTATGGGAATTCATTTGAGGAAATTATCTGATCTGCTTGATGGATTAAGGATTCTTTCATGAAGCATATATTAGAAATACGTTCAAATGCTGACAAGCAGATTTGAGAAAGATATTTTTTTAATAAAGTTACTGGCATAAGTAAAAATTCATGTTGGAAAATTTGACGATATATGGCGGAGAGTTCAAATTAGATATATTAGAGTATTGGAAAATCTGGCATAAACTTTTAATTAGAATTTAAGATAACTTTATCTTAGGTCTTAAACACCAAGGGAGGAAATTTGTACTATGTTCACACAGCATCAACAAGCAGTTAATGTTCACCGAAAGTATATTATGAACTGAGCAATGCCATTCTAGCAGCATTAAAGAAAAATGACTCAACAACTCTTCACTGAGCAAGACTGGAGGAAAGAACAATTAATGAAAGACAGCTCAGTTAAGAGACTATTTCAAGTTCTTTAACCTCTCTGTAATAGATTTGCCCCTCTGCTGAAAATAATAGCCTTATAACGTTGTAAGAGTTAAATAATACATGGAAAACAAAAGTGAGCAGGGAAGAAACAGTAGCTCTTGCTAGCATTATGAATTATATAGATTTAGGAATATTGTATAAAACTGGAAAACATAGTTTCTTTAATAAATATGGAATAATAATGTTACCTGAGGGTTTCTAAAGGGTAAAAGAAAAAAATATTTGTGAATGAGCTTGTTAGCAATGAAGTTCTACACAAATATAACATGATATAAAAGTGAGTAATATCAAAAAAAAGAAGGAAAAATAATATATATATCACTTGCACTATTGATTTGCATAAATAAAAAGATTTATTTATGCAAAGTGCTGCATATATATAATATATATATTATATATATGTAAACATGTTTGCATATATTATATGCAAATATATATATTATATATGAAAACACCAGTGTCCAGGATACTGGTAAAAATTCCCTGGAACATCATCTGTGCATGGTGTACTGTGATACCATCAACAGTCTGCCTCTTGCACTATGAAAGGTGTGTGGCTTCTTTTTGTTTTACATCATTACTTATTGGTTTATTTAAATCCAAAACCAATGTCATATTATTTCTACAACATATGCAATATCTAGATAAGCACTGTGATATAATTCACAACCCTATTCCAATTTTTTTACAGAAAATATTTTTAAAATTACTATCCCACATAAAACAGTCTGACAAATATAAAGGTCTAAGACATATAATATATGTCTTTTTAAACTCTTTTAAGAGTTAATATTTTTTATGTTCACAAACTTTCCCATCATTACAGGATACGTGATGGAAACCATGATGACGACAAGCAAGTCACTTGCACTGTTGATTTGCATAAATAAAAAGATTTATTTATGCAAAGTGCTGCCAATGCCACCACTAAATCTTCAAGGAATGTTTACAGGAGCCAACAAAAGCACGTCAATATTGAGAATAATGGAATGTAAAGTATGAATTGCTCTGGGTTACATGGCTAGAAAATTTTTCCCCCAGGAAAAAAAAAAAACACTGCAGAAATATTTTAGAGCTAGCAATTAACCTGCTGCTGTAGTTAGCAGTGAATCTCTCAACATATCCCTTTCCCTCAGACCTCTAACGAAATCTGTCCATGAGGAATGCTCATTTCCTGCTGGGTAAGACACTGTACGAATGTAGGAATTCACAGTTCACCAGAAGGATTATATCATTTTCCTTTTTGGAAGAAGTCCAAACTCCATTATGAAGGTGCATTACATTGTTATACTGCAGAAAGCAACATATGGCGTTATATCTCTAAAGAGCTAAAAATGGATTTTCAGCTAGAAAACTTAGTTGTGAAATAAACAGTACATGTTCAGTACGTGCAAAGTGAGTACAATCAATGAATTATGAACAAATATAGCAATATGTAAGTATATTTTTCAATATGCCATAGTAGAAATATAATGTATAATTCATAATTGATAGAAGTTATCATTTTCTTTAATTGGTAAAGGATATTAGAGTTAAAATGGTTTATAAGTGATCAGTAATACTGCCAAAATTCAGGAGACAAGTAATCAGACACTAGTTTTTAAAAGGTTTGCTGCCATCATACGCTGAGTTTCATTAAAGAAGATTAAATAAAATCAGACCATCCACACAAAGTTACACTAATGGAAAAAATGAATGGATCATTAGCTGAAACAGTTATTCACATAACATTGTTAACATAAACTGTATTAGCTGTTCATGACAGTGAAATGTTATTAAAAGTTGATAGTCAGTTACAGATAGCAACCTATACACTCACAGAATTGATGATTTCAATCTAAAGGGCATGGTTCTGTTTATGACTTTCATTCAGGTCTCTGGCAGCTGGAAATGCTGGGTCTATTATTTCACTGTGTACCTAGAGACACAGCGTGATTTAGTGGCCAAACAGCTGATAATTTTGCTCTGTACTAGATGCGGAAGAAATTTGCACAGTAGGAGCATAAAGCAGACAGCAGTAGTTTACCATGAAACCATCACATTTCTACTTTTCTCTTTAAAGATACTTATAATTGGGAAGTTGGAATTGTGTGGCATTTCTAAATACTGAGAAAAGAAATGCATGCTTATGTCCCATGTTCTCATGCTGGAAAAATTTAGCAATATAGTTTCTAAAGTCAAGTGTGATTCCCACTTAAAGGCTGTAGTGAAAGGTACTAACTTCCCAAGGAATTTTAAAAGTTACTATTGTCATATACCGATACCTTCACTTCATTTCATGTGATTTTCTGTAGTATAGTATAATTAATGGCTTAGGTATGAATGCTGACACTTCTTCACATTGCCCCCTCATTTATTACAGTTAAATATGTAAGCATTTGTTTCCCATAGATATATCTGATGGCATAATCTCTAAATGTGAACAGAAATAATTAGTAATCTGTATATAATTTGATTTCCTTGGACTTTGCATCTCATGACCTCTAACACCATGTATATTGTTAAACTTAACACCAGATTGCAAATAAATGATGATGGCATTAAATATAGAATTAAATATAGAATTAATCAAATATAGGTAGTACATTCTTTACTGTGTGAGTAATGCCTTAGTAACTGAATTATTCACATCAAATAAGGTTACTAGCATTTTGCTTTCACACCCCTTTGGTAAGTTCTTCACTTGCTGTATACAGACACATCTGCTAGGCACTTCTTTTGAATCTGAATACTTTTCTCTCACACTGCTTTCTAGAAGTTCCATGTCACCGGAAATAAAAGTACAAAAAAATTACAACAGCATTACATCACGTACAAGTATACACACACACACACACACACACACACACACACATTCTATATGTGTAACTAGAATACTTACCCAAGTAGTCTATACATCTAATTTTGAGTTCCAATTGCTTTGTTCTTTCCTTCAGAATGTGAAGAAACTTGAGATAATATAGCATAATAACATAGATATTAAAACCCGTATAGAAACCTATATTTCTTTATGATATTTTAATGAACCAGAAAAAAATTAAAGCACAGAAAATTTGCTCTTGCCCATAGTCAGACTAATGACTTTTCCATATATTGTTTTCAAATCATACAAGGAAGGCCTTGCTAACCTGTGATAGTATTTCTCATGTAAGACAGCATAATACCACACAAGCATACTACATTGACACACACACACACACACACACACACACACACAGAGTTTATTAGCTTAATCATATACTTCAGTTTAATTTATAGTGATGCAATTGGCCAAAGATTTAGTACCTCTAATGACTTTTCTTCACCTTTTGTTATGGTGCTGTTTGATTGTATTTATGAATGTGACCTTAAATCCTATTCCACCAGAAGAAAGTAAGATAAATTGGACTTTAAAACACACACACAATAGCAGACAGTACTGTTTAAAGATTAATAAGTGATCTCACTATAGCACTTCAACTGCCTACAGCCTAAAACTATCTTTCCTTTGGTACTTTCCAGGCATTCCCTGAAGGACCAATAAACCAGGAGCACTAGACAGATCTGAACTTATCTATCATAGCTTTGATTGTGCTCTGGTGCACTATGTGTTTCTTCTTAAAAGCATCTAATTCACTGCCTGTTCATAGCATTCATTATTTGAAGCAAAGGACACTAGGAGAAGTAAACAAAACTTTTAAAAGACATATTGTAAAGTGAATTCATTCCATTTTCCTTTTTTATGTATCAAACCCCAAAACCATATATTGCTCTAGAGAGGTGATTTTCACACCACTTAATTTTTGGCCAATATAAAACTGCACATTTCTAACCATATGTCATGTCCTAGCATCTGTGCATCGCACCAAGATGTTCAGACACCTCATCACAAGGCTTCCAAGACATCAAGTACCTGAGGGACATCACTTTGGGTCCCGAGGGCACATATTCTCTTCACAGTGGGAATCCCAGAAGGGAAGAAGCCAATGTAAAGAATTTAGAGCTCTGCACATAGTCTACCTGTTTACCCAGCTAGGGACTTCATAATGAGAAACACTGCGCAGTGCTGACCCTCCTTTCCAACCTCTGATCTCCAGATTTCTTCTTCAATAGCACCTGCAGCTTCCTGTGACAGAAAATGGCTACAAAATCCATCCTGTTATTACCTAACATTAGCATGAGTAATTCATATTATGTAGTTGTAGTATTTTACAACTGTTTGACTAGCTAAAATTTACAAATGTACCCATGTGAATATAATTCCATTTGCAAAACTAAATATCAGATACATAACACTAAACACTGCAAACATGAGAAAGTGTCTTTCAGTACTTGTTTCATTTTTTATGTGAAGATGTTGAAAAACACAGTCAGGGCTCATTATCTTTAGCCTGAAGAAAAGCTTTGTATAAAGACCAGATGAAAGGAGACAGCTAAAAATTAAAGACAAACAGATAATTCAACGGAAACGATTTCCTTTGGTGGCTAAATGTTCCAATTTGTTTCTATTGAGGCATTAACCATGAAGTTTTCACATCACTCCTTTTGCGTGAGTTTATGACATCTATATGAGATGAGATGGCATGAGAGGAGAATGGCAATGTCTTCTTGTAATCCTCAAACTGATTTTCTAATTAGTATAGTTATTTCTAATGAATTCTTTACATTTTCTTCAACAATAAAGGTAATGAAATAATTTGTTATTTAATATTCTTTATATAACTATATTTGGCTGTTGAGAGTCTCTGGTCTTTTTGTTTTATTTTATGCATGCAATGCTACTTTAGACCAAATGGGGTTTTCTACCAAATGATTTTCATTTTACTATTTCTTTTCTTTTTTTTTTTTGAGACAGAGTCTCACTCCGTCACCCAGGCTGGAGTGCAATGGTGTGAACTCAGCTCACTGCAACCTCTGCCTCCCAGGTACAAGTGATTCTCCTGCCTTGGCCTCCTGAGTAGCTGGGATTACACAAATGTGTCACCATGTCCGGCTAATTTTTGTATGTTTAGAAAAGACGGGATTTCACTATGTTAGCCAGGTTGGTCTCAAACTCCTGACCTTGTGATCTGCCCACCTCAGCCTCCCAAAATGCTGGGATTACAGGTGTGAGCAATCGTGCCCTGCCTCATTTTAGTATTTCTAAGACTAGAGAACACAAAAGGCAGTACAGCTTAAATAGGTACATAATAAACAGCTGTTGTTATAGAGAATATAATTTACTTTTAGAAATGATGCCTATTATTAGCAATTACTAGTGACACACAGTCAAGTTGTGGTAAATGATTGTACTATCTCTCAATCAAACCAGCTATCTTACAAATAAAAGTACTCTAATTAATATAGTGATGCAGAAATGATGACTTTTGCCTTAACCAATATCTTTAAAGTTACTTTTGTCACTTTTGAAGTATTTAAAATATGGTATTCCATTTTTATTTTATTTTTATGACCTTATAGCTGGTATAAAAATAAACTGAGAAAAATAACCTATAATTTGATAGAACTGGAGTGAACCTTTGGAATTAGTACTTCAGTCCTTATGAAAGCATTGAGGCATCTGAAGTACAACATGTATTCAGTACTATACTAATGAAGATATATATCGTGTGTCCAACAGCAAGAATTCTATTGTTATCACTCATATGAAAAGGAAAGACATCTCACTAGCTCAGAACTGCCTAGTGAGTCTTTCAAAGATGACTAAGACCATTTCTTGACATGGCTTATCCTGGGGAATTGCAACAACCTCATAGCTTACACTGTGAGACATATCATGCTTGCTTTGGCAGCATGCATACGAAAAAAAAAAAAGTGAGACATATCAGACAGCCTGCCAAGATTTGTTAAATGAGTGGTCCACTGTCCATTTTTTCTAACACATCTGGAAACAAACGACATAGTCCAGTTATTTCTCTAAATACATCAGAGGTTGAAACTTCTACAAATACCATAGGAATAATGACAACAACTTCACCAAAGGCATATTTATTGAGGACACTGGTCATTAAAAACTCTGAGCTATATTTTAATTACCATATAATAAACTCTTCCAGAACTAATGCCAGTGAAAAACCTTTAGTTACACTGAGAAACTTTTTGTAAGCAACCATATCACTTGTTTTCACTTTGATTACTAGAAAGTACAGAATCCAAATTAAAAATCAACCTTGAAAACCACCATGACTCTACATTTTCTATGTTTATGGCCTTCTTTTTGTTGGGCTAATTTTATAATAAGTTTTCTTATGATTCTATTTATGTTTCATCATTATTTAATTGTAGACATTATTTTCAAAAGCTGATTTTAATACCGAACTTGGAATATTAAATCATCTTTTCTTAATTTGAAGAACAGATGATTTAAAAATGCGTAATAGTGGACTAAAACATCTGAAAGATTGTCAAGCAGAAGGAGAAGCTAATGTATACTGTGATGTGTAACAGGGGCAAATAGATAGAATTTTAAAGGAGCATGTGCTAGATAGGTGTGAGTATGAATTTTCTAATTCTTAAAGTCCCAAATGTAATGAATTTCCCTGAAAAGCTGTGGAATCTTCAACACTACACAAGTTTAAGCAGAGGCTAAATAATTATCCATCTGGCATGTTGACAAGTTTCTCGATTACAAGAAAGGTTAAACTAGAAGCCCTCAAAAATCTCTTCCATTCTATGATTCCATAATTAAATATGCTATGTTTAATGAGCCATTTGTTATCTTCATGGGGTGAATAACTCATGGCACAAGTTTCCATGCTGTCTTTCTGCCAAGTCTAGAAATTAAAGTAAATTAAATCTATCACCATGTAAAATTGGGAATAAAGAAAAGTTAAGTCATGAGGACTTGAAGAGTCTTGAATTTTTTATACTGGCTTAAAAACTTTAGTTTTATTGCCAGCAAGAATTTATAGCCTGTTTATATCACGAAGACAATACTCTAAATATAAAGGATCAAAACAGGAGAAACTTTGTGATGTCATTCAAATTAAAGTATGATAAGAGTTTAATAAAATATATTCAAATATTCCAAATATTAAAAAGTAGACAACTGATCATATTACAGATATATTTATAAACTACTTTCTATAAGGAGAAGCATTTTAAAGATCCCTGTCACTTAAAAGGTATACATATTTGTTTGGGGGGCAGACACTGAAAATCACTTTAAGTCAGTAAATGATATTGAAATGGCATATTTAATACCTGCACATATCTATCATTATATTTATGCAATATAAGAAAGATAAACAAATCCTGAATTTGCTAAATTATTCACTGAGGTGAATCATCTTAACTGAATGAACTGACACATTGCATATAAAAACTTTAAGTGGACAAACAACTTCATAAGTAAATTTAAAAATTTTGTTTTCTTTCACATTTGGTAGTCTCAGAAAGGTATACTTATTGATTTGTACTTTCTGTTAGGGATAAATTGAAAAGGTTTTGAAAAAGTAAATATTACTTAAAGGTACATAACAAAAAGTTAAATAGCCAGAGCAAAATACGTGATTTCAAACTATTCAAACTATTAAAAATTCCAAGATTACAGAAGTACAAAATTTTAAACCCTATTGCCAACTGGATTTTGATTAAACAAAGAAAGAACGAATCAAGAATGACTGGGAAAAAGTGAAAACAAATTAAAACTAAAGATCAATTGAAGCGTGCCCATTGAAACGTGACTGTTGTTATTAAGGACAGGAATGGCAGACATCGGATATTTTTAAATTTTGCAATGGATGGTATTTGTTTCTTGGGGAAGTAGTTATGTACTCAAACCCTGTAGAAATCTAAGAGTCTGACTGCTATCAACATTTTTAACTGGTATGAATTCCAACAACCCTGATTTTTTTAAAGTCTAGTGTCTCCTACTTAAGCCTACCCCAAAATGACAGGCTCTGCAACCCTGCCTAGGAAATGGACATGATACCTGAACTCACTGCAAACACTGTCCAGTAACACTTATAAAGTATAGCCCACTTCCCCAAATTTGGCATCTAAATATAAGAGCAACAAGATATTAGAAAAACATCTTAAGGACTGGGACCTTGGACTTACAATTTAAAGAAGTAGATTGGAACCAGATAGTATTGGCATTTGCAAGATAGCAACATAATAGAGGTTTATGAGCAGATAAAATAAAACTCAGTTTCCATTACAGGTTTATTTTCATTACAAAATATTTCAGACAAAAATGTGAAAAATAAAATGTAGCAGATACTCTCATACCTATCAACCAGATTTGGCAAATGATAACATCTTGCCATGTTTGCTTTGGGTTTCTTTTGTTTTCTAAGAGTACAAATTAAAAGATGCACACAAAAGCCATCATCCATGATGCACACAAAAGCCATCATCCATCCCATTCTTTCTCCGGTTTCACCAAAGGACAGGCAATATCTGAAGTTATTGTGTATCATTCAAATCAATATAGATATGTACCTATCAATATGTACTACATATTCTAGTTTATAGTTATTTAATATATAGCTATTTCAGGTGTACTTTAATTATAATATGCCATGTGTATTTATTCTGCATCTTGTTTTTCTGTTAAGCATTATTATTCTTGGGTTTTTCATTTTGAAATTTGTACCTCTAGTTTATTTAACTTCTCCATAGTATTCAATTATATGACAAAACAATTGTTTATTTCTCCATTGCCCTATTACCTATATGTTGTTTATAACTTTTTACTACAAAGAAATGCTAGAAGAAACAACCTATAGAATTCAGGAAAATATCTGCAAACTATACATAAGGTAAGAGGTTAATATAAAAAATACATAAGAATCTCCTGCTACTCAACAGCAAGAAAACAATCTGATTTAAAAATGGACAAAGAATCTGAATAGATATTTCACAAAAGAAGACTTACAAATGGCCAACATGTATATGAAAAAAAAAATCAACATTTCTAATGATGAGAAAAATACAAATTAAAACCACTTCAGGCCTGTTAGAATGTCTATAATCAAAAAGACAAAAGATGCCAAGTTCTGGTCAGGATGTGGAGAAAAGGGAAACCTTGTACACTGTCGAAGGAAACGTAAATTAATACAGCCACTATGGAAAACAGCATGGAGATCTCCAAAAATATCAAACATAGAACTACCATATGATCCAGCAATCCCACTGCTATGTATATATCCAAAAGAAATGAAGTCACTATCTCAAAATAATATCTGCTCACCCATGTTTATTGTAGCATTATTTACAATTGCCAAGATATGGAATCAACCTAAGTGTCTATCAACAAAAGAATGAATTTTTAAAATGTGTAATATATAAAAATGGAATACAGCCTTAAAAAAAGAAAATCCTGTCATTTGTAACAAAAAGTGGATGAACCTGGAAGACAACATGTTAAATGAAATAAGCCATAAACAGAAAGATAAATACCTCATAATCTCACTTATATGTGGAAGTTAAAATTGGCAAACTCCTAAAAGCAGAGCAAATTAGTCATTACTAGAGTTTGGGGAAGATGGAGAAGACAGAGGAAAGCAAACTGAGATGTTGGTCAAAAGACACAAAATTTCAGTTACCTATGAGGAGTAAGTTCAAGAGAGCTATCGTATTACATGGTGACTACAGTTAATAACCATGTATTACATTATTGAAAATTGCTAAGAGATTAGATTTCAAGTGTTCTTACAACAAAAAAATAAGTATGTGAGGTAATGCATATGTCAATTGGTGTGACTTAGTCATTTCACAATGTACACATATATCAAAACATCATGCTATACATCATACATTTCTTTTTAAATGCAGCAATATTATTCTTTACATTTTTACGTGAACATGAGTTAGAACTCGTGTGTGAGAGAGTGAGAGAAAAAGAGAGAAGTGGAGTCACTGAGATACAGATTTGCAAATCTAGCTATTGCCAATTTGTTCTTCAAAATAGCTGTAATTTAAACTCTACTGATGCTGTAGGAAGGTGTCCTGTTTCCACGTTTTTGTAACAGTTTTATCAGATATAAACACAAATACCTTTCATTGTATTTTTATGAGCATTCCTGATTTTGTCTCCTATGGTCTGCTTGCTTGTGGTCTTTGCACAATTTTGGGAATTCCTACTGTATTAGTCCATGCTCACACTGCTAATAAAGACTTACCTGAAACTGGGTAATTTATAAAGGAAAAGAAGTTTAATGGATCCACATTTCCACATGGCTAGGGAGGCCTCATAATCATGGCAGAAGATGCATGAGAAGCAAAGTCATGTCTTACCTGGCTGCAGGCAAAGAGAGCATGAACAGGAGGCACCCCTTTACAAAACCATCAGATCTCTTGAGATTTATTCACTATCACAAGAACAGCACAAGAAAGACCTGCCCTCATGATTCAATTACCTCCTACCATGTCCCTCCCATGACGTGGGAATTATGAGAGCTACAATTCAAGATGAGATTTGGGTAGAGACACAAATTACAAAGTATATCACTTATAAATATTTTTCTTTGTGATTAAATCTTTAAAAATATTTCACCCACATCTACGATTTGTCTTTTGTTTTGGGGAACTTTAGTTGTATAGGAAATTTTAATGTTAATAAACTTAATGAAATCTTTCCTATTATATTTTGTGCTTTTTATGTCATAAATGCTTCCTTATCTTTATAAAACTAGATATATTAAAACTACATCTGATAATTTTCACTAAAAATGTTAATGTTCAGCTTTTCAAATTTAGGACTTTAAATATTTAGTATAAGGTATGGATCTAATTTTATCCTTTTTCTACTTACAGTCCCTATCCCTGCTCCTTTTCTTGAATAGGCTATCCATTTCCAAATTTTTTAAGCCTGTCATACCAAGTTCCATATATTATGCTCTCTATTCTGTCATATAATCTCACTTTTCTACTCTGCACTATAAAATTCTTAACATCTATTAAGACTAGTACACACATTCTTCTTCTCCAACAAAACCCTTTTGACACATATTTTATAGAAGTTCATTTATACAAGGTGAGTTTGAATGGTGCAGGCCCACTTATACATGGTTTTTTTCAGTAAAAGTAACACCAAATGTGCCTTACTGTCTCCCACTCCACCTCCTCCATGTCGTTCATCTCTCCCATCCCTGAGACAGCAAGACCAACCCCTCCTCTTCCTTTTCCTCCTCAGCCTATTCAAGGTGCAGATGATGAGGTTGAAGACATTTATAATGATCCATTTTCACTTAATGAATACTAAATACATTTTTTTATGATCTTAATAGCATCACTTTTTCCCAGGATACTTTAAAATACAGCATATAGTACATATAACATGTAAAATACATGTTAAACAACTGTTCATGGTTAACAGGAGGCTATTAGTAAAGTTTTGGGGAGTCAAAATTTAGAAGTGTATTTTCACCTACCTGGGAGTTTAGTGCCCCTAACACATGTGTTGTTCAAAAGTCAAATGTAAATAGTTTCTGATTAACCTCATGATCTCTCTTTCAACAAATTATTCAGCTTTTTTAAATGTCCTAAGCTTTTTCTTTATTTCTTTAGGTTTTAATTATTGATATTTTATTATATTCCATTGTGGTCCAAGATCATGTTCTCAATACTATAAATTATTTACTATATTTTCAGACTCTTTATGGCTGGTATTTGAGCAATTATGCAATTGCCTAAAATAAGTTTACTTTCTGGATATCAAAAGTCTAATAAAACAAGTATACTAATTATTTTATCTCCTTTATTCTATTAGTTTAATTTTTAATTTTCAGAGAAAAAAGAAAACTTGTTAAATTTTCCAAAATGATGTTGAATTTATAAGTTTCTCTTTCTAATTGAAATTTTATATATATACTACATGCATATCTCTCTATAGAGGTGGATATACAATGTACACATACATATATTTTCACAGAAACACACACATATGTGTAGCTATTGCTTTCATATCTTCAAATTTAAGATTTTCATATAGTCCTTGTATAATGACTCTTATCTCTAGTAATTGCCTTTCTCTTTAATATCTATGTTGCCCAAAAATAACGTGAATGTTACACATTTTTCTTTCTTTTGATTAGTATTTGAAATGCACTTGTTACTTTTTTATTTCAAGATTTATATGTCATTTGTTTTAGCTGAGTCTCTTTGTAGTTCACATACAATTGGACTTTCATAATACATATGGGCATTTCTATCGTTATCAAGTTTAATTCATTTGTTTTTTGTAATATCTGGTATCTTATTTGGTGTCCCCTATTTCTGATGTTTTTTAATTTTTTTCTCTTTTTAATTAATTTTTAATAAAGATTTCATGAAAAGTCAATAGTATGAAAAATAGGTGTTTCAAATGGTACTGGGATGATTGAATATTCACATGCAAAAGCTGGACTCCTCGCTTACATTATATACAAAAATTAACTCAAAATGGAACATTGACCAAAGAGGACTAAAACTATAAATATCTTAAAAGAAAATAAAAGTGTAAATCTCTGTAATTTTCAATTAAATAAGAAAGCACATATAACAACAAAAAATATAAACTAAGCTTCATCAAAATGGAATAATTTGTGCTGCAAAGGCCAGCATCGAGAAAGAGATAAGACAAACCATAGAATGGGGAATAAATATTGACAAATCATATGTCTGATAAAAGCTTTGTATTGAGAATACATAAAGAATTCATACAAATCAATAATCAAAGACAAATGCCCAATTGTAAATAGGCAAAGGATCTGAATAGACATTTCACCAAATAAAATATGCAAATTCCCAAAATGCACATAAAAGTATGCTTAATATAAATAACTACCAGAGAAATGCAAATTAAAACTATGATATACACTTCACATCCGCTAAGATGGATATAATGCAAAATACAGATAATAACAAGTGTTGGTGAGGACGTGGAAATGTTGTGCATTGTTGATGGGACTGTAACATGGTACAGCAGCTTGGGAAAAAATTGTGGCAATTCCTCAAATAACTGAACACAGATTTACCATTTAACCCAACTTTCCACTGCTATCTATATATCTAAGAGAAATAAAAATATATATCCATACAAAAATTTGTACAAGAATATTCACATTTGCATTATTTTTAACAGCCAAAAAGTGGAAACAACCAAAATGTCCATGAACTAATGAATGGATAAATAAAACATAGTATAACCAGAAAATGATACATTATTCAGCAATAAAAAGAAATGAATCACTGATGTAAGCTACAAGATGGATGAACCTTGAAGTTCAATTACAAAAAGCCAGAAACAAAGGTCACATAGTGAGTGATTCAATTTCTACGAAATGTCTAGAATAGACAAATACATAGACATAGAAAGTGCATCAGTGCGGGAAAGGAATGAAAGGAACTGACTGCTAAACGCATGGGAATTTTCTTCAATGTAATATACTTTTCTAAAATAAAATTTATTGTAGCTATGGTTGCACGACTCTGCAAATTTACTAAAAATCATTCAGTTGTACAGTTTAAATGAGCAAATTATGATGTGTAAACTGTATCTTAATAAAGCTGTTACCAGGGAAAACAAAGAAAGAAAAGAAAGCAGGGAAATAAAATAACAGATAAGTGAAAAAGAATCCAGTGGGAAAAAGCTAATAGTAATCACAGAAAGAAGAGTACAAATTCAAAGGTAGTGTCTTATTGAAAAGCTGATTTTAAAATTAGTTTGTGGGGAAACATTAGTATCTCTCTTTCACAGATTTTTGAATAAGCGGTATTGATTGATACACTTGGATTTTACAAGACATTTAGAGTTAAAACAAATGTCTTAAAGTAGAATTTTAGCTATTATTTTATTTGACTAGATGCTATTAAAAAGTCACTGGAAATTAGGATAAGATTAGGGTATGTTCAATACATATTTATTGAGCACCTATCATCTACCAGTCAGTGTTATATGCACAACAGTGAAAAAAACTTATGAATTCCTTCTCATACAGAGCCTATAACCCAGTGAAGATTGACAAAAAAACAAATGAATGAATGAATTAATTTAATGATGAATGAATAAATGAAACAACATATGGGTATTATCTAAGGAAGTAAAAATGTTATCAATGAAAATTCAGCAAATTAAGGAGATACAAGGAATCTTACACAGAGTAGTAAGATCTTTCTGATAACGAGATAACAGACAAAGACCTTAAGAAAATCAAGACCTGAGTGAAATAGATTTTCTTTTCTTTTGTGGGAGGAAGAGACGAGAGCCTCACAAGCATTAGAAACAAAACTACACATCAGAAAAGTAGAAGTTGGAAAATTAGTATTGTAGTAATCCACGTGAGAAAGGATGATGACTTGGATAGATGTGCAAAGATTGGAGATGCAATAACATGGTTAGGGTGTAGATGTATTTTAAGGATGAAACCAACAGTTTATGCGGCATTTGATTATTTACAGGTCACTTTAGAATTTTGGCCTAAACAATTGTTATAATAGAACTACTATTTTAAGAAACGAAGATAAAGGATTTCAAAGTAAAAAGAGTAATTGTTTTGGATATGCTAAGGTTAGGATGACTATACAACTCCAAGTTGACCTTATGTGTTTGAAGTTCAGAGAAGAGTAAATACTAAGGACCTGTATTTGAGAGTCATCTGTATGTTGATGAGACATACACGTACATTACTGGATAAGATCAATTAGAAAACTCCTATTCATACAGAAATGATGTATGAGGACTGAGCCCTATATGTCTTTAGCGCTTAGAGGTCTGGTCAATAAAGACAAACCAGAACAAGTACTCAAAGAGAGAATCCAGTGACATAGGAGGAGAAACAAGAGTTTTTCTGGAGGTCAGGTGAAGAAATGGTTGCAAGAAGGAGTTTTGATAGGCATGTCGAATGTTCCTTATGTCCAGTTACATGAGGCTTAAGATATACCGTTAGATTTAGCAACATGGAAACTACTGGTAATCTTGAAACCAGTGTTTTTGTGAAGGTATAGACATGAAAACCTAGATGGATTAACGAAGTGGTAATAGTAAATATAGGCATTTTCAGGAATTTTGCCATAAAAGTGAGCAAAGAAATGAGGAAGTGGCTAAAAGCATATGTGAAATATATGCTGAGAAATACAATAGCATAACTGTACAGCAATGGGAATTTCCCAGTAGGAAGAGAATAATTCATGATGAAGGGGAAAGCAGATAACAGCATAGACAAATGGAAATGATAAGGGGGGTGTAAGTTGTTATGTAAACTTGATCATATATTTAAATGCCAGCTATCCTCTTATTTTTTAAAAAAAATTTAAACTTTCTTGATTCCTCAAAGTAAAAATGATACCATAACAACCTTAGAAGGATTTAAGCTTTCAAAATGTCTTTCCCTCATCCCACTTGGCAAGATTTTCAGCATAAGCTGTTATCTTTCAACATACTCTATGCTCTTGTCCTCTGGCTTATCTAATCTAAACATGTTTCTGTTAAACTCTACCATAACCCCTAACTGAGAACTGAATGACATTTATTCAAACCTCAACACCAGATTAAGATGCTGGAAGTTATGCTGATATCTAGAAAATGTTACTTTTTTTTTTTTCTTGTGTGCTTTGAAGCCAAATAATTTAGCTTCAGGCAATCAAAGCATATTCCTCTTCAAGGCTGATTTTTCCAAAAGCAGCTGTTTGTATTCTAAAGCTGAATCTGTGTGTGAGTCATTAGCACAATGTTTACAAGTTTGCTTTTTTTTCTGTATGGCTTCTGTAAAACTGTATTACGGTTTTTGTTTTCTTTCTAAATGTTCTCCTATATTAATTCATCCTCTGGTGTGGGAATATATGAAGCATGAATTCAATCATCTACCCAATCAGATCTTCTTCTTGTTTAACATTAAATATTTCAAAATGTATTACATCCCCCTTTATTATACTTGAACTTAAATAATGCAATATCCAGGGAAACATCCTTTTTGACACAACTAATAATTAGACAGTGAATTTAAACAATGATTGATTAGTTTGGGAACCTTACAGAGTTAGGATTAATTTCAGGGACAAATTATTTTCCCGTACAACATCACTCATACCACTGCTGTAAGCAAGCATCATTAACCCTAGAAATCGACTGTTCATCTTTTTGATCCCTACCATCAAAATGCTTCATTTAATACCTCCTAAGTCAAGTTCTTACTAATTTGAGGATCTTGGACACACACAAAAATGTAAATATCAACATGAATAGAATTACTGTTGAAGTTTGGATATTTATTCCACATGGAAGTTACTTTTGTGTATGGTATGAGGAAGGGATCAAACATTGATGTTCCTTGATTTAAAATCTAAGACCAAATAGCAGTTCCCCATGTACTCAGTATACAATGGAGGTACAGAGACCATAGAGCTATAATGAAGGCTTCCATTTGGAAAATGGAACATTGGGAAATCTGGCCAATCTAGCAAGTGCTCCAATAGCCACTTGCTATAACATTCTGAAATGCCTCTGGGAAAGCATTCAAGGATACACTACTGTAGAATGAAAAATATTATTCAATTAATTCACACTACGTTCCTTGAGGGGAGCTATTTAGTCCACTGCCCTACTTGGTCCTTGGTTCTGCCCTATGGGTGATTATTCCATTCCCACTATTCTACTGAGAAACATACACTGTGCATTAGGAAAAAAAAATGTTGTCTTTGTAGTCTGAACAGCCTTCTCAGCTATTTACTATCTGGACGGTGCTGGGGATCCAATGGCCATTTTATGCCTTGAAGACACAGTTTAGAATTTCTTACTCTACCTCATAGTTTTACAGTACAAGCCTTTTAAAAACTTCAAAGACTTCTTATATAGTTGCATCCAGCAAATCCCATAACGTTATGTATAGTCTTTCTAGAATGTTAATTTGGCTAATATCTCTGCTTTGTTGTCCCCTTGATACTTTTTGTTTCTCGATTTCATTACAGGCCTCTGCACTCTTTCAGGAGTTAATGGAAATACTAGAAATTTAGTCTCTTTTCCTTAAGCTATTTCTTCTAATTAAAATGATTTATTGGAACAACCTTCTTAGTTGGACCTTTCCACTCAGACACCTTAGTTGATTTAGAGGTTTTAACAAAATGAGTGTATCAGCCATTCCCTTGATTTAAGTATTCCCTTGTTGCTGAGGACTAATCCATTTTTATTAGCCAAAGAATTTCAACATTTTACCCTTTTACTGCTTGGAGTTAAGAAGCAGATATTTTTTCATCTTTACAAATCCCCAAATTTCTGATCTTTATCTATTCTCTTTCTTATCAACCTTCAAGATAATGACAGCAATTTTTTTTTCTGGGCTTATATCTTCTTGGTAATTTCTTGGCAAATGTAGCTAATAGCTAATTAGCACTTATACATAATTTTATTAATATAAAAATATGCTATTTTCCAACATATTTTCTCAGATTTAAATGCTCTTTTAGTACATTGCCTTTCAAATTACTGTAATGTTCAGTCTTTCCAATTCCTTCTCCATTGAAAATCATACATTCCAGTCTCCAGAAACAAAAAAATCTGAAGCTACTACAACTAAGCACTAACATAACAAAAACCTAGGATAACAGTCACTTATGGTAGCTTTGGTATTATTTTATGAACTAAAAAAAAAATAGGATAGTGCAGGTTATACTACAGTAAAAAACACTGGGCCAGGTTTAGTGGCTCATGCCTGTAATCACAGCACTTTGGGAGGTTGAGACGGGTGGATCACCTGAGATCAGGAGTTTGAGATCAGCCTGGCCAACATGGTGAAACCCAATCTCTACTAAAATACAAAAACTAGCTGGGAGTGGTGGCAGACACCTGTATCCCAACTACTCAAGAGGTTGAGGCAGGAGAATTGCTTGAACCTGGGAGGTGTAAGTGGAGGTTGCAATGAGCTGAGATTGTGCCACTGCACCCCAGCCTGGGTGACAGAGTGAGACTCTGTCTCAAAAAAGAAAGAAAGGGGGAGGGGAGAGGAGAGAGAGAGAGAGAGAGAGAGAGAGAGAAAGAAAGAAAGAAAGACACTGAAATATCTGTGATTCCAAAAACTTTATTTCTTACTCAGTTTATAGCTTCAATGTGGCTCGTTAGAAATATTTACTCCAGCAGGGATACTAGCTAGTGGAAATTCTATATACTCACATACTTCAAGGAGTTTCCAAAGACTGGGAATAAATTTAGTGAATCACATATTGCTTTAAAAGGCTTCAGCTGAAATAAACATATCACTTCCTTTCATATTTCATTAGTCAAAGCAAGTCATCTACTGTATTAGTCCATTCTCACACTGCTATCAAAAACTGCCCAAGACTGGGTAATTTAGAAGAAAAGAGGTTTGACTCACAGTTCCACAAGGCTGGGAAGGCATGAGTCATGGTGGAAGAGGAAGCAAACATGCCCTGCTCCATATGGTGGCAGGAAGGAGAAGAATGAGAGCCAAGCAAAAGGGAAAGCCCCTTATAAAACCAACAGATATTGTGAGAACTTACTGTCTACCCATCTGACAAAAGGTTAATATCCAGAATTTACAAAGAAATTAAACAAATTTACAAGAAAAAAAAAACCCATCCAAAAGTGGACAAATGATATGAGCAGACGCTTTCCAAAAGAAGACAATTATGCGGCCAACAAACATGAAAAACAGCTCATCATCACTGGTCATTAGAGAAATGCAAATCAAAACCACATTGAGATACTATCTCATGCCAGTTAGAATGGTGGTCATTAAAAAATCTGGAGACAACAGATGCTGGAGAGGATGTGGAGAAATAGGAACACTTTTACACTGTTGGTGGGAGTGTAAATTAGTTGAACCATTGTGGAAGACAGTGTGGCGATTCCTCAAGGATCTAGAATCAGAAATAATATTTGACCCAGCAATCTCATTACTGAATATATATATATATATAATACCCAAAGGACTATAAATCATTCTATTATAAAGACACATGCACACATACGTTCATTTTGACACTGTTTACAATAGTAAAAATTTGGAACCAACCCAAATGCCCATCAATGATGGACTGGATAGAGAAAATGTGGCACATATACACCATGGAATACTATGCGGCCATAAAAAATGATGATTTCATGTCCTTTGCAGGGACATGGATGAAGCTGGAAACCATCATTCCCAGCAAACTGACACAAGAACAGAAAACCAAACACCACATGTTCTCACTCATAAGTGGGTGTTGAACAATGAGAACATATGGACACAGGGAGGGGAACATCACACACCAGGGACTTTCAGGGGTTGGGGGGGCTAAGGGAGGGATAGCAGGGGTGAGGGGATTGGGAAGGGATAACATTAGGAGAAACACCTAATGTAGATGATGGGGGGATGGATGAAGCAAACCATCATGGCATGTGTATACCTATGTAACAATCCTGCATGATCTGCCCATGTACCCCAGAACTTAAAGTATAGTAAAAAATAAAAGAAAAGAAAAAGAAAGAACTTACGATAATGAGAAAAGCACGGGAGAATCCACCAAACAAAATTATTCTTAGCTCACTAGTTCAACCAATACATGGCAAACAAACCTTAAAATAGGAACAAAGGAAACTAGGAGACCAAGAAATACCTGAAAAGAATGAGACATCTTGTGATGCAGTGGTAAGTTTCTGCAACCCTAAGTCTAGTTTCAATATGTGCCCTCAGAACAGGGACAATAACTGGTGGAAAGTCAAATACAGATCTGACTATACTCCTGGCACAACCTGACCTTTTCTCATATTGAAGATGAAGCCAGTACATGTAGTAATTTAATTTCAATTAAGGTTCACATCATAATTGTTAGAGCTTCTCTGGCTAGGCTTTTAAGGAATTACTGAATGAAATTATTGGATTCTGTTTTCAACCAGGGTTGTAGTCCCAAAGTTTAAGCATATAAATTCTTTGTAGACCATAAGGTTTTAGCGCATGATTCTCTTTACAAATAATCAACTACCACATATTGCTATGTAACACACTACTTAAAAGCCAGTGGTTTATAACAGTAAGTCTTTATTATAGCTCAGGAATCTGAAAATCAGCTAAGTGTTCACCTTGTTCTCAAGTATATTTCTGTATCAGCAATGGGTCATAGAGGATCTCTACTGATCTTGATCGGCCTTCTCAAGTTTTGGGGGATAGGCTGACTGTTGGCTAGTCTCTTAGGGCCTCATCTCTCTCAGAAGAATCTCTTTTATGCCTCAAGTAGGTATGATCATTCTTATGGTAAAGAAAGAAGTTCAGGTGAACAAGAATTGCTTTGAGACAATGACTCAGAATTAGTACAGATTTAATCCTACTGTATTCTATTGGATAAGTCAGAAGGCAAGCCCGAATTCAAAGAGAATGGAAAAAACTCTTTAGTGAGAGAAACTGCAAAATCACACAAGGCATGCAGTTACAAAGAGAAGTGAAAAAAAATTGGCCATTTTACACTTTATCACCATTTTTAAAGTTTAATACACAGAATATTACCTCAAATGCTTCTCCCATGTAGGTGTGCTAAGTTTCACCTAAGAACAAAACAGAAACTGAGAGAGTCCAACTTCATATATTCATGTGGTTTGTTATTTATTTCCAGACAATAATCTTGTTAGCTTAACATGATTAATTACTTAAGATCTCAAGAAGTCTTTTGATGTTAGAAACCCAGGCATTGCACCCATAATAGTGGAGTGATTGTTGTGTAAACCAACTGAAAATCAGAGACTCTTCTTCTTAGGTTGAGACAGCAAAAAAAAAAAAAAAATCATTATTAACTATTATAAATTTTATTTCTCTCACTATAGCATTTAGCATTATTCAGAATATCAATAAAGAGCCATATTAATTTTCTTTTGCAAAAGAAACAGTCATTAGAGTGAATCGACAACCAACAGAACAGGAAAAAATTTTTGCAGTCTACCCATCAGACAAAGGGCTGATATCCAGAATTTATAAAGAACTAAAACAGATTTACAAGAAAAAACAAGCCCATTCAAAAGTGGGCAAAGGATATGAACAGACACTTTACAAAAGAAGACATACATGAGGCCAACAAACATATGAAAAAATGCTCATCATCACTGGTCATTAGAGAAATGCAAATCAAAACTACATTGAGATACCATCTGACGCCAGTTAGAATGGCCATAATTAAAAAATCTGGAGACAACAGATGCTGGAGAGGATGTGGAGAAATAGGAACACTTTTACACTGTTGGTGGGAGTGTAAATTAGTTCAACCATTGTGGAAGACAGTGTGGCGATTCCTCAAGGACCTAGAAATAGAAATTCCATTTGACCCAGCAATCCCATTACTGGCTATATAACCAAAGGATTATAAATACTATAAGGACACATGCACACGAATGTTCATTGTAGCACAGTTTACAATAGCAAAGATCTGGAACCAACCCAAATGCCCATCAATGATAGACTGGACAGGGAAAATGTGGCACATATACACCATGGAATATTATGCAGCCATCAAAAACGATGAGTTTGTGTCCTTTGTAGGGACATGGATGAACCTGGAAACCATCATTCTCAGCAAACTGACACAAGAACAGAAAATCAAACACCACATGTTCTCACTCATAGACGGTTGTTGAACAATGAGAACACATGGACACAGGGAGGGGAGCATCACACACTGGGCTCTGTTGGGGGGAAAGAGGGGAGGGACAGTGGGGGGTGGGGAGTTAGGGAGATATAGCATGGAGAGAAATGCCAGATATAGGTGAAGGGGAAGAAGGCAGCAAATCACACTGCCATGTGTGTACCTCTGCAACAATCTTGCATGTTCTTCACATGTACCCCAAAACCTAAAATGCAATAAAAAAGAACCATGTTAATTTTAAAAGCAAGTTGAACCTGGCTTTCAGAGTAAAACCAATGTAATAGTAACACGAAATAAAAGGAAATAAAGTAAGAATTGTGTAGATTTGCTTATTAACAAATAATGAAGGGTGTGGGACCCCAAGGGTACTTAAACAAGGAGGGGAAAGAAGAACACAGAAAAATAAAATAAAATTATGCACATAGGGACAATTCATAGCCAAGAAACTGTTGAAAAACATTCAGAGCTACTAGTCTATAATAAGTGCAATTGAAAACCCTCAGTTTGAAAACAAAGACAGCCAGCTGATAGGGAAAACAATTCAGAAAGATTTGAGAAGGAAAGACTAAAAAGATTGGTTTAAAATACTTCAAGCAGCATTTGATTGTGTTCAGAGTAACGCTTCTTGTTGTTTTTTGTTTGTTTGCTTCTGGCAGTTTTGTCTTGTTTTACTTTTGGGGAGAAAACATATATATATTTCATGGGGCAATATGATCAGAAAATTTATGAAGTTCGATCTCTTAAGAATTCACGTTAAAGATGAACCATCCTAAAAAGACTCATGCAGGGCAAAAACAGATAAAATCTTGGTCTAACTTATATTCTATGTAGAATTATCCAAAACAGTGGTGACAGGATTGGTAAGATTTGTGTCTTATTGTCTTCATATCTCACCATGGAACAAACTTCAGGGGAGAATCTACAGAAACATCATAGGAAAACAAATGTCTGAACCCAAGAGCAAAGTGGTAATAAAGAAAAGCAGACATTATTACCTAGCTTTTCACATGGTAGAGAAAGAAAAATGAACAAGTTAAAATGCACATTAAAGCTTTAAAACCCAAATTGGCCTTTTTTAAATGATTGAAAGCATACAGAATAAAACACTAGGGACATATGTCATTGATACAAAGAAAGAAGTGTTCCACAGAAGTGATTTCACTACTACATAAAATATCATCAGTTATATACTGATTACCAGAAAAGTTTAAAATATGAATAAAAGACCATAAGAAATACATATTTAAAAAATAAATATTTCTACTCACAGGAACCCTGAAGATATTGTTTTAGAAACAAACATATTGAGCGTGATTCTCAACTGAGACAAAAGATGGACAAAATGTAAGACTTTCCCCAGGGAGTAAAATTAATAGGTCTAAAACTTTCTAGATCAAATGTAATAGCACAGCCATTGTTTCAAATGGCTAAAAATGCTTTAGGAAATGTTAAGATAAAAAAAGAAGGCCTTTGACAAAATTCAACAGCCCTTTATGCTAAAAACACTCAGTAAGCTAGGTATCAATGGAACGTATCTCAAAATAATAAAAGCTATTTATGACAAACCAACAGCCAATATCATACTGAATGGGCAAAAACTGGAAGCATTCCCCTTGAAATGTGGCACCAGACAAGGATGCCCGCTCTCACCACTGCTATTCAATATAGTATTAGAAGTTCTAGCCAGAGCAATCAGGCAAGAAAAAGAAATAAAGGGCATTCAAATAGGAAAGGAGGAAGTCAAATTGTCTCTATTTGCAGACGACATGATTGTATATCTAGAAGACCCCATTGTCTCAGCCCCAAACCTCCTGAAACTGATAAGCAAGTTCAGCAAAGTCTCAGGATACAAAATCAATGTGCAAAAATCACATGCATTCCTATACACCAGTAACAGACTTAAAGAGAGCCAAATCAAGAACAAACTTCCATTCACAATTGCCACAAAGAGAATGAAATACCTAGGAATACAACTAACAAGGAATGTAAAGGACCTCTTCAAGGAGAACTACAAGCCACTGCTCAACGAAATAAGAGAGGACACAAACAGATGGAGAAACATCCCATGTTCATGGTTAGGAAGAATCAATATCGTGAAAATGGCCATACTGCCCAAAGTAATTTACAGATTCAATGCTATCCCCATCAAGCTACCAATGACCTTCTTTGCAGAACTGGAAAAAACCACCTTCAACTTCATATGGAACCAAAAGAGAGCCCGCATAGCCAAGTCAATTCTAAGCAAAAAGAACAAAGCGGGGGGCATCACACTACCAGACTTCAAACTATACTACAAGGCTACAGTAATCAAAACAGCATGGTACTGGTACCAAAACAGAGATATAGACCAATGGAACCGAACAGAGGTCTCGGAGGCAACACAACATATCTACAACCATCTGATCTTTGACAAACTAGACAAAAACAAGCAATGGGGAAAGGATTCCCTGTTCAATAAATGGTGTTGGGAAAGCTGGCTAGCCATGTGCAGAAAGCAGAAACTGGACCCCTTCCTGACACCTTACACTAAAATTAACTCCAGATGGATTAAAGACTTAAACATAAGACCTAACACCATAAAAACCCTAGAAGAAAATCTAGGCAAAACCATTCAGGACGTAGGTGTAGGCAAGGACTTCATGACCAAAACGCCAAACGCATTGACAACAAAAGCCAAAATAGACAAATGGGACCTAATCAAACTCCACAGCTTCTGCACAGCAAAAGAAACAATCATTAGAGTGAATCGGCAACCAACAGATTGGGAAAAAATTTTTGCAGTTTACCCATCTGACAAAGGGCTGATATCCAGAATTTACAAAGAACTAAAGCAGATTTACAAGAAAAAAACTAACAAGCCCATTCAAAAGTGGGCAAAGGATATGAACAGACACTTCTCAAAAGAAGACATACGTAAGGCCAACAAACATATGAAAAAATGCTCATCATCACTGGTCATCAGAGAAATGCAAATCAAAACTACACTGAGATACCATCTCACGCCGGTTAGAATGGTGATCATTAAGAAATCTGGAGACAACAGATGCTGGAGAGGATGTGGAGAAATAGGAACACTTTTGCACTGTTGGTGGGAGTGTAAATTAGTGCAACCATTGTGGAAGACAGTGTGGCGATTCCTCAAGGACATAGATATAGAAATTCCATTTGACCCAGCAATCCCATTACTGGGTATATACCCAAAGGATTACAAATCGTTCTACTATAAGGACACGTGTACACGAATGTTCATTGCAGCACTGTTTACAATAGCAAAGACCTGGAACCAACCCAAATGCCCATCCACGATAGACTGGATAGGGAAAATGTGGCACATATACACCATGGAATATTATGCAGCCATCAGAAACGATCAGTTTGGGTCCTTTGTAGGGACATGGATGAACCTGGAAACCATCATTCTCAGCAAAGTGACAGAAGAGCAGAAGATCAAACACCGCATGTTCTCACTCATAGGCGGGTGTTGAACAATGAGAACACATGGACACAGGGAGGGGAGCACTACACACTGGGGTCAGTTGGGGGGAAATAGGGGAGGGAGGGTGGGGGGTGGGAAGCTGGGGAGAGATAGCAAGGGGAGAAATGCCAGATGTAGGTGATGGGGAGGAAGGCAGCAAATCACACTGCCACGTGTGTTCCTATGCAACAATTTTGCATGTTCTTCACATGTACCCCAAAATGTAAAATGCAATAAAATAAATGGGAAAAAAAAAATCCTCAAAAAAAAAATCCTCAAAACTCTTAAGTGCAGTAGTCCAATAAATGGTCATTCTAGCAATCCCCATTGCTATTGAAAATTTTTAACTCTCCTGTTTCTAGATAAAAAGTGTTGATTGACTTGAGCTCTGGCAAAATCTGCAGCTCTGTTGATTCTCAGTTATTCCTCTCTAAATGGCCCATAAAATATTACCTTCTATTATCTCTTTTCCTGGATTTTATTAGTGAAGAAATGTTGCCATTCATAACGAGGGCAAACTGGAGCTATGATATTTGTGAAGTTAGAAACTCATAGGCAAATACGGGCTTTTCACAATTATTCCTCCTCATTTCCTTCATCTCACACTCCCAATTTCTTCCCATTTCCGCTCCCTCCCCCATTTCTTTCCTCTAGATAACTAGACTTTGCCTACAGTTTTTGACTGGCCAAAGTAATGTGGCTATAAATATTTTGGCATAATTTTGATAGTATTATAACTTGCTTGGCTTCTCTTATCTTCAAAATTTCATAGGGGTATGACATTGATATTCCCTGTGTCTTCTTTACTAGCTCTTTGGAAAATAAGGTCCCAGGAGAGACTTGAAGTTGGGTTGATGTAACTTTGCAAGTACAAATAAACTGCACTTATTCAAAAGGAAGACAGCGCAAGCTTCCACTGTTGATAGACATTTATTTCCACCCGGGCATCTGAATGAAATATATATGACAGCAAATAACAAAATGATGACGCTAAAAAGGGAAAACTTCATACTTTATTTTTGTTGGATCCAGTAAAGGATTTTTTTAGTTCAATTTATCCGTTTCAGCCAACAAGGTAAAGTGAATAACTTTTTACATTTGGAGAATTCTTCTATTGCTGGCAGTATGTTATAATTCATGCTGGCATTTGCTTGTTGCCTAATCTTAGCTCAGTTATATTCAACAAAGGGCTAAGCATAATTGAAGGTGGGAAATAAAATAGGTGGTGGAATTGTAGTCAATAATAAAGTATGCTTTGGGGTTCATTTATTAATATTTCATTCTGGCACCATTTCAGAGATTTCTGGGGGACAAGGTGACATACTCACCCTGAATCCTAGGAAAATATGTAAAGAAGCAGTAGTTATTATTGAGGAAGTATATTGATAACGGAGGGCTAAGGCATGCGTGACATGGGCTTGGATCTGTCCCCCACTGAGGGAGGACAAACATTAGTTGTCTACAAATTTAACTATTAGGTGTGCTGGGATAACAGGACAATAATCTGGAGAGTAGTAGAAAGCATGCTTCCAAAGAAAGTAAGAAATGTCTACTACACTCCAGGGGAGGGAATCATTTCTGATCATTGTTTATTATTCCTTTCTTGTTCCTCCTTGTCAAAGGAGAAGAGACTGATGTTGGTGAATATCCACCTTGTATAAAAGTTTAAGAGATCTCTGTAAACATTGAAGAGGTCTTACACAAGACCTAGATTTTTGGTGCTCTCTCTCTCAGAGGCCTACCTATTGCAGTGGGCGTTTTCTCCATTAATCCCTCTTTCATGTGTTAAAAAGTTTCAGGCAGGGATTACCTATTCTGCGAAGAAGGCCTATAATTTCTCCGTTCCTCAGACTATAACTGAGTGGGTAGATGAGGTAGAATGTACTATTTTTTTTAGTCACTACCGCTTCATTGCAGAAGCAAGTATCTATGACCAAAAGAATACTGTAGTAGACTACATTGTTTTGAAATTTGTCGCTGCTCCCATCAACCAGATGTATTATACATTCCTACATATTGATGCCAGTCTTGGTCGTCTGACTTGCTATGCCCAAAAAAACATGAATGATATAATGATAATGCCACTTCTAACACTTCTAAGCAGAAGCTTCGAGAGCTATCACGTGATGATTCTGTCTTTTATTCTCTCTAAAATGAATCTGATGTTTCCTACTCCCTATCCTAGAAGCTAAAATAAAGGAGACAGGGACCAGAGCCACAGGCTCCCCACAGTCAAACCACAATTGTCATGTAATATCATTAATCTTTTATTGTACTAAGACATTAACATTTGGGATGTACTTGTTACTGTAGCATAGCATAGAGAAAGGTGACTAATACAATAAGTGGAAACTATAATTAGGATGCCTCAGTAAAAAATCTAGAATGAGTGTCTTTGGCTCTGGGATCAGGCAGGTGACATTCACCCAACTATTACTGGTGCCAAGAAGGATGGAGATGCATGCCATACAGTGGCAAACATCTGCTAAAACTGTTTTCTATAATAATTGTACCTAATTAGCTTGTAGCTTTAGCTAAAGTTGAAAAACAGAATGCAGTGGTGTGACTTAATTTCCAGGAATGAATTTAATATATATTTTTAAAATCTGTAAGACATATATGACATCAGAAAATAAGTGGCTAGTTTGCAAACAGATTAAAAAGTTTATCAAATCTAGAAATTCCTTGACCTTCAAAGTTAGAATGCAACTGGTTCTCACTTCTACCCATAAAAAAAGATAAAACTGAAAAATGAAAAATACAAAAGTCTGCAAAACCTCAACCTAGTGTCAAGACCAAACCTAATAGAGCCATATGAATTTTAAGGCATCTGAACTGGTTAATGCAGCATCCATTAAATGTACTTAATTGGACAAAGTATCTTGGAAGAAAAAGACTAAAGATTTGACCCTTCCACGGGAGACCTAATAAATTAAAGTTGCCCTTAATTAAATCTAGAGACATTTATTTTAAAGAGCTAAGAGTGTAGCATGAGCACATATGGGCTAAATGGCATAAAAAAGATAAATTGGGAATGTCATTCAGCCATAAAAAGGAAGTTCTGTCATTTGTGACAACATGGGTGAACTTGGAAGACACTATGCCCAGTGAAATAAGCCAGTTACGGAAAAACAAATACTGTATGATTCTACTTATATGAAGTATCTAAAATAGTCAAATTTATAGAAGCGGACAATATAGTAATGGTTATCAGGGGCTGATGACCCCTAGAAAAATGGGAAGTTGCTCTAAAATGGGTATAAAGTTTCATTTTTGATAGGAAAATAAGTTCTAGATATCTGCTATACAACATAATACCTATAGTTAACAATATAGTATTGTGCATTTCAAAATTATGAAGGTAGATCTCATGTTAAGTGCTTTTAATAGACACACACACATAAGCACAGAAGCACAAGGAAACTTTGAGAAATATTGAATATATCTGTTACTCTGATTATGGTGATGGTATCACAGGTGTTTGCATAGTTCAAATACATCAAATTGGTCACAAAAAACATGTGAGGTTCTTTGTATATCACAACAAAGCAAAAGAAGAATTAGCTAACCACATTTTTGAGAGGGTGGTACTGCTTTAAAAAAAAAAAGCCATGAATTAGGTTGAAAAAGAAGCAAGAGAGGAGCAATCACCTAATCAAAGTATGTTTTACATGTCTGGTACAGGAGGGCCCTCAGGATACTGATGCAAAAGAACTTCAGAATTACTAAGGAACAATGATTGCTGAACATGGTTGATACATTTGGTTCTGTGTCCCCAGCAAAATTTCATCTCAAATTGTGATCCCCACATATCAGAGGAGAGATCTGGTGAGAGATGATTGGATCATGGGGACAGTTTCCCCAGGCTGTTCTCATGATAGTGGATGAGTTCTCATGAGTTCTCATGATTCAAACATGTGGCACTTCCCTCTTCGCTCTCTCTCTCTCTCCTGACGCCATGTAAGACAAGCCTTGCTTCCCCTTCAGCTTCTGCCATGACCGTAAGTTTCCTGAGGCCTTCCCAGCCTTGTGGTACTGTGAATCAATTAAATCTCTTTTCTTTACAAATTACCCAGTCTCAGGTAGTTCTTTATAGCGGTATAAGAGCAGACTAATGCAAAGGTATATTCTCCTTTTCTGAATAGCAATGTTTATTGGGGTTACCCCTCCCCTAGTCCATTACATAAATAGGTTGTAGGGGAAAATATACATTTATTGTATAGTTAATAACTCTCCAGATTAGCAAAGCCACATCCAGAGGTGATGCAAACGTAATCACTCACAGACTTTGAACCTGACTCTATGATTGACACTGCACTTGGGGAGAGGCTGAATGTGCTTTGCTTATGAAAGAAAATGAAACAAATATTTACACTCAAAGTGTAAACATTTGTCAACTGTATTATTACTGTAAAAATATCCACAGCTTTTTTCTAAAAGGTAGATTACATATCTCTGTCACTCTGATATCAAGCTTGTCATTTGACTTGTTTTAGCCAACGAAATATCTGTAGAAGTAACAGGTGCTACATCTAAGAAAAGTTATTTCACAAATCAGCCACTTCTTTATTTCTCTGTACCACCAGCCTAATATCCTGAATGGCATCTACATCTTCATTCTGGATCCTGGAATAAAGACGTAGAGCAGGGCCTAATATGACCTACAGCCAATGGCCAATGTAAACAAGAACTAAACCTTTATTTTTGAAAGCCACAGATATCTGAGACAGCTTGTTACCACAATATCATCAAAAAAAAAAAAAAAGCTGATTAATACAATGACTTGGTTCAGTGAAATATATCAGTACCAATGGTGACCTCTTGTCTAAGTTGAATTCTGCAATTCATATACCAGTATTCTAATTAAAATAAAAGTCTGTATCTCAACTGATTGAAAACTTGGAAAACCTTCAAATCCTTACATTATTTGATTGCTTTCCATGTCCCAGATACTCAGATAAGTGCTTTACATTTTTGGCCTCATTATAACTCATGAAACTGTATTGTTCTATCATTTAAAAGATAAAGCATCTGAACTGAAGAGATTATGTAACCAGCCTAAAGTCGCTCAGATCACATATGTTCTGATTCCAGATCCTGCATTGCTAACCACTGTTCTCAAGTACTCAGAATAATCTTTCTCCTCTAATACTTTCTCTTTCTTCTTCTCCCCAATACACAATGTCCAGTATGCGAAATTAACCTCTCATTTGAACTATGCTTACAATGATCCTTTGTCTAAACCAAGTATCAGAACAGGGTCTGACCAGAAATTTTGTGATGAAAGAGAATCTTAAAAATGTATTGCCCCCAAAAGCAATAGGCAGTACTAAAGTCTTTTATCTTTCTGCTTGCAGTTCTACAACAAAGGCTGTACTAAGGTAACCTTCTAATCTAAGAGAAAACAAATACTTCTAAGCACTTTCAGCTGGTTTTCTCCCCTCAGGCTCAGCATCAACCTAAGAAGAGCACCTCCAACAGCTACAACAGCAATAGACAGCAGATGTTTTCTTTTTAGCTAGACTAAAATTGAATACTAAAAAATCTGCAGTTCTGCTCCCTGCCTTTTCTAAATTGCTCTCTGTGTAACCCTATGTAATCCAGCAAACCAATACAGTCCTAATATAAAACACAATGCAACTATATTTTATGATTGCCTTTACAATGCATTGGAATAGTGGAAAGAATACCAGCTTGGAATTTGCTCCAGCTATTTTCCTTAAATTTGTCCTTTTAACTTCTGAAGTTTGTGTCTTAATCTGGAAAAAGCGAATGATATCTCAGATTTCTGCTGTTTAAACTAAAGGAATTAAATTTAAGATTATACATTGATATGGTTTGGCTGTGTCCCCACCCAAATCTCATCTTGAATTGTAGTTCCCGAAATCCCCAACTGTTGTGGGAAGGTCCTGGTGGGAGGTAATCAAATCATGGGATGGGTCTTTTTTGTGCTGTTCTTGTGACAGTAAGTCTCATGAGATCTGATGATGGTTTTACAAAGGGCAGTTCCCTTGTACATGCTCTCTTACCTGCCACCATGTAAGACATGCCTTTGCTCCTCCTTCACCATCTGCCATGATTGTGAGCCATCCCCAGCAATGTGGACCTGTAAGTCCATTAAACCTCTTTTTCTTTATGAATTACCCCATCCCTGATATGTCTTTATTAGCAGTGTGAGAACAGACTAATAAATACACTGATCAGTCAAGGCTAGGTGACAACTTTTAAATTTCATCAGCTTCAAACAAAGCTTATTTATTTTTATATGTGCAAAATGTGGCTGGTGAGTGACGGGTGGAGATTAACCCACAGTCACTCAGGGTCTGAGGTAGATGCTGCCATCTTGGAGCTACACCATGGGGTATTTGTGATCTTCATTTCACTGTGGCCAGGGAAGAGAGTACTAAAGAATCTCACACTAAAAATTAAATGCCTTAACCAGAAAGTGACAATTTTACTTTCTGTCACAGATCATGGCTCCATCTAACTGCTGGAGTGCAGTTTGTAATAGAAAGTAATTCCTCCTATATTCCCAGAAAGATATGAGAACAATAGATGTATTAGTGCTAGAAGTCCCTTTCATAACTACTGTTTGTGGCACATCTCATCCATAGCAGACATTGTCAGTATACATTCATATTATTTAACAATTTTTTAATCTTTATGTACTGAGTTTTACTCTCCACACAATCATAAATCAAAACAAGCTCCAGTGCTGAGGCTTTTCACAAACTATTCCACAAAGTATTCGAGTATGTGAGCCATCTCCAAAATTTTCTGCGGAAACGCTGTAAGTCATTTAAGTAATAAGCATAGGCTCATGAAAATATCAACAACTGAACATTGAATTAGCTCAAAGACAAGAGGGAGAAGAGACATACAATGAATGGCACAGTTAAACCTCTAGAACAGGGACAAAATAGGAAGACAATAAGTTTTGCTAGTATTTACAACTCTTTGGTTTGAACTTGTTCACCCTATGTCACGTCTGATAACTAATTAGAATCTGTAATGTGATTTGGGTTTTATTTGCACTTCCACTTTGAAAACAAAAATGTTGTGTTATACATAATTGAAATAAATGTTGTTAAAATGTATGTATAATAATTTTAATTATAACTCCTCTGGTAGCTAAATATCCTGTTTTCCAATTGCTTTACTCAGAGAGACTGCTAGTAAGACCTAAGATGGACCTTAAAATCTGGTATTTATGTTTAAAAATTAATGTAAGAGCACTTCCTCCAATGTCTGTATACTAAACTAAAATAACTGGGTAGAGTTGTTAAGAATATTTTAGGTCTTGAGATTCTTCTTAACTACTCATAGCACATTTTGATTAAATCATAAGGACATTTCAAAGGTTGTTACTATTTACTGTGTGAGGGAAACATATTTTTGAAGAAAGGCATAGGTCAATATGTTCAATAATTTTTAAGGACATTTGTTAGAATTCTAATAATTTTAAGTGTTCAAGAAAAATTGCTGCCCTTACATTAGGCAATTACAGTAACAAGAATAGATTTGTTATATATAGTATAAGTATTTTGGGGGTAAAAAATTTTTGGAGCAAGCTAGATGACAGTTATGCAGGAAAAGAATGACCTGTCCATTATGCAGCATATTTGTGCTATGTCTTCCTTACCAAGAAGAAGTATGAGCAAAGAATCAGAAACGTACCATTATGTTCAGTTTTCAAGAATAGTGCTCCAAAGTGAAAAGAATTTTTGTATGTATTTTACTGGTAATAAAAGTCAGCATCTTAAGTCAAGCAAGAAAAATAGAAAAGGTCTGGAGTGACAAGAGAAAGAAAAAGAAAACGCTGGAGAACGAGTTTACTTAACCTCCAGAACAGAACTGGGGCAAACAAAGAACACTTGGTGAAGACATAGCAAACATACACACACAGATATTTAATCAGCTAAGAGCTACAGCAATGTGAAGCTGTATAACAACACTGGTCATCAAATGCAAGGTTAAATCTTTTCAGGCGTACAGCTTATAACTGTTGCCTATTTCCTGGAAATTTCCATCTGAGTTTTAAAATAAATTTGACATGAAAGCTGGTCAAGTCGCTGTATAGACAAGTAAAGTTAGACTTTACCCTCTTTGGTTTAATATAAATATTTTAGAATTGCTGCTCATTGTTTACAGTCTGTCCATAGATTGACTAATGATAATAATGTTTTCACAAATAATTTACTTTTATAAAGACTGGATCATGGTTTATCCGACATATTTTATGAAAGGAATACCATCTATCTTATCTCTATTTTTCCTGTTAACAAAAACTTAACATGCAAGCATACAGCCTAAGGAAATATCCAGGGTTAGGATGATATGTTCAATCCTAATTTGTAAAATCAAACAAAAATAGTGCTATTGTTTAATTTTATGCTATTAGATGTTGTTAGTTTTAGCTGTTACCCTACTCAGAGGTAATGAAACTATCACAACTATTCACTCAGAAGCAATGAAATTTATATTCACTAATCAATCTCAGACTGTTAATGCAGATTTAATATATGCAGATAAGGAGGAGGCACAATACTTGTCTCATTAATATTGTTCTCTCCATTAATTTCATTCTTTATTCCTAGAGTAAATGTTATACTATGGTACCTGAACATTTAGAATATAAACTGGTAATACGTTTTGCACTAGTAAGCCAAGGGTCAGCCTCCAGATTTTTCAAAGATAAACTTCCTCTATGCTATTTGGAAATAGTGCCATTTGATCTGAGTTATCCCAATTGGCAGTTTTATTTTAAAGAAACGTACTTCTCACTGCTCTCAGCTCTGCCACAGACATCTTCGGCCTTGTTTCTCTTCAACCTTCAGTACTCATTCCATAAATTGTTGAACTAGCCTCAGTTGAAGCATTCAAAGCAGGAAAAAAAATCACAGAAAACCAAAAGTAGTTCTCCAAAACCAAAAGCAGTCCTTTTAAAAGACTGCTTTGAAAGACTCAAACTCCAAGCTAATTATCAACAACTATCTAAAGTATAAAGGGACTTTGGGGTAATTTTCAGTGTAAGTAATCACAAATGACTAAGAATAACTTATTCAGTTAGATCCTTGTGACAACACATATGCATGTACATATGCACTGAAACTGTTTTTACTCTCAGATTAAAATCTTGAAAACAGCATCTAATAAGAATCTTCACATATCTGTTTTAAAAAAAAAAAGTCAGATTTTCAAGCCCCTTTCCTGTAGTTTCTTCCATGTAATTTGTATGCTAATTATTGCTTCTAGTTATTATGATTGTCTGACAGTTGAGAAATATTTTTCTGAAACAAATGGAAAGCTCTTTCTGGAAAAGATTCTAAGGCTCAATTGAGGCTAGAGAAGGAATCAGATTACAGCCTGGAGTAAATGTACCTCTACAAAACTAGCATGGGAAAATAATCATGAAAAAAAAAGGAGAAAGGGAAGGAAAAGGTAGAGGAAGGCAAAAAAGAAAAGGTTGATTAGGATCGAAGGATATCGTGATTCATGATTTGCTGACAAACTCAGCTTAGGACTGAATTTTTCTGAAGTGGCATATCTGAAAATAAGTTATGGAATCCCAGATTGGTAAGCAAGTCAGTATACTCACTTACTTATAGACTCTCCCTATTCCATCCAAATATAAGAAAGAAAAAAAAAAAAACTAGCAATTTGGGAAAGCAAATCCTTGGAAATGTTACCAACTTCAGTAAAGCGTCTATAGTCTAACAAAAAAGAAGAAAGATGAATCAAGGACATAGAACTATACGTTATATATTAAAAGTTAGTTTGTATCAACATAATTATTTATGTACAACATAAAAATATACAAACAATAAAAATCTGAAGTGATTTCAAATTAAGAGGTAGGGGATGTGTATTTCATTGGCACAATATAAGTAAAAAGTAAATATTAGAAGATTAAAAGTTAAAATATTCCTTTTAAATTTTAAGGGTAACAGTGAAAAAGAAATAAATGTAAGGGAAAATTACCCTGCAGGATATACAAGGGAAGGTATAGATAAGGGAAACAAGAGTAAGAGAAAAAAGGAATAACTGTCAGTAAAGGAAAAAATATATATCTCAAATAGTCTAATAGAATGAAATACCAACAAAATAAAAATAAAAGAATGATACAGAGGGAAGATAAGTTTACAGATATAATCCCAAAAGCATAATTATAAAAAGTGAGAATGAATTAAACCTTATATTTCTAGGCGGATTCTCTAAGATTCCCCACCTTGTCTTACACCCATTTATTTGCACATACGTTCAAGGTACTTGCATGAAACTTACTTATATTAAAATAATCCCCAAAAAGTGAAAAAAAAATGGAAGCACATCTAGAAGGGTTCTGGTTAAGTATGTTTGATTAAAAATAAACTTGCTCCCAAAACCTCACTGAAATATAAATAAAAGAATATAAAGCCTCCACAAACAAGAAAAGAGAATGGCAAAGGACACAATAGCTAATGAAATATGATAATACTGGCAGTCGGAAAGCAAATGGGTAAGTGGAGATGTTGTAAATAACATAAAACATGCTTCAGTTTACAAGGGTCATCCAAGGAAATACACTGATTCATGTCGTTGTGGGAAAGGCTCAGGTATGAGAGCCAGCCAACACTTCTGAGGGCTGTTTTGTAGATGAAGGGGAAAACCTTAAAATCAATATAAAAGGTTACTAGGCTCCAGATCTCCTTTAAAAGCCAGTTGTAATGTGACTACACCTACAAACTTTGAAAGAAACACGAGTCTCATTATTTCGGTATGTAAAGGCAAAGTAACATTTAACTGAAGGAAAGCAGAAATTACTAGATGTGATATAGTGTTATGCTGTAAACAGCAAGTGAAAGTCAACACACAACGCAGAGACCTTCCCTCTCCACTTAACTCCTCCTCAAGCTTCCTCTCCAGTTTGACACAATAACCGCAGGCAAAAGACTGGACAATCTCTGTTTGGAGAAATGAATCAACCAAAGGAAAAATACAGTAATACCAGCAGTCACATCTCCAAATAAATTAGCCTATCAGTTAAAAAGTCTTAGATTTCCTTCCAAGCAGTCAGTATTGCCTATTTGTTAAACATGAATAGATAATCAAGTAGCACCTCCCATTAAAGAACGATGTTAACACAGAGAGCAGAAATCAAACCAAAAAAGCCAAAAGGAAAGTAGAGAAACAAAGACAATAAAGGGACTCAAACTTTATATGTGTATGTGTGTATGTATATATATATATACATATATATGTAATTACAAATGATATGTTTGGTGAGAAAAAAAGAGACTAAGCTTCCATTAAATATTTCTAAAGGAAGAATCATTCCAAGAAAAAAGAGTAGCATCTTCCAGTATTCTACTTGGATGATGTAGTTATTAAGCCAAATTCAGGAAGGGGCCAAATCATGAGGAGGCAAATGGTGAGAGAAGGCGTCTCTACTATGTGCACTGATGTTCCCATACTGTCCACGGCACAATGCTATCATATCTCTGTAATAAAATAACACTGTCTAATACTCTGTGTTGACATCTAAGTGCCTAGCACAATCCTGTAAAGATAATGTTCATTGTAAACAAAAACTTGAGATTTTCTTATTAGAAAGTCAAATAAATGGCTAAATTTACTACAGTTCTGAATAAAGCAAGAAATAGCAACATAAACAAATAATTTACAAATATGGATGTAAATGCCAGAATAAATGTTCAAATAAATGAAAGCACTTGAATCTAAACTTTAGGAACTGGGAAATGGAAATGTAAAGCACGGTAATCTTGTTTATGGAATATGACTTGTTGAGCTATTTGACTTCTCAAACCATGTGTGTGTGTATATACATATATATATAATTTTTAAAGTCAAAGATATGGTTAATAAAGCAAATGAGTCACTCTGCAAATTCAAAAACAACACACATAAGAAAAGGAAAAAAGAAGAAAAGAAGAAATAAAGAGGAAGATGGAAGGGAAAGAGGGAAGAGGGAAGAAAGGGAAGATGAAAGGAAGGAAAGAGAGGCCAGATTTAAAAAATGTTCATTAAAAAGTTATATGTAATATATTATATGTAATATCAGACAAAGGGCAAATGTGAGGCAAAGAACAAATAAAAAGGTCAATGGGAAATAATCCTCCTAAAATTTTATGAAGATATTTATTCCACATTTGAATCGAGGTCTATGTAAGTGTCAACAAAGCATACATTTACAGCATCACAATAATTAGAAGTTTGTTCCAAATTATTTTTTAAAGTATATAAGACTAATATTAATATTTAACAAAGAAAAACTCATAAAACCATAACAAATATGACTATTAATGCAAAGCTATTCAATAAAACATTACTGAATAGAATTATACATTTTAAGGAAAATACTATATGACAAAGAAGGGCTGTTTTGGGAATGCAATAATGTTTAATATTGGTAAGTTATTACTTATGAATAATTAACATGATCAAATCATAGCTGTTGACAAAAATTATCATTGTGCCCAATAAAAATTGTCATTGTCATGCACAGTGGCTCACATCTGCAATCCCAGCACTTTGGAAGGTGGAGGCGAGAGGATCACTTTAGCCCAGGAGCTCAAGACCAGCCTGGGCAACATGGCAAAACCCTGTCTTTATTTAAAAAGAAAACATAGAAATTATCAAGGATGGTGATATGCAAAAGTAGTCCTAGCTACTAGGTAGACAGAGGCAGGCAGATTGTTTGAGCCCAGCAGCTCGAAATTACAGTGAGCTATGATTGCACGACTGCACTCCAACCTGGGCAATAGAGCAAGACCCTGTCTCTAAAAAATAATGCAAATCAAAACAATATCAAGCACAATGATTAAGTTGGAACCTCAGAAGTCTTCCTTTTAATGTCTAGATCAAAACAAGAAAGTCAAAAGCAGTACAAAGGCTTTGGAAAGAAGGTAAAACACTGCCAATAGTTTTTAGATAATTATATATGTCGAAACCCCAGGTTTAATATTACAAATAAATTTAAAATCTCCCATTTTATAAAATCAATGTGTAAGAATGAATAGTTTCCAGTGCACTAACAACAATAGTTATTATTTAAATTTAGTTCCATGTTTATGGAAAAACAAAAAATATTACATACATGGTAATAAGCAATAAGTCAAAAGTATGGAAAGAATATAATAAAACACTGATGAGGAACAAAATAAAATATTTTAATAAATGGAAAGATGCATCATGTTCCTGGATACAAATGTTCATTTTATAAAGTTGTCAATATCTCCTAAACTGGATCCTCAATTTATTGGGAAACCAAATAAAAGATTAATAAATGACAAACTGACAATAAAGGTCAGTTAGGAAAAAAATTCAAGAATAGCCAAGAAACCCATCAAATTTAAAACTGATAGTTGGTACAATTTTAAGGGATTTGAAAATGTATTATAAAGCTCAAATAATGAAATGAAACAGGAATTGAAAATAAATCAACAGGGTATGCATCACTTAGTTCAGAATACTATCAATTTTTAAAACCAAAGAATATTTTTTAAAAGAACTTAAAAGAATTAAGGTACTCAACTATCCACAGATAAGAAATCAATCACATTACAAGAATATTTAGTTTTCCAGAATTGTATACATAGATAAACAAATAGTAACCATTATACACCTTTAAACTATCATAATTAATGTTCATATAACTTTTCACACATGTGAAAAACTTACTACAGCTCACCTAATAAATGAACAAATTTGAAATCTAATATTTTCATTTTATAAAATCAATTACTACTTTCATTTCCCTCTCTTATTTTTTGGCATATTATATTTTACATCAAAATGTGTATAGATCCCCAAATTTAGGATTATTTTTGCTTTTAACTATCGATTCCCTTTTTTTTTTTTTTTTTTTTTGAGACAAAGTCTTGCTCTGTTGCCCAGGCTGGAGCGCAATGGTGAGATCTCTGCTCACTGCAACCTCCACATCCCAGGATCAAGCGATTCTCCTGCCTCAGTCTCCCAAGTAGCTGGGATTATAGGCGTGTGCCATCACACATGACTAGGTTTTGTATTTATAGTGGAGATGAGGTCTTATCATGTTGGCCAGGCTTGTCTCGAACTCCTGACGTCAAGTGTTGCACCTGCATCAGCCTCCCAAAGTGCTGGGAATACAGGCATAAGCCACCACGCACAACTCAATTAATCTATTACAGAGAATAAAACTAAAAACAAAATCATATATTATTTTTACCCAGTTTATCATTTCTAGAATTCTTAATATTTTATGTAAATTTAAATTTTTATCTTGTATAAATTTTTACAGTTTCCTTTCATATTTCTTATACTTCAGATGTGCAGACAGTTTCTTCAGCATTGTGCATGTGTGTGTGCATGTCGCTCAATGACAGCCTATCACCACCTTGTACTCATGCAGAGCCCATAGCACGAATGAACTTCTCCAAGTACTCTTGTCAAACCTCAGACACTGACAATTCTAGCTTATCTGTGTGGCTAAGAAGGGCTTTTTCATGTCCCCTGCCTTTTCACCAATTTTTCTCTTCAATACCTGATAAAGGCTGATAAAAAAATACTAGTTAGTGACTGGATGCACCCCTCTTTCTGGGGTTGTCAGGATTCTAAAATGTCCCAATACCCCTTACTCAGCTTTTATAAAAGCTACTTTAAATTTGGCTCTGTATTATCCAGATAACTGAATCTAGCCTCTTACAGTCTTAAGGATTTCAAAAATACTAATTTGTTTTCCCACCAACAGTGTTTAAGTTATCTCTTTTGTCCTTATCCTTGACAATATCTGTTATTTTGTGAATTCTTAATGATAGCCCTTCTGATGGGTGTAAGATAGTGGTTTTAATTTGCATTTCTCTGATAATTAATGATGGTGAGCATTTTTTTCATATACTTGCTGGTCATTTGCATGTCTTCTTTTAAAACACGTCTATTCATTTTCTTTGCCCACTTTTTAATGGGTTACTTATTTATCGTTGTTGAATTGTTTGAATTCTTCATCAATCTGAATATTAGTTCCTTGTGGAAAACAGTATGAAGATTTCTCAAAGAATTAAAAAATAGACTTGCCATTCATTCCAGCAATCACACTACTGGGTATCTAACACCCCCAAAAAATATATGCAAAAGACAACCTGAACTCACATGTTTATCACAACACTGTTCCCAAAAGCAAAAATATGGAATCAATCTAAGTGTCCACCAATGAATAATTAAAGAAAATATAAAATATATATACCATATATACCATAGAATACTACTCTGCCATAAAAATGAATGAAATCATATATTTTGCTGCAACATGGATGGAACTTGAGGATTTTATCTTAAGTGGAACAACTGTGACACAGGAAGTCAAACACTGTATGTTTTCACTTATAAGTGAGAGCTAAATATACACATGGACATAGAGTGTGGACACTGGAGACTTGTAAGGGTGGAAGGGTGCTAGAGCTGTGAGAAATGAGAAATTACTTAATCAGTACAATGTAACATTATTTAGGTCATGGTTACACTAAAAGCTAAGATTTCATCACTATGCAATACCCACATAACAAAACTGCCCTTGTACTCTTTAAATTTATACAAATGTTAATATTTTTAAAACATTTTAAATTCTGTTTAAATTTCTTATTTAAATTTAATTAAAATAATCAAATCAGTAAATTTAAACTTATTATGAGAAATAATCTTCCCTACAACATAATACAGCAAAAAATTGTCAATTTTATTTGCTACTCATGATCACCATGTAAATATTGTGCCAGACACATTAATAAAATAGCCATAAATTTTTAAAGAAATTGATCTTTGGTTGTATTTTTAAGTAGTGAATACTAAAGTTATGCAGTTTTCTAACTGTGGTGGACAGAAACCAGCTCAGCTTTAACATATTTGACATGATACATTTTTGTACCTGAGGATCCATTTGAGATTACCAGACTATAACAAATACAAAAATTTTACTTAAATCCAACTGTGTAAAATAAGATGTAAAAGTTAATGAGGTCTTCAGCTGTAAAAAACTACCCCCTCACTCAAAAAGGAATATCTTTTAAAACAGTTGTTATCAAACTGCTTCATGTTAGAACTATTTGGGGAGCTCTGAAGATTCACAATGCATCCTATATAAGTTAAATCATAATCTCTAGGGATAGAACCCTGGCATCTCAAATATTTAAAACTCTTCAGATATGTTCTTTTTGCAGTTGAGTTTAAGGGACAGTGGCTTGAACAAGACAGGAGATAACTGTTACGTAAAAAGCAGTTTGGAGATTATATGCAGCTCTACATGGTCATCAGGGACTTGGACTCCTCTTTTTCCACAGTTCTATCTTTAAGAGCCTAGCTTTTATCTTCAGAGTCACTTCATTGTCAAAAATGACTATTAAATCCCCAGTGATTATATTCATGCTTCAGTCAAGCAATAGGAGAAAGTAGGAGAGAGAGAAAAAAAAAAGATTTGAGCTCCTTCTACTTAAGGAATCTTCCCTGAAGCCCCACCTAGCTTATACTTTTATATGAGTGAGCAGAGAAGTTGGACATATGAACAAACCTAGCAGCAACAAAAGCTGGGAAACATTTTCTTCTAGCTGGTCACATTACTCAGCTTTCTCTTACAAAAGAGGTGAATGCTACACTCAAGAACAGTGTTTTTCATACCAGGCTTAACACACTGCCAAAATGTTCCCATTCATCCTTCACATGTTGAAATTATAAAATTATTTTATATCGGGAAAACTTTTGAACTGATGGGATAGCTGAAATGCCTTTTTTAAACTATTTTTTTCTGGCCCAAGTTAATGTTGTATTAGATATATTTTTTTCTCAGTTTATTTCATTGAAATAAGATTATTTTCAATCTATTAAAATGAATGAAGGAAATATAAATTAATTCTCCAATTTGACAACACGTGGGGTAGAGAGTTAGCAATATGTCTGAAAAACTTCATAAGTGTAGACATAGCCCAAGTATTTTATTATCTTTGATGAGTCAGCCAAGATCCCAAGTATGCAAGTTGATATTCAAAAGTAAGTTCATAGATATTATTAGAAAGGTGCTCATCTATGTATGTTTCTAGATATAAGTAAGATATTTATTCATCCATCATGAGTTACCTTTCCAAACGTCCATCTCTTCTATACTTTTGTGACAATGAAGTTTGAATTACAGCTATGCCATGTGATATCCACACACCTTTTTAACGCAGACAAACACAACACATTGCTGTAAAATTCACACGTAAACTTTCTTTCTTATTCCTCCCACAAACTCATAAAAGCTTTAGTCATTCGTTAAGAAGAAGCAGTTCAATAACAAACAAGAAAATAGAAACAGAAAGATTGAATGGTATTTTTTTTTCCACAAAGATAAAAGAAAATGGGATTCAATTCCATTTGCACTTAAAAGGACCTTTTAATATTGCTCCATGAAGCATTGTGAATACCTCTAAGTCAGGTAAGTAAAATCAATCTCCCTGTAGGCAAAGGTAACAAAATACTTATATCATAACTTTGAATTTTTATTAAAATGATGAAAAAACTTTTGCACCCATGGACCATAAACATTGTTCAAACTCTTAATACTAAAATTTTCATAACTAAATGCTTTTAATAAAATTACATGTTAGAATTTGTTAGATAGGAATTTTGTCTAAACAATGTATGTACAAGTTAGTAACTTCTTCATTAAAAAATAATTCAAAGTAATAAACTAAAAATAATATAATTCTTCCAAATAATATGAACCCAATTACTTTCTAGTAGGCAACACAAGATGCCATGTGATTTGTTTTATTACAGAAAAAAATGTATTTTCTGAGCTTAAGACTGAATTTTTACAGCAATAGAATGAAAGTGCTAATTAACATGTACCTGGCACAGCTTGGCAACGACACAACTTCCAAACTAACTTTTTTGAACTTTTAGAAAATATTGTGCAATAATCAAAAAACCCTGGTCCAGATCAAAGTTAAGGTTAATTTAAAAGTTCATTTGAATTTTTAGTTTTTAAATCTAGTCAAAGATATCATATTTTATTGATATTCAATTAAATTAAAATGAAAACTAGAACCAACAAGTTTGACCCTTTTGCCTCTGAATCTAATTGTTTGGTATACCCTTCACCAATTGAAATCTCACAATTGTTGAAACTAAGAAAAGAAAAACACGAAAGCTGTGATTTAGTACAGGTATTGATCGACTTACCACCTATGCAACTTACGACCATTCGACTTTACGACCACAATCGCTAGCCACGACTGCTCCACCTCTGGCAGTGCAAACGTTGCCCAGCTGGGCATACGACAGTGTGGACCAGCTTCCGGCAGCACTACCATCTCCACGTGCACCATTTCAACTGTACATATAGCCTACTCAACTTATGACCAAATCGTGTTATGACCGGTCCGCGATCCCGACCATGGTCGTAAGTTGAGCACTAGCTGTATTATTACAGAAGGTCTCAAATGTTACTAAAAATGTTAAAAATAGTCTAGCTATGAGCAACTTAGGGTGGTGTAAAGACATATTTTTAAAATGTTTATTTATGTTAATATGCATATCAGCAGTTAGACAAAAAATCAAAATATGTTAACAATTTACAATCTCAATTCAAAAGGAGAGTTCTTTCAAAAACTGGTAAGGAGTAGCACTATGCTTGAAATTAACTATAGCTCTCAGGCATGTATACAGGTTCTCATAAAATATTTGGGTTCCCGAAGCTTAGGAGTCCGCTTTTGTGATGCAATCCACAGTGTGTGTACAAGTGTCACTGACTCTCTTTATATCACCTTGTAGGAATTGGGTCTCGGGGAACTGGCATAAAAATGTCGATATTCTTGATACTCTTATTGCTTTGATAATGAACCATTCTTTACCTCTGATTATACAGTCTTCCACCAGCATCAGTAAAATTGTAACAGGTTAATTTGTATTGCAAAATGTTAGATCCTTCACGACCCTTGACATCTGGCTCCATTTAAAAATATATAATTTAAAAACTTAGCTATATGTTAATAGGCTACATTTTAGAAACTTTACACATCATGTGTAATTTTTTCATTAGAAGATGTAGAAAATGTATTTAACTAAAAAAAAAATCTCAAATTCAATAATCCAGAGATTTGATATAGCTACTTTCACATATTTTTGCATTTGTAGTTTTAAGTTATAATTTAAGTAATAATACAAATAATATTTTGGTCTACTTATTTAGACATACTACTACATGTAAAGTGTTTAAAATTGAGGCTATTACCATATACCGAAGCTTTATATTACGTACAATGCACCCACAATGGTCATTTCAGAAAATACTATGTGCTCTTTGTAACCCAAATGAATAATTCTAAAGATTATATATAGTGTGTGTATATATATAACTATCCTGTGGAGACTAGAAACACATACATTAAGCTTACAATTTTGTCATAATAAAATGAAAGGCCATATAAAGTTGAATCATATTAGAGATTCCCAAAATATAATTCTTATAATTCGTCCCCCCACCACTTTTTTTTTTTAAGATGAGTCTCACTCTGTTGGCAGGCTGGAACACAGTGATGCGATCTCGGCTCACTACAACCTCCGACTTCCTGGTTCAAGTGATTCTCCTGCCTCAGCCTCCCAAGTAGTTGGGATTACAGGCACACTCCACCACAACCAGATAATTTTTGCAATTTATTTTTAGTAGAGACAGTGTTTCACCATGTTGGCCAGGATGGTCTCGATCTCCTGACCTCATGATCCGCCTGTCTCAGCCTCTCAAAGTGCTGGGATTACAGGTGTGAACCACCACACCCAGCCTCCCAACTTTATTATGCAAGTAAATCAATAAAATTTTCTTTCCCTTACATAAGAATCTAGTTATAATCAATGTTCTCATAGAGATCTGAATTTTCTCTACATTTACAAATACACAATTAACACTATGGAACAATAGTAATATTTATGCTTTATTTTCTCCTACAGTATGTTTTAAATGGATCCCAGATGGACTACCTGTTACGCATATAACAAATACTTTCATGTACTCCCTTAACCTAAAAGTTGGAAAATAATGTGAAATTTAAATAAAAATTAATAAATAGTAAAACTTCGACTTCATTATTACTCTGTAAATAAAATAAAAGTTCTTAAACTACTTTGACATTTAAGATACACTTTATCCTGGACAAGAAACCGGCATAAATTACTCATTCAAAGCCAACAGATGTTTTTGTTTCCTTAAATTTTAGAAAATTATTTTGTCATAATACATAGAATAAAAAAATAACCTATTTATTCAGTGAATTTGTTGGTATATATGCCACTGTGACAATAAGTGTTATATTTCCATCCTTACCAGGTGTTATAAAATTGAGAGCTAAATATGCTCAATACATATATGAGACCTTTCCTCCCTCAAAAGTTTACAGTGAAGTTTTTTCCTCTTCTCTACCTTTATTTCCTATTTTCTTTCTTCCTATTTATACTTTTTCAAAATATGTTTGACCATATTTTAAGTGCTACTCTAAATAAAAGCATTGTTTTTACAAGAATGTAAATAAAAATTATTGTAGAATTAAGTGTTATATTAAGAAACAAAATAAACATTTTTCTTTCTCATGCTTAAAATAATATTGTTTTAATTTTTTCTGGACATCTGTAAATTACTGTCCTTATCAGATATCTTGGCAAACTTGCCAAGAGTGAAGGTTAAAACAGTAACTCAAAAAGAGGAGGGACTGAGGGAGGAAGGAAGGAAAGATAGCAGGAAAGATGGAAGGGAAATATAAATAAATGGTATCTCCAGGGCTTTATGCCTTCTCATGAAATTAAACAAAACTTTGGGCAATGTAGTAAGGAAATAGAAGGATTATATAATAGGGTTATTTATTTTACTATCATATTATTCTTGTAGGTGATTCTGTCTTTTTTTTTTCATCATTCGCATAGGTAGACATAATTGATGAGAAACTACATGATGAAATGGCAAAATGTGTTAAAGTGTAGTAAAATAATATGATAATTTGGATCTCATAACGTATTTAAGATTTGTAAAATCAGTGAACCCATATGTATGTCTAAGATAGAATTTCATTCTATTTTTAAAAATTAATACATTTTTCCTTTGTTCTTAAAAAAACTCTAAAAAATCATAACCATGAAATATCAATCTTTATAAAGAGTTAGAAATACTCAAGAAATAAACTTAATAACTAAAATTGGGTCCAGTGAATCTTAATATATGGAGAGTTAGAGAAATTCACAATTCATAGTGCTTTTCAATTATATTCTCTCTATTTGCAAAATTCTGCTATCACTTTCCAAGTTCTGAATATGATTACTTTTACTTTGACTACTGCAATAGACTTCAAATTCCACTCCTGATTACAGATCCGCCCCCCCCGCCCCACTTCTAATTCATTACCTGCTTCATGTAGGCCAAATTGCTAGTGTGACTCTAATCACATTTTCTACTAGGCTTTAAAAACTTGTAATATTTCTCACAGCCCTCAATATAAAATTGAAATTCCACCAACACTGATAAGGTTATCCATGATCTGGCCCTATTTAACTCTACTGCTTCATCTCACACCTGCAACACACTACAAACTCTATGCTCCACATCATAATAAATGTTCAAGGTTATAACTGTCTCTTCTCAAAGACCTTTGCTCATGATGTTTCTACTACATGAGTAAGCCTCTATAAGTTACCATTTTCCAGGCTCTTACTTATATATTAGTTTGAGTGTCTCTACCTTCCAGAAACTGTCCCTGATAAACTAAATTCAAGGTAGAGTCTTATTCAGTTATGCTCCAAGATGCATCCTTTATTGTGCTAATATAATTGCCTGTTTATGTGCCTTCTGACCACATTGAAAGTTCAAGAATAATGGGTTCCATGCTTGCCTTGGTCATAGCTATATCATGAGGCCTAATAAGAGGCTCTCAATGAGAAAAGCTTCCAGATGTATGACCTGAGTCATCCAGCACTTGCCCCCAGCAAAAAGAAAAGCCAAAATAGTGACTAATCATACATCAAATAAAGAATCTAAGAGCTAAGACTGGAATTCTTAAGAGAGAAGACAAAAAATACACGAAGCAAGGAAGGAAAGGGTAAGAATCAGTAGGGAGCCTGAAGAGGCTACCCAGTGCTGAAAGTGCGTAAATGACAGACCCCCAGTGGTACACATTTCCACTGCTGCCTCCTGCAATCCTAGCCATGGGAAAGCCCCTAGACTTCTGCAGGCCCTGTGTCTAAGAAACCACATGAAGGCATTGTTCCAGAGAGGGAGCTCATGCTGGGTCGCCCCTTACACCTGCCAGCCAAGCACTACACAGGTCAAGCAAGGTGCAATATTCACAGCCCAGCCTCCACCAGTCTGCATCCTGCTTAGGGTTCAACAGTCCCTGCATCTGCACATTTCTAGAGACCCATTGACATTTATCACTCAGCCACTGCCACAGCTGTTGTCACCATAGCAGAAGCTTAAGCCACTGGTAAAGACCCCACTTCCTCCAGCAACAAAACTGCCACATATTTTCATGTGCCTTGAAAAGAAACTTCCTCAACTGCAGTCTTTGCTTCTGTATGTTTCTGTTGCCACTAGTAGTACTGCCATCCTCCCAGTAACAGCAAAGTTGATGCCACCCTCCACTTAATGATTCTGACAGGGGGCTAGGGATTACCCTACCCTCATCTACTACAGGCAGTGTCTGCACCACCACTGAGAAACTTGAGGACAGATCTATCAGACTCAGCTTCACCCCCAACCCCAGTGCCTGAGCATGCCATCCAGGGTCTCAGGACCACTAATCCCAGTCTAACTGTTGACAACTGAGCACTACTCTCAGGATCCTGAGGTTGGGCCTACACAACATGCCACTACCACCATAGCTGGCACCAACCTATACATGCCACCTGCAGGCCTCGAGACTTGCCCATCCAGCCTATCACAGCCACTGCCAACACCAGCATGCGCCACTTGGGAGGCAGAGGGTTGTACAGACACCATTATCGCTATCACCCATGCCATGCCAGCTGCCAGGGGACCCAACATCCTGCCCACCCACCGCACTCACCACTGCCATTACCAGCACCTGAACAAGTTACTTGAAGAACCAAGAATCAGCCCTTCTAGATCTGCTAACACAGGTGCCAGTATACACTGCCCTGGGACCCAAAGACAGGCACACTCAGCCTGCCATTGCCATTGCTGAGGCCCAAGGACACATTCACCTGGCAACCCCATTCCAAGAAAAACTTCACCACAGCCTGCACTAGCAACCACACTTCAATCCATTAAGGAAATTACAGTTTACAGCTGAAGAAATCATTCAATGATGACACTACTCCATGTACCCAGAATCAAAGCCAACATGCCCTATCTACTCAACAAGATAGATGAGAGAGGAGAGAGGAGAGAGAGGGAGAAAAGAGAGAGAGAGAGAGAGAAAGAAAGAAAGATGATAGATAGATCTCCCCAGGAAGACATTCCTCCTACAAAAGATAATTCAAAACATTGGAAGAAGTGACTACCAGATACACATGTATTGATTTAAAGACACAAGATACATAACAAAGAAAGGAAACATGAAAGTCCCCTCCCAAAACACAGTAATTCTCAAGCAACAGATTTCAACTGAAAAGAACACGATGAAATCCTGGATATAAAATTCAAAATAATTAAAGAAACTCAGTGAGATACTGGAAAATACATAAGAACAATACAAACAAATCAGAAAAACAATTCAGGATATAAATGAAAATTTTACCCTGGAAATGTATATAATAAAATAGGAACCAAATAGAAATTCTGGAACTGAAAAATTAAATAAAATGTAAAATACATTTGATACCTTCGACAACAGACTATATCAAGCAGAAGAAAGAATCTCAGAACTTAAAGACAGGTCTTTTGAAATAACTAAGAAAACTCAAAAATAACATAGAATAAAATGAAGAAAAAAATAAAAAAGAATGACTAAAGCCTACATGATATATTAGATACCATAAAGTGACAAAATACTCAGATTTTCAGTGTCCCAGAAGGTGATGTGAAAACAAAAGGAACAGAGAACCTATTTAACAAAAATCCTTTAAAAATTCTTTTAAAAATTTGAAAATCTAAAAAGAGATTGAGATACCCAGATACAGGAAGATCAGGGATTCCCAAACAGATACAATCCAAAAGGTCTTCTCCATAGTACATTAGAATCAAACTACGAAATGTTAAAAACAAACAGGGGGTTCTCAAAAGAGAAAGAGAAAATTATCTAGTTGCTTATAAGAGAATCCCCATCTGACAAATAGCAGATTTATCAGTAGAAACCTTACAGGCCAGGAGAGAATGATGTGATATATTCAAACCATTGAAAGAAAAAAAATTGACAGTCAAGGATAAAATACACAGCAAAGTTATTATTCATAAGTGAAAGAAAAATTGGTTCCCTCCCAGAGAAGCAGAAGCCGAAGGAGTTCATCACCACCCACTGGCCCTAAAAGAAAAGCTTCAGAGAGTCCTACACCAGGAAGCAAAATGATGCCATCATGAAAAGACTTGAATGTATAAAACCCCATCATAAAGCAAACACATAAGAAAGAAAATACTCAAATGTTACCACTACAGAAAATAGCCAAATAAAAATTATAAACAAAAAGAGAAAAGGAACAAAGAATATGAAAAACAACCAGAAATCAATGAATAACATGACAGGAATAAACTCTCACATATCAGTAATGACCTTGAGTGTAAATAGATTAAACTTACCACTTAAAAGTGATAGGCAAACTAAATGGATTGAAAAACTGACCCAACTATACATTGGCTACAAGAAACTCATTTCACCTACAAAGACACATATAGACTGAAAGTAAAGGAATGGAAAAATATTATGAAAAGGAAAAGATATTCTATGCAAAGGGAAACCAAAAATGAGCAAGAGTCACTCTCTCAGACTTTAAGTCAAAAACAGTAAAAGCAATAAAGAAAGACATTATATAATTGTAAAGGGATATATTCAGCAAGGAAATATAACAATTACAAACATAGACGCAGCCAACACTGGAGCACTAGATGTACACAGCAAATATTAATAGATTTAATAGGAGTGATAGACTCCAATATAATAATAGTTGAAGACTTCAATACCCCACTCTCAGCATTAGACAGATCATTGCTATAGAAAATTAGCAAAGAAACATTGAATTTAAACCACATATTAGATAAATGTACCTAACAGACATTTATAGAACATTAATCCAACAGCTATAGACTACACATTCTTCTCATCAGCACATGAAACATTCTATAGGACAGACCATACATTAGGAGACAAAAACAAGTCTCAACAAATTTTAAAACATCAAACCCATATCAAGTATATTCTCAGACCACAACAAAATAAAACTGTAAATAAATAATAAGAAGAACCCTGGAAATTACACAAGTATATGAAAGTTTAAACAGCATGCCAAAATCTATAGGTTGCAAGAACAGCAGTGTTAAGAGGGTAGATTATAGCAATAAATGCCTACATCACAAAATTAAAAACATGTCAAATAAACAGTCTAAAGATGCACTAAAAATCAGAACTAGAAAAGCAAAGAGAAACCAAATCCCAAATTATAAGAAAGAAAAAAATAATAAAGATAAGATTAGAACTAAATGAATTAGAGACTAACAATACAATACAAATGATTGAATAAATGAAAAGTTGTTTTTGCAATGATAAACAAAATTGATTAACTGCTAGCTAGACTAACCAAGAGAGAAGATTCAAATATAAAAAAATCAGTAAGGAAAAAGACATCACAATTGATTATCACAGGAATATTAAAAATCATCAGATATTATCTTGAACAACTACATATTAACAAACTGAAAAATCTAAAGGAAATGATTCCTGGCACATACACCTTACAAAGTTTGAATCAGAAAGAAACAGAAAAACTGAACAGACCAATAATAAGCATTGATGCCAATAATGAATACTTAGATGGCTTCACTGCCAAACTTTCAAAGAACTAAAACCAATGATTCTCAAACTATTCTGTAAAATTGAAGAGGTGGGATTTCTTCCTGACTCATTCCATGAGACCAGAATAAAACTAATGTGAAAACCAGACAAGGACATAACAACAACAAAAAGCGACTACAGGCTAATATCCCGGAAGAACATAGGCATAAAAATCTTCAACAAAATACCAGCAAATTGGATCCAACAGTACCATGATCAAGTGGGTCTTATACCAGGTTGCAAGGATGGCTCAACATACAAAAATAAGTAGATACTAGACATAACATTTACAGAGTGAAGGACAAAAGCCATATAATGATTGCAATAATGCGAAAAAAAAAGAATTTGATAAACTTCAACAACCCTTCATGATTAAAGTCTGAACAAGCTAGGCATAGGAGAAGTTTACCTCAACATGATAAAGGCCATATATGACAAACCTACAGGCACCATCATACTGAAGGGAGAAAAGCTGAAATCCTTTCCTCTAAGAAGTGGAACAATACAAAGATGCCCACTTTCATCACTTCTTTTCAACACAGAACTAGAAATTCTCACCATAGCAATAAGGCAAGAGAAAGAGATAAAACGAACCAATTGGAAAAGAATAAGTCAAATTGTTCCTCTTAGCAGATTAAATGATACTATATCTAAAAATACCTGAAGACTCAAGGGAAAAACTCTTAGATCTAATTTTAAAATTCAACAGAGTTTCAGGACATAAAATCAACATACAAAATTAGTAATGTTTCTATATACCAATAATGAACTAGCTGAAAAAAAAAAAAAAACACTAAGAAGGAAATCTCAATTACAATAGATACAAAAAAACAAACAAACAAAAAAACTAGAAATCAATCTAATCAAGGAGGTGAAAGTCCTCTACAAGGGAAACTACAAAAGACTGATGAAAGAAATTGAAGTGGACATAAACTAATGAAAAGATACCCAATGTTCATGGATCAGAAGAATTAGTATTATCAAAATGACCAAACTTTACAAAGCAACCTACAGAGTCCAATCTACAGAGTCCCTATTAAAATACTATCACTTTTCACAGAAATAGAAAAACAATCCTAAAATTTATGTGAAATGGCAAAAAAAGCCCAAATAGCCAAAGAAATACTGGGCAAGGAAGACGAACCTGGAGGCATCATACTACCCAACTTCAAAATATATTACAAGGTTGTAGTCAACAAAACAGCATTGTATTGGGGAAAAAAAAAAAAAAGCAGACACATAGACCAATGGAACAGACTAAAGGACCCAAATATAAATCCACATATTTATAGCCAATTGATTTTCAACAAAGAAACATACATTAGGGAAAGAAGTCTCGCTTCAAAAAATGGTGCTGGGAAAATTAGATAGCTATAACATATGTAGAAAGTGAAATGGCACTCCTGTCTCTCAATATATATAAAAATTACTCAAAACAAATTAAAACCTTAAATAAAAGACCTGAAACTACAAAACTACTAGAAGTTAACAAGGAAAACACTTCAGACCATTGTTCTAGAAAAGGATTTTTATGACTAAGACCTCAAAAGAACAGGTAACAAAAAACAAAATAGACAAATGAGACTATATTAAACTAAGAACCTTTTGCACAGTAAAGGAAACAATCAACAGAATGAAGGGACATCCTGTTGAATAGCTGAAAATATTTGCAAATTATCCAATAATGGACTAAAATCCAAAACACATAAGAAACTTAAATAACAGCAAAACGAAAAAGAAAAAGGAAAAGGAAGAAAGAGAGTGAAAGAAAGAGAAAGAAAAGAGAAAAGAAAAACACAAATAATTCCATTGAAAAGTAAGCAAAGGACATGAATAGACATTTCTCAAAAAACACATCCAAATGTCAAACAGCTGTATAATGCTCAACATCACTAATCATCAGGAAAATGCAAATCACAACCACAACAGGATAACAGCTAACCCCAGTTAGAATGGCCATAATTAAAAAGGCAAAAACAATGGATGCTGGTGAAGGTACAAAAAAGGGGGAACTCTTAAGCACTACCAGCAGGAATGTAAAGTAACAGGACTGCTTTTATAAAAACAGTGTGGAGATATCATTAAAAACTAAAAACATAATATCATATGATCAAGAAATCCCACTACCATGCATTTATCCAAAGAAAAAGAAATCAGTGCATCAAAGGAATACCTGAATTTGCATGTTTATTGCAGCACTATTCACAAGAGCAAAGATACGGAATTATCCTAAGTGTTTATCAATGAATACATTGATAAAAAATGGTGCTAAAAGGTTTTCCAAATGGAAGTATCACAGTTATTAGCACAAAACAAGAAAAATGAGAAGATAAAAGCAGATCAAAAGTGTGCTAAAATTACAGAGTTTAGCTTGTATCTAATATGATCTTACTTTAACTTGCAAAAAATCAATCTGACAGCAGGATAGAGAATCCATTGCAGAAAGACAAATCTCAAAAAATAGAGACCAATTTTGGAGCTATTATACTTCAGGGACGATATGATAGCTAGTTTATCAGTAGCTGTAGGTATAGAAAGGAGAGGTTGGATTTGATAAATGATATGGAAAAATCTATACAATTTGACTGAATGAGGATAAAAAGTGAAGGATAGAGAGGTGTCTATTATGAGTAGTATAGGAAAAAGAAAGTCACTGATAGTTTTTGACTGAAGAGTAAAAGGACTAGATTTATATTTTTTAAAAATGTTTCTGAAGAACGTATTTGGGAAAGAGAAGAAATGGGGTAAGGGAACAATTTGCATTGAGACCAATGCAATATTTCAAATAAAACTATTGGGAACCCAAAGTAATATAAATGAAGAAAAGTAACATATAAATTGTGTAAATTATTTGCTCAGACTCATCTATTCTACTAAATTCTATATGTGAATTCAGCACTTCAAGTAATTCCCATGGAAATGAATGGCAGTCAGACATCATCGAGGCACGTTATCTTTAATGACTTTAAATAGTTGAAGAAGGATTTGAAAACTTTAGGAATATGTGTGGTCTGTGTAACTGTCCCCACTTGAAACTAATTACTTTGAAAAGAATAATATATAAAATAAAAAGCAGAATTCCTTATTTTGAAAACATGATTGATTATTTCAGAAATTTTCAAAGTAATAGTTTGTCTCCTAATGCCTAAGAAAAATGTGCTTGACAAGAGCTCTTTATTTAGTAAACGCCCTATTTTATATTATATTCTACATGTTATGTTTGACATATATATGCATATGTATATATGGTTAAGCATGTGTATGGTTTTATATATGTTTATATATGATATATATATGCCACTGTGACTTTGTACCAAGAATTTTATATGACAATGATAGTAAATGTTTTGCGAGAATTAGAAAAGCATGCAAAAGTCTGTATCTGGTGATGAGATAAGATCCAATAGAGAATGTAGCTTCTTAGTTGAGATTTAGATAATAAACAGGACACGAATGCATAGATAATTTACTGATAGACACATGTTGGAACAAAGAACGGATGCAAGAGCATAAATTTTACTAGATCAAACTGCCAAAATGGTGCATGTAAGAAAATAAAAGGAGAAAGACGTATAAACTGTGATTAGCCAGAATTTTGGGATTTAATCTTGTGAGAGTGGGCACATTCTGAACTTTAAAGAGGGGCATATCATCACATTTCTGGTCAGACAGAGGCTCAGTAATAATAATACATCGGAACATCAGGATTAGTGCCAAATAGAAGAATATGATCTCTGTACCCATGTTCCCTGGAGAAGGAGCACATGGGACAAAAAAAAATCATCTTCACTTATGTTAAATGTTAATATGGAAGGTCTAAGTGAAAGCCACCCTTAGGCTCAGTTAAAAGGGTCCCACTCTGGGACCTGCTCTTTAGGGGACTTCGCATATCAGAAATAGACACAGAAAATAAAGTGTTGAAACACACATAGACCCCTCTATCTTTTGGGATATCGTGCTCAGTACTGACAGGACAAACTATAGGCCTAAATTTTTTCTCTAATTACTAACTTGGTTATCTCAGAAATGGTTTTGTATAATATATGCCAATTACACAAAAGGTGGTCGTGTGTGAATATCATGTAAGTTTGTGATGTAGCGCTTAACCAGCTTCAAGTAAAAGCTTGAAAGGCATGAAGCTTTTTGACCAGCTCTCACTCTTTTCCTTCTGCCACAAAAATAGCATCTCCCCAAAGGGATTGGGTCTCAGAATGAAGAGACACAGGGAGAAGAGCCGAAGCAGCAAAGCATTGGGGCTTGACAAGGAACATGAGCAAGAAGGAAATGTTTGTTGGCATAAGATGTTAAAATTAAAGGGCTTGTTATTTCAAAAAAGCTGACTAATAAAATTAGAAAGGAATGAAGGCAAAGAGGGAATGAGAAAGGAATGAAGACAGTGAGTACAGAAAACTCTAAAACACACTTTAGTGTGAAAAAGAGTTTTAACTGTAAGGAGACTTAGAAACAGGAAAAAAAAATATTTTAAGACCTTGAAGAACTGAGTACACCAGAATACTGATCTGCTATAAAGGTGTTGTTAAGGATAAGATATTTAATATACAGGCAGACAGTGAGATTACTGAGAAAGTGGGATGAAATGGAGTTCAGAAAAAAGGTTTGGAAGAGTTATCTTTCAGTGAACACATTTTCGTTAGTAATCGCTGGTCAAGGAGAAATACCACACGCAGAGAAGTTAGTAAATGGGGAGACAGGAAGATGAGGGATTATTATTTTCTATTTAAGGGAAGGGACAATCCGAGGCTGCGAGAAAGCAAGATGAAAGTAGTCCCAGATTTGAAGAAAGTAGAGGAATATTAAGATAATGATACACCTGTAATCCCAGCTACTCAGGAGGCTGAGCATAAGAATTGTTTGAACTCGGGAGACTGAGGTTGAAGTGTGCTGAGATCATGCCACTGCATTCCAGCCTGGGTGGCACAGACAGATTCTGATTTAAAAAAAAAAAAAAAAAAAGTTAAATAAATAATGAAATCTGACTCCAAATATCTGGAAGAATTTCCGGGCATATTGAAGGATTAAACAAACTTGGAGCAATGATTTATAGAAACCAACACCTCTCACACTTCTAAAGAGTGTTTAGATATCTATGAGATGTACAGAAAAACTAATTAATCCAAAGATTCATCCAGGGTTGGTGCTTTGCCAAGCTGATGCAATGGAATTACAATTATACAAAGTTTAGTAGGATGTTGGCAAAAGAAGTACTGAAGCAAGAAAAAGGGTACTTAAGATTGAGGAAACAGGTAAGGTCTAAAGAAGCTAATAATAGAGAACAAGAAAAAAGAGCAAGGGATGGGCAATCTCTATGACCCCATTAAAGAGGGTTATTTTAAGTAATTAGATAAAATTGGATTATAAAAAATTAGGGTTCTAGGACATTTAAACAGACTAATAAAGAAATGTGTTTCTACTGATGGCATTTTCATTGTCTATGTAGAGTACTACATGAGATCCACTCAGAAGTTCCCCACCTATGTCACTCGGGCAGCTCCTTACTCAGCTATTGTATAAAGTCCACTAAGTTCGTGCCCACTTATAAAACCTACTAAAAGAGAATTCCAAAACAATTGGAGCATTCTTTTTCAAAACTGTCTATTGCTATTGATTTTCACTTCTTCCAAACACAGTATAAGTTTTCCTGATGAGAAATAGATTAGCTTGGTTCAATTCTAACTTTGATGAAAAACTGAATAACAGACCAGAAACAAAATAAAAGGCAACTTAGTATATTTTCTGTAATTGATTTTATCACTCATATTTCTCTTGACACATTGGCCAGATTAAAAGTAAACAAAGTTTCTTTTGATCACAGGCATGGAATTTCTATAGGAGACAATTGCAGAAAACCCACTTTTCCATTCTTTTTGACCTCAAAAATCCAGAAGTCATTGAAACTTAGGACTGTGCTAAATTGGGCTCATATTGAGAAAACCATTTTATACTTCATTTGCCAGGAAGAAAAACTCTGAGGTTCAAAGATAACCTTCTATCATCTTCCATTCTTTTGAAATAATGTGTGTTTTCCACCTTCATGCACATAACGTTTCCCCAATTTTAGTCTAAAAATGTTCAATCTATAGTGAAGCCCTTTTGAGAGGGCAAGGGGAAGAGGTTAAAAAAAGATCTAAGGAACTACAGGAATCTATTTAAACCCAGTCCTGATACCCATTCTTTAGTCACTGATGTCTCTGTATTATTCTTTTACATTACCATGGGTTTTAAGATATACAAAGTTAAAAATAAGTGGAATCCTATTTCAAAATCTAGTAAATACTCTGTATATTTAAACTTTGCCTTTTATTGATTGGGATGTAATTTACATTACAGAAACTTTCATCTATAGACTTCATTTTAGCTGATAGGTGTACATCTCATCTACCATTTATTCTTTTGTTAAAACCACTGGAAAATAGAACCCATCTTTCTTCTTTTACTCTCTCATCTTAAGGCAGTAATGAGCAGGAGAAGCAAGAAAAGTCTTAGAAGTTGTCTTGGTCCGTAAAATGATTCATTTCATAAAAATAAGGGATTATTTTTTCATCTAAGAGTATCAAGGTGTCTTCAGTCTGAATCTTTATAAGATCTTTGGATGCCTGGAGTCACAAGTTCACTCACAGATGGCAGATATACAATAGATGATGAGAGATGGGAGAGCGGGAGAAGAGATTCTGAAATTCTAAAGCCCTCTGCAGCTTTCAAATACCTCTCACCTTCTTAAAGATTTATGTACTCCCTGCTTCTTTGTTTTCACCTCGGTCTTTATTATTGGTTAGCTCTTTATTGTTGGTCTTGATTCATTTGTTGCGTTTGTATACGCTTTTTTTTTTTTTTTTTTTTTTTTACAGGGTCTCACTGTCACCCAGGCTGGAGTATAGTGGTACAATCATGGCTCACTGCAGCCTCAACTTCCAGGCCTCAAATGATCTTCACACCTCAGCCTCCTAAGTAGCTGGGACAACAATTATGCCTGGCTAATTTTTTGTTTTTTGTTTGTTTGTTTGTTTTGTTTTGTAAAGATGGGTCTTGCTATGTTACTCAGGCTGGTCTCAAACTCCTGGCCTCAATTGGCCCTCCTGCCTTGGTCTTCAAAAGTGTTGGGATTACAAGCATAAGCCACCATGCCTAGCCTCTTTCTACAACTCATTACCACACAATAAACATTATCTTCTTCTTTTGTTCCTACAAAACACCATTAGTCAATGAATGTTTTCTATGTTGGACTTTGGCTACCATAAAAGTTACCACCTACCATGTCCTACCAGCCCAACATTCCCTCTCTTGGTAGCCTTTATATTATTCTCCTTTCTTCATTCCTATGTTTATCAGCATCACCATCTGTCGAGGACAAAATGCAAATTATTCTTGCTTGACTATGAAAAATAACTGCAATATACATACAACTTGCCCTCTCTTACGCAGGCTAGGGGCTGCAGTTGAAGTAGAAAAGAATCTTTTAAATTGAGAAGCCCATCAATGTGTTTTCTTAAATGAAAGAGCCATCTAACTCCAATGATTATTTTAACAGCCATTTAGGTGCTTCTGGTTTATTTTCAATGGTCATTTGTTTATACTCTTACCTAAGCTTTGAAAGTTGGCAGTTTGGTAGGGAAGACTAATTGTGTATAAATATTTGGCAGGGAAAGTAAATGACTGCTGCTACATTGTGACAAAACTGCCTAGAGCTAATTTAAAATACTAAATGCATATAATGATTTGGGATAAGAGGTCTACTATGTTAAAAGCAGAATGTTTATAAATGCATTCTAGGTCAACAAGTGTCTAAAATATCTGGATCAAAAGCAACAAAGAATGCATCGTATGGCAAGCAATTGAAATTTTTCCAGCTGTTTCAGAATGGTCTCTCTGGGTTAACTTCAATAATTTTATTTCAATGTGTTCCACTTTGCCCTAGCCCACCCACATAGTTTAGACCAAATCAGCACTCCTGAACAGTAGGCACTTTAAAAAGGAAAATAAGCATATTCAGAAGGTACGTAGACAAAGGGGAAAAGCAGAAGTAGCATCAAGTATTCAGCTTCCTAAAATCTCAGGTCTGCTTCCTGAATGGAAGACTTATGCAGACCCCCACTCAGAATCAGGGCACATGAATGTCTTCCATGGCTCCTTTGGACACACTGCATCTGCATGCATCCCCATTCTTCAATCTCAGTGAAAGCTAAGGAAAAGTATTTAAGTATAAGCTGAGCAGTTTGACTAGATAAATATGAACATCGCTAGCAGCACTAATCTGTGGCCTGAGCTCAAGATTTCTACAGTGCCTCTCCCCTTGATTCCTAGCCACTGAAGCTAAACCAGATTTCCATTGCTCCCTTTTTATAAAGTGTGAGCATATCTCCCATTTGTTTATGCTCTCAAAACACAGTCAGAATAACAAGAATTAAGCCATTATTGGCTTAACTTCTTTGTCCATCATACCCACTCTCTGATGCTATGACATGCTACAAATTTAGCTTCTTTTTGCCTCCAAGGGAAAAAACCATATCTAAAGGAGGAGTCAAAGTGCTGAATCTCATGTTTAAATAAATATAAACAAATATTCAATATACACCTGATATATAAATAAACATATTTTTTAGTATTCAGTTTTCTTTGTAGTGAGAACCATCACATTACTTAAAATGCAAATGTTTAGTGTTACATAAGGGGAAACCTCTAAGCAAAGCCTTAATGATCAATTTCACCTAGTAATTCTGGAATCTTGTTATAATAGCAATAGTGTGTTCTTGCAGTGATAGCTATATAGCCAAATGTTCTTTTTTACCATTTCAGAATTTGTTTCTCTAGGCACTAAAAATAGTGCAGGATACATGGGTTTTTTAATGTTGTTTTCTATGAAATCTTAAATAAGTGTAGCTCTGTTCAAAATTCAAACAATTCTAGTGAATAAGAGTTGGAATGGAATAAGGACCATAACAACTGAAAAGACTAAGAACCAGGAAGTCTTAAAAATGTATTTAAATTGGGTATCGCCCAACTCAGTATGGGCTGGCACCCCAATTCTGAAACTACTTAGCAAAGAATTAGTGTCAGCAATGGTGCCAGGATAGCAACATTGTTCACATACATCATCCCGAGTAAGTTATACCCAGACTGTTACCATCCCTTCATATTCTGCATTATGACAAACACATTTAGTTTAAATTGAGGCAACATAGCATAGTAAAATTAACATGGTAAAACTATTAAGCTTTTGGCTTGTTGGTTATGATAAACCTCCATATTCTTATTTGTAAAATAATTAAAATAAGATTATAAATGCCATAGAGGCCTTCTGAGGATTATATGAGCTGTTGCCAATAAAGCACTGAATAAACTAAAAGGGCAAATATTGTAAAAAGTATAAATAGTAGCTACTAATATTATTATTCCTTCAGGCCTTTTCATTAAAGTAGTACTAGGTCAAGAATAGTCTATAATTTTAAATTAAATGAAATTTCTATATTTTTGATAATATTTTCATATTAACATCATCCTAAGAGCATGTAAGATCACAAATTATGAAGTCCTCATTTGTAATAAATCACAGCAAAAATAATTTGGCAGTCACACATGGACAAGGTGCCTTTGTGGGAGCTGGGATACAGGAAGAAGCTTGCAAAACCCCAGAGGGCCCCAGGACCAAGAAATGTTTTGCCAGGGCAGGCCCATGCCCAGGTAGAAAAGTCACTGACCATGGTCCTGGCTACCAACCCAGAAACAGTTCTCTATTTACTTGTGAACTTGGCTAAAACTCCATCTGGCCTTGGTCCTACCACCAGCATCATCTGCCAAGGAATACAGGAAAACTCACGGCTGACCATGTCCCCAGAGGCAGACCTACTGGCCAAACTCTGACTGCAGATCTTGAAGCAGAGCTGCAACCTGGCTCCAGCCCCTCTCAGCAATAGTCCAAAGGTAATCCTGCCCATCCAGGAATATGGAGAGAGATGTGCCAATCTGTGCCAACAGCGACAAGTCTGTAGACCTCAGTCCCAGCCGTGGAACCTGAAGCAGCCCTGTGATTGATTCAAGACCCACTCAGTTGTGATCCATGTTAGTTCCTGACTTCTTATGAATCTGAATAGTGACTGGGTGGAAACCCCCCCCACAAGTGACCCAGCAAAAGCCACAGCCATTTGCATACATGGTAAAAGGCCTCCCATTTGTGAACCTTTTAAAATCTAAAGTTAACCCTTGTTCAAGCTCTAACTGCACTCAGCAGCAATAGAGGAGGGAATGTGAGCCCTGGGACCCAACAAAAGAAGGCCTTTACCTGACAAAATAATTCTGTAAAGCCTGGATAAGGCATTTTCTTCTTCATATACAGAGAAGCTAATGCAAACCTAAATAGATTATGAAAAATCAGGCAAACATGGCAAGATCAAAGGAAAATAATTACATTTCAATAACTAAACCAAAAGAAATGGAGATCAAAAGTTGCCTGAAAAAATAACTCAAAGTTATCATCTTTAAAAAATTCAGTTAGATTTAAGAGACGACAGAAAGACAACTAAATGGATTGAGAAAAACAATGAATGACAATATTAGAAGTTTAATTAAGAAATACAAACCATAAAAAGAACCAAATAGAAATCCTGGAACTTTTGTCATTTTTGAATGACAAAACTGAAGAAATTGAACCAATTCCTTCAACAGAAAACATGGTCATGCAGAGGATGGAATTTGTGAACTCAAAAACCAGGCATTTTAAATTAGCCAGTAGGAAAAGTAAGCAAAATAGAATTAAAGAATATAGTGCACAGGACTATGAGACATCATCAAAAGTGGAATATATGCATTATGAATATCCAAAAAGGACAAAAGAAAGGAAAGGAACATGAAGATTATGTAAGAAATAGTGGCTGAAACTTTCAAAATTTTTGCAGTATTATAAACTTCCAGCTGCATAAAGCGCAAAGGACTCCAAGCAAAATCAGCCCAAAGAACACTATCCCCAGGTACATTAAAATCAAATTTTCAAAAATCAAAGACCAAGAGAATTTTGCAAGCAGCAAGACATGAGCATTTCTTTATATACAAGGGAACCCCATAAAGATATCAGTGGATTTTTAAGCAGAAACCTTGCAAGTCAGGAGGGAAGTGGAATGATGTATTCAAAGTGATAAAATCAAAAGCACAGCCATCAAGAATATTATACTTGGTAAATCTGCCCTTAAGAAATGAAATAGAGATAAAGACATTCTCAGAAAAACAGAAGCTGAGGGAGTTTATTGTCATTCAGCCTGCCTTACAAGAAATTCTAATGTCAGTTTTTGAAGCTGAAACAAAAAGATGTCAAATAATATAAAAACATATGAAGGTATAATACTATCTGGTAAAGATAAATACATAGTGAAACCTGAAATATTCTAAAACTATAATACACATTCTATTATATATCTATTCTACAGGAGACATTCTATTATAGACATTCTACTATATGTCTATTATAGTTATACAGTTATGTGGACATTTAATTATATGCCTATAATAGAATGTCTATTATAGTTTTAGAATATTTCAGATTTTGCTATATATCTTTACCAGATAGTCTTATACCTTCTAGGTAGTGTGTAAACCACTTTTAAGCCTAATATAAAAACTAGAAGACGAAAGTATTAAAAATAATCGTAGCTACAGTAACTTATTAATAAATGTGCAATACAAAAAGAAGTAGTATGATGTTGTATTGATCCATTTTTCACACTGTTATAAAGAAATACCTAAGAATGAGTACTTTTTAAAGAAAAGAGGCTTAATTGACTGACAGTTCACATGGCTGGAGGAGGCCCCATGAAAATTATAATCATGACAGAAGGGGAAGCAGGCACCTTCCGCACAAGGCAGCAAGAGGAGTATGAGCACAAGCCGGTGAAATGGCAGAAGCTTATAAAACCAGCAGATCTCATAACTCATTCACTATCATAAGAACAGCATGTGGGAAACATCCCTTATAATCCAACTCCTTTCCACCAGGTCTCTTTCCAAACACCTGAGGATTACAATTTAAGATGAGATTTGGGTGGGAACACAAAGACTAACCATATCATTCTACTCCTTCCCCCTCCCAAATCTTATATCCTCACATTTCAAACCAATCATGCCTTCCTAACAGTCCCCCAAAATCTTAAATGATGTCAGTATTAACCAAAAGTCCATAGTCCAAAGTCTCATCTGAAACAAAGTAAGTTCCTTCTACCTACTAACCAGTAAAATCAAAAACAAATTAGTTTCTTCCAAGATAGAATGGGAGTACTAGCATTGGGTAAATACACTCATTCCAAATGGGAGAAATTGACCGAAACAAAAGGACTACAGGCCCCATGCAAGTCCGAAAACCAGTGGGGCAGGTGTTAAATTTTAAATCTCCAAAATAATCTCCTTTGACTCACTGTCTCACATCCAGGTCACACTGATGCAAGAGGTGGGCATCCATAGCCTTGGGCAGCTCCACCCCAGTGGCTTTACAGGATACAACCCCCAACCTGGCTGCTTTCACAGGCTGGCAATGAGTTTCTATGGCTTTTCCAGGTTCACAGTGTAAGCTATTGGTGGATCTATGATTCTAGGGTCTGGAGGATGGTGGTCCTCTTCCCACAGCTCCAATAGACAGTGCACCAGTGGGGACTCTGTGCGGAGGATCCAACACCACACTTCCCTTCCACACTGCCCTAGCAAAGGTTCCCCATGAGAACTCTACCACTGCTGCAGGCCTCTGCCTAGACATCCAGGCATTTCCATACAGCCACTGAAATCTAGGTGGAAGTTCTGAAACCAATTTTTGACTTCTATGTACCTGCAGGCCCAACACTTTATTAAAGCCACTAAGGACTGGAGCTTATATCCTCTGAAGGAATGGCCTAAGCTGTACATTGGCCTCTTTTAGCCAGGTCTGGGATGCATGGCACCAAATCCTGAGACTGCACAGATCAGCAAGGCCCAGGGTCCCACCAGTAACTCCATTTTTTCCTCCTACGCCTCTGGGCCTGTGATGGGAGGAGCAGTTCTGAAGACTTCTGACATGCACTGGAGACATTTTCCCCATTGTCTTGGTGATTAACATTTGGCTCCTCGTTAACTTATGCACATTTCTGTAGCAGGCTTGAATTTCCAGAAAATGGGTTTTTCTTTTCTAGCATCATCAGGCTGCAAATTTTGCAAACTTTTATGCTCCGCTTTCCTTTTAAACATAAGTTCCAACTTCAGTTCTTCTCTTTCAAGTTCAAAGTTCCACAGATCTCTACAACAGGGGCAAAATGCGGCCAGTCTGTTTGCTGAAGCATAGCAAGAGTAACCTTTGATCCAGTTCCCAATAAATTCCTTATCTGCATCTGAGACCACCTCAGCTATCAGCATTTGGTTCAAAACCATTCAACAAGTCCATAGGACGTTCCAAACTTTCCCACATCTTCCTTTCTTCTTCTGAGCCCTCCAAATTGTTCCAACCTCTTTCCATTACCCAGTTCCAAAGTCACTTCCACATTATTAGGTATCTTTATAGCAGTACCCCACTCCTCATGCCAAAATTTGCTGTATTCGTCTGTTTTACACTGCTATAAAGAAATACCCAAGACTGGGTAATTTATATAGAAAATAGGTTTAATTGATTCACAGATCCATATGGCTGGGGAGGCCCCAGGAAACTTACTATTATGGCAAAAGGGGAAGCAGAAACGTCTTTACAAGTCAGCAGGAGGGAGTGTGAGTTCAAGCACCAGAAATGCCAGAAGCTTTTAAAACCATCAGTTCTCATGAGAAATCACTCACTATCATGAGAACAGCATGAAGGAACTGCCCTTATAATTCAATCACTCTCACCAGTTATTGCCCTTAACACCTAGGGATTACAAATCAAGATAACATTTGAGTGGGGACCCAAAGCCTAACCATATCAGATATGAATAGCATAAAATGGTTGGGGGTAGTAATATTGTAGAGCTCTTGTATGTGATTGGTGTTAGTTATTATCTTAAAATAGACAGTTAGATTTTATGTAAGCCTCATAGCAACCACAAAGAAAACAATCTGTAATAGATACACAAAAGATAAAGAAAGATAAATCAAACCATACCACACAAAAACAAATCAACAAATTACAAAGAAATGCAACAAGAAAGGAAGAAACTAAGAAATTATAAAAATGTCAAAAATAATGAACACAAGGGCAATAATAAGTCCTTACATATCAACGATTACTTAAAATGGAAATGGACTAAATGAAATATGCACATGATACAGAATGAAATCAAATTTTTATCTTATGCCATGCATAAAAACTAATTTAAAATAAATCACAGACTTATATGTAATACTTGAAACCATAGAAATCCTAGAAGAAAACAAAGGTAAAAAGCTCCATGACATTAGTTAATTAGTTTGATTATGGTTAACATTTTATAATACATACATATATCAAATAATAAGATTTTATACCTTAAATGTATACAATATTTGCTTGTTGATTATTCCTCAATAAACCTAAAAAATCATTACAAGATCAATGACATGTAGGAATCAGTGATATTTTCAGTCTATTATGTTTTTCTTTTTGGTATTTCTTCATGTGAAAGGCTAGCTTCCTACAAAAACAACTACCCACTAATATTAGGTAACCTCTGTTTTAAGAAGGGAGTATTATTGGTATTTTATTAGGCCACTTATTTCTTACACTAACGATTCAACTAAACTTAATATTTTTTAAAAGGTGAAATATAATTTTGGTACCGGCATAAGCAAAGACCTATGGTGAAGCTGGAAGTTGTATGAGTGTGTATTTAAGGACAAAACTAAAAAATAACTTCATACACATTTGTTGAAAATGTCAGAGGTCATACATGTTTCCTGAAAAAGTCAACATATTTATGATTATTTCTAATAGGCAAACTTAAAAATATAAGAATAACAGAAAAAGTAGAGACATATTCATAACAACCTAGCCCCAAAGTTACAGACAATATTAAAGTGACAGAAGAATAGGATTTTTATTAATGTGATTGCATAATAAAGTCTCCTGTTTAACTAGTAAACATAAAAATTGATAAATTTCAAAAGAGTTCTAATTACAGAAAAAATAACCTAAATAATGATATGAAAAATACTTAAAACTAATTTCTAAAGAAAAAAACAAAACAATGAGATATATAATTTCATACCCATCAAATCCGCAAAAAGCAGAAAACTAGACAGCATAAATTGTTGTAGAGGGAGTAGGAATATGGATATGTTCATGTGTTCCCATGCTAGTATGAAATATGCAGCAATTCTGGGGAATAGTCTCATAGTACTTAGTGACATTAAGCCTACACATTCTCTGAGAATCAGGACCTTGTACTCTTGAAGGATATATCCCACAGAACGTGCCCACAAGTTCAAAAGTGATGATTATTGCAGCACTTATTTCTGTGACAGGAAGCTGGAAGCAATTTTGAGGGCTATTACTGGAGAGCTGTCATGAAAGCATGGTGGATGAACACTACGGAATACCAGACAGTGATGAAAAGCAACGGGCTAGATGTAAACACCATTTGAAAAATTCATAGAAAAAATGTTGTGTAAAGGGTTGTAAGATTACAATGAGATACAGAGCATACAACTTATATAATCAAAATATATAAATATAGAATGACATGTATTTTTCAAGAAGATACACATATAATAAAAGGATCTAAAATAGATATACAGGAATGATAACCTTCTCAAAAAGGTGGTAGGATAGATAATATAACAAATAAAGTAAAATAATATATAAAAGGATATTTTTAAAGGCTGTATTAAATTTCAATTGCTGCATAACTAATCACCACAACTTTAGCAGCTTAAAATCATGCAAATTCACGATCTCTTAGTTCGTGTCAGAAGTTCAAATTCCAAACAGCGCTCAGGATGTTCTGCTGATGATTTCACAAGACTAAAATCTAGGTGACATCTCAGGCCAGGGTTCAACTGAGATGTGGTGTCCTCTTCCAAGATAACATAGTTACTGGAAGAATTTTTTTTTTTTTTGGAGCTATAGAACTCATACCATCCAGGCCATCAGGAAAGCCTCTCTTTGAGGTTCCATTTTTCCATAAAGGGCTAGAGTAGGCCCAAACAGAACAATCTCTCTTTTGATTAACTCAAAATCAACTGATTAGTAATCTAATTACAAAGGGATAGCCTTTCATATTCACTGATTATGTCCACATTCAAGAAAAGGGAATTAAAACAGGGTGATATGGTTTGTCAGCATCCCCACCCAAATCTCATCTTGAATATAGTTTCCATATTTGCCATGTGCAGTGGGAGGCACCTGGTGGAAGGTAACTGAATCATGGGAGTAATTTCCCCCATGCTATTCTCATGATAGTAAGTTCTCACAAGATCTGATGGTTTTACAAGGGGCTTCCCCTTTCACTCAGCTCTTATTCTTATCTCCTTTTTGCCTCTTTTGATTAAAGATGTGTTTGCTTCCACTTTTTCCATGATTGTAACTTTCCTGTGGCCTCCCCAGTCATGCTGCACTGTGAATCAATTAAACCACTTTCCTTTATAAATTGCCCATTCTTGGGTATGTCTTTATTAGTGTCATGAGAAAGGACTAATACACAGAGCATGTATATCAAAGTTTTGTAATATAAAATGTTACGAATATTCAGTAACAGTTATATCAAGCATATAAAAATGAGTAAAGATATAGAATATTTGAATATCATCAGCAATGTTTGATTTAATGAACTGAACTCTCTATCCAAAAATTAGAATATGACAAAAGGATTTTTCAAAACATGCAATGCAAATTAGAAATAAAACAAAAAAAACCCTGAAACTAGCATAGCTACACTGACAGGAAAAAATACATTACACGAAAAAATCTATTGGAGATACGGTAATCACTGCATAACATTAAATATTTTAATTTACTAGAAAGATATAATAATTTCAGACTCGAATGAAACTATAAGCAGTTTCTAAATACCCATGACAAAGAAATATTGTCAAATCCACCACCATATAGTGATAGTTTATCTTAATTTCATCTTCAATTGATATATAGTGCATACTACTAAACTCAACAAAAATATGTAAGATTTAGTAAAAAGCATAATATGCTCAATTTAATAAGCACATATTGATTCTATATTCCTCAATTCAAAAATACACATTGTTTTAAGGTACAAAGAGAATATATGTAAAAACTTAACTGATCTGGGCAGAAAAGAAAGTCTCAATAAGCTTTAAAATATCTGTATAATTCAGGCTACCATCTCTAACCACAATGTAATTAATTTAGAAAACAATAGTTAAAAGATAACTATATAAGATACAAGCAAATGACTGAAAATTTCAAGCACACAAAAATAACATCAAATAAGAAATCATAAAATAAAACTAAATAATAATTAAAACATTATATAACAAAATTATGAGATGTAACTAAATGAATAATTAGAAGACTATCATTTTAAATGTAGAGTTTTTTTTGGAAATAAAGACTAAAAAGTAATTAAGTATAAAACTTAAGCACTTAGAAAGTGAACTTCAGAATAAAGTCATCACAGTAGAAATAATGAAATACTTAACATAATAGCAGAATGAAGTAAAACAGGAAAAATGTAATAAAGAGGATCAACAAATCAAATAGTTGCTTCTTTGAAAGCAAACCAAAACTCCTGGCCAACTTTCTCAAGATGAAAAGCGAAAAAGCACAAAGAAATAGTATCAGTGATGAAAAGAGGTGAGATAACATTGTATAGCGAGAATTACAATGAGAGCAGTAAAAACGGTGATATTGAAAAACTCAAATATATAAACCACAGATAATTATGTTACCAAAACTGACTCAAAATTATATATAAAACATGGTCAGATTTATAATTATGAATAAAATGGTTTGCTAAAATTATTTAAACAGATGAAACTCTAGGTCCATAATCTTTTAACAAAGTCCACCACATATTCAGAAATGGTTCCAATCTTGAAATTATCATCACAATATACAAAAAAAAAAAAAAAAAACGGAAACATATTCAATTTAATTCTTTCATGAAGTTGGTATAAAATTGGTTACAAAATGTTACAAAGATAAGTAAGGAAAATATGATTGATTTTATTCATAAGTATAAATCTAGAAAATCAACATTAAAATATTAGCAAACCCCAAAAATTTGTATTAAGCAAACCCCAACATTTTAAGTTGAGAGTACCTCAGGAATATAAGGTTGAATTAACATTGAATAACATGATTATGTAATTAAAGTATAAAATACTAAAAGAAAACGATATATTTATGTTGGGAGGTACAACTAATGGATGTATTCTATGAAATCCAACACATATTCATGATGTTAAAAATATTTATTAGCAAACTAGAAGTGGAAGAGAACTTGCTTAATATGAGAAGGGCTATTAAACACTTATAGCAAATATATAGTTTTTTTAATATTAATGAAATAATTTCTATTGAAAACAACAAGAACAAGATGCCCCCTGATACCACTTGGCTTAGCTCTTTTACTGGAACCATTACTTATTACAGTAAGAAAGTTAAGCCAGGCATGGTGGCTCACGCCTGTAATCCCAGCACTTTGGGAGGCTGAGGCAGGCAATCCAAAGGTCAAGAGATTGTGACCATCCTGGCCAACATGGTATGAAGCCATGTCTCTACTAAAAACACAAAAATTAGCTGGGCATGGTGGCACATGCCTGTAACCCAGCAACTCGGGAGGCTGAGGCAGTAGAATCACTTCAACCCAGGAGGCAGAGGTTGCAGTGAGCCGATATCATGCCACTGTACTCCAGCCTGGTGACAGAGTGAGACTCCCTCTAAAAAAAAACAAGGTAAAAAAAAAAAGATATGGTTTGGAAAAGTGCTTTACAGTGGTCATTATGATGTATATGCCTGAATTAAAATTGAGAGAAAAGATCAGAATATCAATTATTTTAAATATAAATTATCTTATTTTGATATAAAGAAAACGTATGAATTATTTGTATTTTTCATTTATACGTTTATTTATTTTTATTGTACTATAAGTTCTGGGGTACACGTGCAGATCTTGCAGGATTGTTGCATAGGTACACACATGCCATCGTGGTTTGCTGTCTCCGTTCCCCCGACACCTACATCTGGCATTTCTCCCAGTGTTATCCCTCCCCAATCTCCCCACCCCCTGCTGCTCCCTCTCCTAGCTCCCCAACCCCCAACATACCCCAGTGTGTGATCATCCCCTCCCTGTACCCATGTGTTCTCATTTTTCAACACCCACCTGTGATTTTAAACATGCCGTGTTTGCTTTTCAGTTCTTGTTTCAGACTGCTGAGAATGATGGCTTCCAGATTCATCCATGTCCCTACAAAGGACATGAACTCATGGTTTTTTATGGCTGCATAGTGTTCCGTGGTGGATATATGCCACATTTTCTTTGTCCAGTCTATCATAATAAAATGATTTATAATCCTTTGGGTATATACCCAGTAATGGGATTGCTGGGTCAAATAGAATTTCAATTTCTAGATCCTTGAGAAATCACCACACTGTCTTCCACAATGGTTGGACTAATTTACACTCCCACCAACAGCGTAAAAGTGTTCCTATTTCTCCACATCTTCTCCAGCATCTGTTGTCTCCAGATTTTTTAATGATCACCATTCTAACTGGCATGAGATAGTATCTCAATGTGGTTTTGATTTGCATTTCTTTAATGACAGTGATAATGAGCATTTTTTCATGTTTGTTGGCCTCATATGTGTCTTCTTTTGAAAGAAGACATATATGTCTGTTGATACCCTTCGCCCACTTTTGAATGGGTTTATTTGTTTTTTTCTTGAAAATCTGCTTTAGTTCGTTGTAGATTCTGGATATTAGCCCTTTGTCAGGTGGGTAGATTGCAAAAAATGTTTTCTATTCTGTTGGTTGTCAGTTCATTCTAATGATTGTTTCTTTGCTGTGCAGAAACTCTTAAGTTTAATTAGATCCCTTTTGTCTATTCTGACTTTTGTTGCCATTGCTTTTGATGTTTTAGTCATGAAGTCCTTGCCTATGCCTATGTCCTGAATGGTATTGCCTAGGTTTTCTTCTAGGGGTTTTTTATAGTGTTAGGTCTTATGTTTAAGTTTTTAATCCATCTGGAGTTAATTTTAGCGGAAGGTAGAAGGAAAGGATTCAGTTTCAGCTTTCTGCACATGGCTAGCCAGTTTTCCCAACACTATTTATTAAACAGGGAATCCTTTCCCCATTGCTTGTTTTTGTGAGGTTTGTCAAAGATCAGATGGCTGTAGATGTGTGGTGTTGCTTCTGAAGCCTGTGTTCTGTTCCACTGGTCTATATGTCTGTTTTCATACTAGTAGCATGCTGTTTTAATTATTGTAGCCTTGTAGTATAGTTTGAAGTCAGGTAGTGTGATGCCTCCAGCTTTGTTCTTTCTGCTTAGGATTGTTTTGGCTATGCAGGCTCTCTTTTGGTTCCATATGAAGTTTAAAGTGTTTTTTTTTTTCCAGTTCTGTGAGGGTCAATGGTAGCTTGATGGGGATAACATTGAATCTATAAATTACTTTGGGCAGTATGGCCATTTTCATGATATTGATTCTTCCTAACCATGAGCATGGAATGTTTTTCCATCTGTTTGTGTCCTCTCTTATTTCCTTAAGCAGTGGTTTGTACCTCTTCTTGAAGACGTCCTTCAGATCTTTTGTTAGTTGTATTCCTAGGTATTCGATTCTCTTTGTAGCAATTGTGAATGGGAGTTCTCTGTTGATTTGGCTCTCTGTCTGTTATTGGAGTATAGGAATGCTTGTGATTTCTGCACACTGATTTTGTATCCTGAGACTTTGCTGAAGTTGCTTATCAGTTTAAGGAGGTTTTGAGCTGAGATGATGAGGTCTTCTAAATATACAATCACGTCATCTGCAAATAGAGACAATTTGAATTCCTCTTTTCCTAATTGAATACCCTTTATTTCTTTTTCTTGCCTGATTGCCCTGGCTAGAACTTCCACTACTATGCTGAATAAGAGTGGTGAAAGAGGGCATCCTTGTCTTGTGTCTATTTTCAAAAGAATGCTTCCAGGTTTTTCCTATTCAGTATGACAGACAGTCTGGCGATTCCTTAAGCATCTAGAACCAGAAATACCATTTGACCCAGCAATCCCATTACTAGGTATATACTCAAAGGGTTATAAACAATTCTGCTATAAAGACACATGCACACATATGTTTACTGTAGCAGTACTCACAATAGCAAAGACTTGGAACCAATCCAAATTCCCATCAAGGATGGACTAGAAAAAGAAAATGTGGCACAGGTACACTGTGGAATATTATGCAGCTATAAAAGGAAGAGTTCAAGTCCTATGCAGGAACATGGATGAAGCTGGAAACCATCATTCTCAGCAAACTGACATAGGAACAGAAAATGAAACACTGCATGTTTTCACTAAGTGGGAGTTGAACAATGAGAAAATATGGGCACAGGAAGTGGAACTTCACATACTGGGCCTGTCAGAAGGTGAGGGGCAAGGGGAGGGATAGCATTAGGAGAAAAACCTAATCTAGATGAGAGGTTAATGGGTGCTGCAAACAACCATGGCACATGTATACCTATGTAACTAACCTGCACATTCTTCACATGTATCCCAAAACTTAAAGTATAATAATTTAAAAAAAAGAACATGTGCTTCTTACAATCAATCAGTTATAATACTTTTACCTGGGGAGAAGTCAGGGAATGAGAAATTCCAAGCCCTTTGACTTCAGGAGATTGTGAGTATGAATTATTGAATTCTCAATACCAACGTAGAAGAGTTCTCAGAAGTTCCCATGATAGAGTTTATTTCCAGCATCATCATATGTTTTAGATCTTAGATTAAAGGAATATTATAGAGAATTATAGAGATCTGGCAAAGTTTTAGCATAAGTCATTTTGAAAGGATGCCAAATATTAATATATTATGAATTTAATGTGTTTAGTGTGTATTTATATTTAAAGTATCTAGCAGATGATGGAAATGAGTAGGATTAACTTTTCAATCAGGAATAACATTTCTTTTTTTTTTTTTTTTTGAGACGGAGTTTCACTCATGTTACCCAGGCTGGAGTGCCATGGCGCGATCTCGGCTCACCGCAACCTCCGCCTCCTGGGTTCAGGCAATTCTCCTGCCTCAGCCTTATGAGTAGCTGGGATTACAGGCATGCGCCACCATGCCCAGCTAATTTTTTGTATTTTTAGTAGAGACGGGGTTTCACCATGTTGACCAGGATGGTCTTGATCTCTTGACCTCGTGATCCACCCGCCTCAGCCTCCCAACGTGCTGGGATTACAGGATTGAGACACTGCACCCGGCCAGGAATAACATTTCTTAAAACCTCAACATTTTTGCAGTACTTGAATCAATAAATGTATCACCTATGTGCATTTGTGAACGGATTTTTTAATTTTGTGGAGCTGATGCTAAAATATTGGAAGCTGAGATTCAAGAATTAATGTAAGCTGATCTTCAAGGCAAAATATACTTCTGACACTCTAAAAGACAAAAAAATGAGTCTCTTTTTTTAAGTGAAGAGTATATAATAGCCAAGATATTCATAAAAATGGACTACATAGGGGTACAAATTATATTCCACCAAATATTGAGTCATTTTTATATTACTATGATGTGACATTGGCATAAGAGTCAATGAGTAAGCCAAAGAAACAGAGCAAGTTTCCCAGAAACAGAAACACACATATACACACACACACACACACACACTCACTCACATAGTCACATATACCTCCCCAAGGTCCCAAATACCACTCAGGAACATTTTCTAAAAGTACTACTAGTTCTAAAGTGCGTAGTTTTAGGAAAGTCAACAAGATATAATTTTGATGTTCCAATCTTGCTCTTTTTACATCTCTCGCTAGCCAGACAACCCATTATGCAATGCCATTGAATTGCCATCGATTCACACTTAAATAATATCTCCTTTCACATGAGCTAAACAGCCAAATGTACCATCCTCAGCCCCATATTTCTGCCCATTTGGAGGATTTTCATTCACTCCTAGACTAGCCTTATGAAGAGCTAAAGTAAAGTGGTTATAGGTTCCCAGTTTGCACCAGTATGACCATGCAGAGCCATCAGTGCATAAGGTTCACACTTTCTTCCTGCCCTATTAACTAGTTAAGAGTATTTCTCATACTCTTCTCCTTGACTCTGGCTTATAATAGAAGTAATGCTGCATGGCTTCCAAAGCCAAAGTTTTGGAACTTCCATCTTTGGCCTTTGAAATATTCATTCTTTATAACCTCCCCTTAGGACACTGCACCTCAAAACCCACTTGTCATGCTGCTAGAAATCCAAGACACACAAAAAAGCCTTGTGTAGATGCATGCTCAGCTGAGCTCCCAGATGACAGCTAACATCAATTGTCAACCATGTGAATGAGCCATGTTGACTGTCCAACCTAGTCAGGCTTTCAAATTATTGAATTCCCAACCAAAATATGAATGCAGCCACTTGAGAAGCTGCAATCCAGGATCATGCGTTTGAACCCTTCTCAAATTCCTGATCTCCAAAATCATGAACAAAATAAAAATCATTGTTGTACAAGCTGCTAAGTAATGGGTGCTCTGTTGTGCGGTAACAGATAATCAGAGAAAGATGTAATTATCCTAACACGTCAGATACTGTCTGAGATGTCATCACTCTCAAGTTGTCTCCAGATTATATTTTGACAGAAAGCAGAAAAATTGATAAAGCCGTGAGTCAGGAAATAAATATATACTTTTGTCACTGCCGTGTGCGGAGAAAGTGATTCTAATTTTCTTTAATTATATAATTAGATGAAAAAGTACTTTCTAGCTTTATATCAGTGGGTATTCTTGTTTGCCAGCAGAGATACAACACTGGAAATATATCTATAATTAGCAAAACCACCTGGTTACATTCGTCATAATCTTCAGTATTAGTTCTCAAAATGTGGCCCCTAGATGACTTTAGATGTGGAAAGACTTCATATACCAAAAGCATATATCATAACCTATTTAATATATCAAGCATTGTTAAAAATATTAAACTTTTCATAAAATTACATCCTTTAAAAGTGAAATCACACAAGAGGAGATATCAGCAATACATATGACTTAAGATAATTACTATTTAGAATATAAAAGCTCTTTCAAACTAATAAAAATTAAAGAAACTGAACTACTTCTCCCTGCCAAAAAAAATGGTCAAAAGCCATAAATAAATATGTCATAGATTAAGATACATGAAGAAGCAATGAATACTTGAAAAGATGCTCAATCCTTTTAACAATTAGGAAAATGAACATTAAAAACCACAAACGCCTTTTTAAACTCCCCAGGATAAGAAAAATTAAAAGTGTGACAAGAAGCATCGACAAGAATGCAGACTAACAAGAAAGTTTATAAACTGCCAGTAAAAGTGAAAATCAATACAACCACCACTTTCATAAATAATTCGTTTGAATATGTAACCCCTGCAACCACGCCACAACCCATCAATTCTATACCAATAAAGCAGGAAATCTCAGGCATATAGACACCAAAGTCATGTGTGAGAATTTAATGACAACATCATTTTAAAGAATAACAACAACAAAAATGAAAACAAGTCAATGTCCGTGGTCTTGAGCCTAGCTACATTAATCAAGGGTTATTCATACAAAAGAATGCTGTGTTCCCGGGCATGGTGGCTCAGCCTGTAATCCCAGGATTTAGGACGGCAGAGGCAGGGAGTTCAAGACCTGTATAGACGATATGGTGAGACGCTGTTCTCCAAAAAAAGGAAAAAAAAAATGTCAAAAAGGACTATTATGTAGCCTTAAAATGGGAAAACTAGGCAAGGCACAGTGCCTCATGCCTGTAATCCCAGCACTTTGGGAGGCCGAGGCAGGAGGATCACCTGAGTTCAGGAGTTTGAAACCAGCCTGAACAACATAGTGAAACCCCATCTCTAATAAAAATACAAAATTAGCTGCATGTGGTGGCAGGAGCCTCTAATCCCAGCTACTCAGGAGGTTGAGGCAGGAGAAGCACTTGAATCCATGAAGCGGAGGTTGCAGTGAGCCAAGATCATCCCATTGCACTCCAGACTGGGAAACGAGTGAAGCAGCATTTCAAAAAAAAAAAAAAAAAAAAGAAAGAAAATGAGAAAACTATAGCTATACATCAAACATGGGTAAATGTCAAAAATCAAACTTTGAAGAAAAAGTAACTCTTGTCAAAACATATGCCATAGGACACAATTTACATAATTTTTAAGCATGGCATATAATGTGTAGGGAGAGACAGGATTAGTTATTTGAAATTGTTTTTGCAGGTGAAAAGGTGAGTATTGACAATTTATTATGGCTTAATATCACAAATAAATGTGGCAAAATTATTTAAAAAGTCAGTGAAGTGGTTATTAACAACATTCAGTATTTATTTATCTATATACCTGATACGGTTGAGTTGATGGAGCAATCAATAAAATACAATTCTCAAAAATCTATTCACATGCAGCATTCATTTTAATAAAGAAACCATAAGGAAATTAATGTCATATGATTGATAACATATGGAAAAACAGAAGTGAGGTAGATAAGGAAGATTTGATGGGCTTGGAGGAGGTAAGGTGGCTATTTTATACGCAGGTCACGGAAGTTCTCTCTGCTTAGGTAAAATATAAGAAGAAACATGATGGAAAAGAAGGGAGCCCATGACTCTCTCTAAGAGTCCAGTGTTACTGGCATAGGGAAAGGCAGCGGCAAATGCTTTGAAATGGGGTGCATGTGGATCATGGCAGGAAGAGCAAAAATGCCTATGTACCTACGGAGGAGAGTAGATAGGGAAAGTCATAGAAATGAGGTTAGAGAAGAAGCCAGGAGTAAGATCACGTAGGGCCCTACAAGCCATCTTGTCATTCCATGAGTTAGAGGGAAAGTTGCTGGTGAGTTTTCAGCAGAAAACTTATGTAATCAGCTTGACATTTTATGAAGATCACCCAGGATACAATATGGAGATGAGATTTTAGGAGAAAAAGACAGGTAGATTAAAAAAAAATTAGGAAACAACTGCAATAGTCCAGGCAAGAAAAAATAATGGCATGGAATTAGGGTGATAGCTCTGGAAGTAGTGAGAATTGTTTTGGGATCTAATTTTAAAGGTAAAATTAGATAATTTCCTGATAAATGGAATGAAGATTGTGAGAAAAAGAGAAGAGTCAAAGATGACTACAAGCTAAATTTGGCTTACGCATCTGGAAGACTGAGGGGCAAAGTGAAAGGTGGAAGTTGGGCAACGATGAATAAAAAATAAGATTTGGGGTTTGGTTATGTTAATTTTGAATCAGCTATCAGCCATTTCTATGGATAAGTAAATAGGAAATTGGATATAGAAGTATAGTGTTAAATAATTATTGGCTGGCAATTCAAATATGGAAATCTTCAGTGTAATGATTTTTAAAATGCTAAGGCTAGGTTAGACCACTTAGTAAGTGATTCCAGATAGAGAGGAAAGCACTGAGGACTAAGACTCAGGGCACTTTAGCGCTTAGTGGTCTGGAAGAGAAGCAGCAGCCAGTAAGATTTAGAAGGAGCAGCACTAAGATAAAAAGAAGCCAAGAAAAAGTGGAGCTCCTGAAGCTAACTGACACAAAATTTCAAGAAATAGACACATACCTCTGGTGGAGAAGGTGGTAATGGCACAAGATGATGAAGAGTAGCTTTGTTAATACTGATGCCATTTCATTTCATTGCCTGGGTTGTTTTGAATGGTAATCACTTTATTATTTATCATAGCGTATATTATTATTGTTATGTAGTAAATATTATACAATCAAAAATGAAAGTAAGTTAAAAAGTCATTGCCAAAGAAAAACATCATAGCATAGGAGAAAAAAGGGAAATTATTTCAATGGGTGTTTATAGAAAACAATTCACCACAGAAGGAAATGGAAAAAAAAAAGAAATGAAGGAGACAGAGTTCCCTTGTTAACAGTTCCCTTGTTTACAGCTCTAGAAGCTATGTAACAGACATTCTAACAAATATTTATTACTACTACTTAACCCAAGAGAAGTTAGTAATTTGTGAACAGTATACATTTGGCAAAAAGTTACATATCCTATTTTTTGGAAAATCACGTTAAACCACATATAAATAACTAAATTTTCTAGAATTTTTGTTGTGAAACATTCTGAAAATATTTACAACAAAAGCTGCTATGTTAATAGGAAAGAAACAACAATAAAAATGAAGACTTTTAAGTTTATTCATTTATAAATACACTATAGAAAAAAATATATAATTTCCTCTTTAAAAAACTCATTTTAAAAACTTTCCCCCTTAAGGGAACATAACATGGAGAGAAATGCCAGATGTAGGTGATGGGGGGATGGAGGCAGCAAACCACATTGCCATGTGCGTACCTATGCAACAATCCTGCATAATCTGCACATGTGCCCCAGAATCTAAAGCACAATATAAAAAAAGAAAAATTTTCCAAAGCTGTGTTTTCCTGTGTATTAACATAATAAGAGTCTATAGAAATTTATCTTGTGCCTTGAAAACCGCTTTTACAATGAGAGAACAAACTAAACTTCTAGATGGAATTTCTATGCCTGAGTCCATATTTAAAAATGATAATAATCGGTTATTTTTCTGACCCATAATTGGAAATAGGGTCATGACAGGGAGTAAGGGAGAGAATATCAAAGGTAGATGATACATGGCAAGCAGCTCAACAATAAGACTGCTTATTCATTTACTATCGAAGATAAAAAGCATATATATTATAGTTCCAGTCAGCAGAAACTCTGTACTTCTCTATCTTATTCTCCTCTCTCTCTCTTAACTACAGCTTTTTCTATTTTTCTTCTTAAAAAAATAAAATAAATCTACCTTACTAGTGATTGAAGAATTGATCTCCATGTAATGTTAGAGACTGTTTTCTCAAGTTCTATTTAAATGTATAAGGAAATCATTGCAGAAGAAATTACAAAAATTTCCTGCAGCATATATTGCTAGCTACTAGCCAAGAGCAGAAGGTAGAGTTAGACTCACAGTTTGAAAAGTTTTCTATATCAAAACTACTAGAGATGGAAAAGATACATAGATATTATATTAACCTGGTATATATATACACCTCAATCTGCAAGAGCAATTCATTCAAATATTTGAAAACCTATGTTGATTTAGTTAAATAAAATGTCAGACTAATAATTTAATGGTATTATGCAAAAAATTTCTCTTTAATTTTTTGAGTCATATTAGTAGCCCATACATGGTTATGAAGTCTTATAAAAATATTTTGTAATGAACTAACCCTTTTTTCTCAGTGATATATATGCTTACAATTGGAAAACATTATTAATAGTTAAGGTTCTCCCAGTTTTCTATTTAAATATCTCATCTCCCATGAATATTTTAATAATATACATTTTGTGGCAAAAGTATTTTTGTCATAAATGAATATTTTTATTTATGCTTTATTATGTCAAGATTAAACATTTCTTTTTAAAATAATTTATTCAATACTATTTAGCTATCAATTTTTCAACTAAAATATCATTTTCTAAATTGAATGTCTTTAGTATTCATCATTGTTTAGAGAAATAAAACACTATTATGATTTTATCTGAGACCATGTATTACATTACTATTATATACATTTATAAAGCAGCATACACCTATCCAGAAGATTACAGCCTCAAAATTTTATACAACAGCAGGCAGCTGACTATGAGTGAAACTGTTAGAAAAGTGCATAAATATAAATGTGGCTTGTTTTAGCATCTTAGGCAAGAATGTTAACACCTGGGAGGAAATGCTGATAAGTGAATTAACTCAGGCCCTATTTGCAATTCTACAGTGAACATTAGTCATGTGATTGTCTTCTGAAACATTAATATCTGTTAGTGAATTTTAAGGAGTTTGAATTTTTATAAGTATTCTAGGACAGATATAATTAAATATGTTATAATCATTTGTTTAATGCCTGACTACCAGACAACAGAAGAAAAGAAATGCTTGCTATTATTATTCCTGAGCACTTAACACATAGTGTTGAATGAATGAATACATAATGGAAATATTGTGTATAATAATCTCTAGTTTAAGTTAACATTTCCACCACTGATAACACAGTATTCCATGTCAAAAGCTTATTCTTCAGAATAGAATGATACACAACTTTAAGTCACATATTTGTTCTATCAGAAGATTCGATCAAGTAATTCAGAATATGTTTACATAATTTTTAAGATTATCCTCAAAATTGAAACATAAGAGCAAAGCCAATTGGGGAAAAACTCGAAGATCCGCAAAGAATACAAGAATACTCTCAAAAGTCAGATAACTACAATGTAAAATACACAAGAAAAGATATAGTTCACAGCTACCATTATTGAAATTGAAGGCAATATTAAGCCAGTAAGGGAGATAACTGAAAGAAGTCACACTCCCATAGTACAGCCATTATGGAAAATAGTATGAAGTTTCTTCAAAAAATTAAAAACAGAACTACCATGTGATCCAGTGATTCTACTTCTGGGTATATACACAATAGAAATGAAATCAGTATCTCAAAGAGATATCTGAGCTTCCATGTTCATTACAACATTTTTTACAATAGCCAAGGTATGAAAACAACCTGAGTGTATTGGAAGAAAGAATTATATCAGAATAAGCTTATTATTATCAGAAAACAAAATGATTCTTATTTTAACATAGATGCAAATCCTTTCACCGTACAACTGTTTGAACTAATAAATTTCAGTACAGTTGGAAGATAAAAAATCAACTTACAAAAATTAGTAACATTTCTATATACTAACAACCAACTATATGAATAGGAAATTAGGCAAACAATCCTATTTCTATTAGGATAACAAATGAAATACATAGGAGTAAATTTAATCAAGGAAATTAAAGATCTGCAAACTAAAATCTATAAAACATTGATGAAAGAAATTCAAAGTTACACAAATAAATGGAAAGATATGCTGTGTTCATGGATTAATATTGTTAAAATGTCCATTCTACTACAGATTCAATGCAATTCCTGTCAAAATTCTATGTTATTCTTCACAGAATTTTTTTGATCCTAAAATTTATATGAATAAATAAAACACCTTTACTAGACAAAATAATCTTGATCAAAAATACCAAAGCTGGAGTCATCACACTGTGAGATTTCAAAATCTATTACAAAACCATAGCATTCAAAACAGTATGATTCTGGCAAACAAAAGACACATCAACCAACGCAGTAAAACCAAGAGCCCAGAAATAACACACACGTCTTCTGTCAATTGATTTTTGGCAAAGGTGCCAAAAATCACCTAATGGATAAAAAACAGTATCTTCCATAGATGGTGTTGGGAAATTTTGATATCACGAGTAGAAGAATAAAAATGGATGCTTATCTTACCCCTGATAGAAGAATCAACTCGAAATGGATTAAATACTTAAACATAAGACTTGAAACTATAAAACTACTAGAAGAAAACAAAAAAGGAAACATTGTTCTTGCCAGTGATTTCTTGGATAAAATCTCAAAAACACAGGCAACAAAACAAAAATAGACAAATGGGATTGCATCAAACTGAAAAGCTCTGCACAGCAAAGGAAACAGGAATGAAAAGAGCCCACAGGTTGAGAGAAAGTAACTGCAAATTTTACATTGGATAAAGGACCAATATCAAAAATATACAAAGAACTCAAACTACTCAATGACAGGAAAACAATCTTATTTAAAAATGAGCAAAGGACCTGAACAGGCATTTCTCAAAAGAAGACATGCAAACAGCTAACAGATATATGAAGAAATGTTAGACATTCCTAACCATCAGAGAAATGTAAATTAAAACCCCATGAGATATAAGTTCACACCTGCTAAAGATTGGCTATTAGCAGAAAAAGAAAGACAAGTTTTGGCAAGGATTTGTAGAAAAGGAAGCCTTATACACTGTTGGTGTTATTTTGAATTAGTATAGCAATTTTGGAAAACTGTATCAAGGTTCTTCAAAAATCTAAAAAGAATTAGCATATGATCCAGCGATCCACTTCTGCATATATGCCCAAATGAACTGAAATCAATATCTGGAAGAGATACCTGCACTCTCATATTCATTGCAGTGTTATTCACAATAGCCAAGATATAAAAACAACTTAAGTAACCATCAAGAAATGAATAAAGAAAAATGTGGTATGTATACACAATAAAACATTTTTCAGCCTTAAAAAACAGAAAACTCCGTTATTTATCATTTGCCATTAGTGAACCTAGAGAATGAAATAAACCACGCAAAGAAACAAACCATCATATGATCTCACTTACCTGTGAAATCTAAAGAAGTCAACTCATAGAAGTAGACAGTATAATGGTGCTTACCAGAAGTTGTGAGGGAGGAAGGACAGACAAGGCAAAGGGCAATTGTGTACAAAGTTTCAGTTAGGATAAATAGGTTATGGTGTTCCATTGCACTCACTGTGACTATAAGCTAAAATAACAGGATTTGCTATTGGTTTGGAAGTAAAGGTCAAGGAAAGAGTGAGGACAAGGCTGACTTCTTGATTTTTGTTTTGATAAACTGGGTGAATTGTGATACAGAAAAAAAGTAGAAACCAGCTTTGAAAGACACTGGAAATCAAGAGTTTTATTTAGATATCTAATAGGGGTAACTGTTAGACATTGAACAGGCACTGGCAGGTGGGCACTTAGATTAACATGTATGTAGAAATTTCAATATAAGAAATGTATTATTGCTCTTTTCATTTAGTGCGAAGTAAGCATTTGAGCATTTTCTAAACTACTGTTTGATGTGATATTTGAATATGATTGCTTCAGTTATGTTCAACTCTCTATTGGTGTGTTTGACCTGACAAGGGTAATTTTGAAAATTTCTTTTACAATAACTTACGAGATGCATAAATTCTTTCAAATTTGATTGCTCTATCAGGAAACAAAAGGCTTATCCTTTTTTCATCTCAGTGGTAATTACTGCTAATTTTTACTTTTATATTGCCTAAAAGACTTTATATTTAATTCTATATAATTGAACTCAATAATACACACATATATGTTGTGTCAGTATACGGTCAGAAAATGTGAAATTAAAAATTAGAAGATAAATTTTTTAAAAATTTATTTATCTGAAATAATTGCATTCTATCACAGAAACAATAAACAGTCACAGATAGTTTGAGAACTGTAAAAGAGATATCTAAATTTTTTAGTTTAATTCTGAGAAATTTTTCATTGCTTATTATACTTAACAATTATTAACTTTAAGACAAATCTAATATTCAATTTATTTCAAAATTTTTATTGAGTATTTACAGCATTCCAGGTACTATTAATAGTAAGTGGACATAAGACACAATTATTTCATGCTATGATGGATTTTAGCTTAATAGGAAGGTATACTTTGACAAATAACCCCATAAATAATTATTTTCATTGTAATTAAAATCTTTCTATGACACAAAAATACAGAATACTAATTTAGTTTTGGAGGTAGAGAGGGTGTGACTTCTCTTCCCCTTTTCTTTAACTAGCTGGGATTTTAACAATGAATAAGGGTTAGAGGTGATACTGAATAGGTCCCCCACCTCCCCCCATCCAAATTATACATAGCCTTGAGGGATATATGTTTCTGTTTCTGTTACTTTCTTTGGAAGAAATAAAATAGAGTAAAAAGATAGAGATTCCATCTTAAGCCCTCATCCCTCCAAAAAAAGTAATAATTCAAAGAATGTTAAGTAACAGAATAGGACAGAAAGCTAAATATCTTCCCCAGAAAGTTTTAACTGTTTTAGTTCCTTGTAATTGTCCTCACAAAATTACCACAAACTGGGTGGTTTAAACAACAGAAATTTATTGTCTTACAGTTCTGAAGGCTAAAAGTTCGAGATCAAGGTGAGAGAGGGTTTGTTCCTTCTGAAAGCCATGAAAGAGAATGTGTTTTATGTCTCTCCTCTAGCTACTGGTGTTTTGCTAGCAATCTTTATCATTTCCTAACTTTTGCTGCATCATCCTGATTTCAGCCTTCATCTTTACGAGGCATTCTCCTGTGTCTGTGTCTGTGTTCAAATTTCCCCATTTTATAACAACAGTCATGTTGGATGAGAGGCCCACCCTATCCCAGTATAACCTCATCTCAACTTATTACATCAGCAACATTATTTCCAATAAAGTCACACTCTGAGGTATACTGTTTTCTTCCGTAAGCTATCACCCTTTGGATTCTGACACCATAACATACTTCATTCTTGCTAAAATCTAAACCCATTTCAATTACAGACCCTTTCACCAGAATGCGAGGCCTATAAAGTTACTAAAAGTATTTTTTATAGATTCCTCCGATTTCTTCATCAATCCATCACTCAAGGCGTCTCTGGATAGATAGGTGAGATATAGGGTAGAATTAATCCAGATTTATTCAAAGTGTTACTCAAAGTATTTTTATTTCTTCCTTATCAATAGGGATCAAGAAATCAAATTTAAATCAGTGCAGTGGACTAGAATAGGGTCTCTATAGAGAGTGATGGTCCTATAGCAATTTGAAGCACACCTGCTTCATCTTAAAAACAGACAAGAGCAAATTGCTGTCACACTGGAATATGAGCTCAGTGTTGCCAAATCTTTATAAAAGAGAGTGAAAATAAAAGTTTTAATGTAAGCTTGTTGGCACATAAATCAACTGCTTTAAAAACACTGCAGAGGCCAAAATTATGAGGGCCAAATAAAGTTTGTCAATAGGCCAGATCCAGACTGCTGGCTGCGAGATTGCAACCTCTGTTCTGCATGATGTGCAGGGACTTCTAGCCAATTCGTGGGTTTGTACGGGCCAAATTAGAATTGGGGTTTTTATTATTTGACCCAGAAACCATGGAATCACATCTCTAGCTCCCACTAATCCATTAAATACAGAATCTCAAAAAGGTGTGGCCATATCAATAAAGCATAATTAAAATTTTGTTATATCTTCCTTATTAAACACTCTAAATCAGTTTCCTCAATCTTTTTCCAATTTTTGATTAATTAGATTGGCAAATTCTTCTAATTTTCCTGTTTATAACTTTTCCTTCCCTCCTCTGGCTTGGTACTTTAATGCCCTGGCAATGCAGAGTTTGCATTCTGCCCACTAACGAGCAACAGCATGGACATGAAAAAAAATTCTGGCTTTCCTGTAGCAAGGGAGGGTTTTATCTGGCAAATAGCATGCCAACTGGGAGTTTCAGATGACTTCCTATCTGGCATGCTACATGCCCAGGTCCTCTAAATCTTTCTAGACATTTTTTTTTCAAATTGTTTCTATCAGTTATTGATTAGTTTTCTAACCTCCACAAAATTAATCTGATGAGGTTATGAATTCTATTGTTATAACAATTTAACAATCTGCAGAATCAACAACTAACTTCAGCCATTCTGCTATAGAAAGAAAAATGTCTTTCTTCAGAATCAGAAAATCTCTGGGTTTCATTATATGATACAAGGTGACTAATTTTGAGCTAATTATCCTCTTACTTTAAATTGTCCAATGCCATCAGAAGTAATCACCATACACCGGGGCCATGAAATTCACATTCTATGGAAGTAGCTGCTTAGATTTTTAGGGCTTCACCCTCATGGTTCCAGTTTACATTTTGCCTAATGGGCTGTTATTTTCCCTTTCTAGGATATAAATTGGGATCTCATTGTCTCAGAATGATAACCAATTCCCATTTCCAAGAGAAAATTGCAGCCAGCTAATTCACCCTCTGGAAGCAATTTTTGTTATTTGTTAGGCTTCCTTGGTTGCAAGCAACAATAGCCAAATTAGTTTAATGCAGATAAAGACAACAGAATTTTAAATGGATATTAGTTTTGAAAGTATAATTCAAGTGATCAAAAAAGTAAACACCTTTATTTTGCTAAATTTAACTTTAATTTAACAAAGAATTTTTTATGTAAGCTCTCCAAAGCACAGGAAACAAAAGCAAAAATTTTTTAAAAATGAGATTACATCAAGCAAAAATTTTCTTGAACAGAAAACAAAATAATCAACAAAATGAAGAGAAAAGCTACAGGATGGGATAAAATACTTGCAAACTTTCAATGTAACAAGTGATTACAACAAAAATAATCTAATTTAAAATAGGCAAAAGAGTTAACAGACATTTTTCAAAAAAAGACATGCAAATGGTAAACAGGTTTATGGAAAATGTTCAACATCACTATTCATAAGGAAAATGCAAAAGAACACCCCAATGAGATATCATTTCATCCCTGTAATCTCAACTAGGTTAGAATACCTATTACCAAAAAGACAAAAAAAAATAACAAATGCTCTGCAGTCATTATGAAAAACAATATGGAGGTTTCTCAAAAACTAGAAATAGAACCACACTATAACAATCTCACATCTAGCTATATATTCAAGAATGAAATCAATGTATAGAAGAGATATTTGCACTCCCTTGTTTACTGTAGCACTATACACAATAGCCAAGATATGGAATCAATGGATGAATGAATAAAGAAAAAGTAGCATATATACACAGTGAAATATTATTCCACCATAAAAAAATGAAATTTTGTCATTCACAGCAACATGGACGGAACTAGAGGATACCATGTTAAGTGAAATAAGCCAAGAACAGTATGCTAAACACTGCATGATGTTCTCACAATGAACACACTGCATGTTCTCAAGTTTTCAAAAGTAGAACTCATAGGAGTTAAAACACAGGATACTACAGGATAGGAAATGGAGAGATTTGTCATAAAATACAGAATTACAGCTAAATATGAAACCAGCCTAACTATCCCACAAAACTGATGTTTACTGTTTTTTTGTTTTTTAGGGTAAATATAGAAATTGACCCTCCAGGTGTTAAAGCTTTGATATTTATCTTATCTGAGTTCCTTCTTTAGGTAATACCCCCAGGCCTCCCAGATAGTATCAAGAAACTGATACTCACCAGATCACTGCATCGAATGAGTTGCCAGACCCCTTATCCATCATGATTCCTGTTTACCAAGTCCTCTTTACCCCACCTTAGTTCCTGTTTTCCCACACATAATTATATTTCTTCCCTACTACAGGTATTGATTGACTTACCACCTATGCAATTTATGACCATTCGACTTTACGACCACAATCGCTAGCCACGACTGCTCCGCGTCTCGCAGTGCAAACGTGGCCCAGCTAGGCGTTCGACAGTGTGGACCAGCTTCCGGCAGCACTACCATGTCCGCGTGTACCATTTCAACTGTGCATATAGCCTACTCAACTTACGACCAAATCATGTTACGACCAGTCCACGGTCCTGACCGTGGTCATAAGTTGAGCACTGGCTGTATATAAACCCCTAATTTTAGCCAGTTGAGGAGACAGATTTGAGACTGATCTTCTGTTCTCCTCAGCTTTAGCATCCAAATAAAGCCCTTTCCCTGGCAATACTTCTTTCAGTGATTGGCTTTGTGTGCAGTGAGCATCAAGACCTAGACCAAACCTCTGGCATTTTGGTAACACATAGAATGAATAAGTTCTAGTGTCTCTATCAATGCAGTACGACTATAATTAGCAATAATATAGTTTCAAATAGCTAAGAGCATACTGAAACTACTAACACAAAAAATATGATAAATGTTGAGATTATGAATATGCTAACAACCCTTATCTGATTTTTATACCTGTTTATTGAAACATCAGTGTACCCCACAAATATGTACAATTTTTACATGCCATTTTAAAAAGTAAGATTAAAAATAGCATATTTAAAAGGGCTTATAGTACCTACTGATAAGCCTACTTATATGAATTGTTTGCGTAAATATCTTGCAAACTCTAAAGTAGTATGTAAACAAAAAAAAGAAACAAGTCTATATACACAATGGAAGATTATATAGCTGATGCAGGATTTTTCTTCTTGGTTACTTCGCAAGCCAGGAACTCCCGGTGGCAACCCTCCACCCGGGCCTCACTCAGCCACGATGGCATGCCCCAGCTGGCCTGTGTTATAACTTGTATCTGTGTTTGGGAGTTCCTGAGCTCTTTGTACTGCATCCAAGAAAAATGAAGATATGCTGAACACTGAAGAATGAGGTGGGTGGAGAGGAATTTTATTGAGTAACGGAACAGCTCTCTGCAGAGAGGGGACACAGGGGATGGTTTCTCTACCCAAAGGTGGAAAGTCCCCTATTTTCTGGGCCTTTTATGGACTCAGAAAGCAGAGCATGTGCAGATTGGTTTGTGAGTATGCAAGAAAGGCTAAAGCAAAGACACCACTCAAAGGTGATCATGACAGTGTAGAAAAACCAATTAGGAAAGGGTAGCTATATGTAAAATAGGTGAACGGTGGGTACCTATCAGAGAAAAGTGCACCAAAGAAGAAGACAAGTTCTCAATCTGGTCCGAGAATTTAACTTGTAGCTTAGCTTTCATGTTTTAAACTATCTTCGGCATGGAGGTGGGGCTTCACCAGGGACCCACCCCATCTGCCTAGGCACTTAGCTGCCTCCTGCTGCTCTCACAGCCATGAAAAAAGATAAAATTCTGTCATTTGCAGCCACAATGATGCAACTGGAGGTCATTATGTTAAGTGAAATAAGCCCATCACAGAAAGACAAATATCTCATGTCCTTTTTCATATGTAGGAGGTAAATAAGTGGATCTCATGCTAGTAGAAGGGAATGTTAGTTTTACCATAGGTTGGAAGGGAAGGAAAAAGTGGGGATGAAGCAAAGTTGGTTAAGGGGTACAAAAACACAGTTAGATGGAAAGAATAAGTTTTAATATTCAATAGTACAGTCAGAAAATTCTGGTTCAAAATAATGTATATTTCAAAATCACTAGAAGAGAATTTTAAGACAAAGCACACAGCACACAGCACAAAGAAATGATAAACATTTGAGTGATAGATATTGCAATTACTAAAACTTGGTCATTGCACATTGTATGCAGCTATCAAAATATCATATGTGCCCTGAAAATATGTACAAATATTCTATATCAATTAAAAAAACAAAACAAAAAAAGTTGTCTTCTTTGTTGTGTCAAAGGGCTCTTCCTGTACTCTTCTGCCATTCTCCATGCTTGGAACATTCTAACTTCAGGGGAGGGTGTACAAACCTGTGATTGTCCTCAAATCTTCAATGGCCTACAATTATGATGTAGCTCGTTCTGCCTGGTTTTAAGTTGCTTGTGGTGGCAAATCACTTGTTGATATCCATAGTACCTGCCAAGCTCTAATCTGTGATACTTGTATATTATGGTCATTCAACTTCAAATCACAGTTTCTGCTTGTCTAATTTCTGGAGATGTTCAGAGACTAGGTCCCTTACTAATTCTAAATTTCTGTCACATCACCTCAGAATGTTCTTTTAATGTCTCACTTCTAATTTCAGCCATAATTGGAGTGAACAGTTTCATGTGGGCTTTAACTCACGTTATGCCTTCAGCATTCCATTGCAAAGACACAATGCCTCATGTTACACTTTTGCTCCGAGGATCTTCTCCAATACTATGGTAGCTGAATTGGCCTGAATATATGTTTATCTCAGAAGGGAATTAACACTCTCAGGAGTAACCCTTAACCACTGAGGGATGGCAGCCAATGACTAAAATATTTTGCCTCCTATACTTGGAAAGAAAGTTCTAGAAGACATTATCTAAGCATCTCAGGGGATTGTAGCAAAATAAAGTCCCCTTTGCCCACAATGAATATTTCTGTAATACACTCTTATATTGGCTTTTCAACTGTCTTTTTTCACTCCTTAAGTTTCTCCTTCTGCTCCCAAGGATCATCTCGAAATCGAAGAAATGACATGCAAGTTCTTGTCTTAGCCTCTGCTTCTGGAAAGCTCGAAATAAGATAGTCCTCATCTCAGACAACTCTCCAACTGTAGCACAGGGACAATTTTGCATGACATACTGTCTCTATTCTGTAGCTTACACTAAAACTTCATAAACATATTTTCAGGTTTGCATTCTACTATGTAAAGACATCCCTGGAAATTCAGAGAAAAAGAAAAGCTAGACCAGGCGTGGTGGCTCACGCCTGTAATCCAAGCCCTTTGAAGGCCAAGGCGAGCGGATCACCTGAGGTTGGGAGTTTAAGACCAGCCTGACCAACATGGTGAAACCC